>NC_086450.1:198994821-199365655 GCF_028390025.1 Pseudophryne corroboree | reverse complement strand
CGGCAGCGTCTGAAACTGATAGTGACAGTTTTGAACAATGAACCTGAGGTACCCCTGGTGTGCGGGGTAAATCGGAACGTGTAGATACGCATCCTTGATGTCCAAGGATACCATAAAGTCCCCTTCTTCCAGGTTCGCTATCACTGCTCTGAGTGACTCCATCTTGAACTTGAACTTTTTTATGTAGAGGTTCAAGGACTTCAGATTTAGAATAGGCCTTACCGAGCCATCCGGCTTTGACTATCACCTGCTGAGCGTACAGCTTGTGAATGGCTTCCAACACCCTCTCCCTTTCGGAAGAGACGGTTGGTAAGGCAGACTTCAGGAAACGATGAGGAGGATCCGTCTCTAATTCCAACCTGTACCCCTGAGATATTATCTGCAGGATCCAGGGGTCTACCTGCGAGTGAGCCCACTGCGCGCTGTAATTTTTGAGACGGCCCCCCACTGTCCCCGAGTCCGCTTGAGAGGCCCCAGCGTCATGCTGAGGTTTTTGCAGGAGCCGGGGAGGGCTTCTGTTCCTGGGAAGGAGCTGCCTGTTGGTGTCTCTTCCCTCTTCCTCTGCCTCGTGGCAGGTACGACAAGCCCTTTGCTCTCTTATTTTTGTAGGAGCGAAAAGGCTGCGGTTGAAAGGTCGGTGCCTTTCTCTGTTGGGGAGTGACTTGAGGTAAAAAAGTGGATTTCCCGGCAGTAGCCGTGGCCACCAAGTCTGATAGACCAACTCCAAATAACTCCTCCCCTTTATACGGCAAAACCTCCATGTGACGTTTTGAATCCGCATCGCCTGTCCACTGTCGTGTCCATAAGGCTCTTCTGGCTGAAATGGACATAGCACTCACCCGAGATGCCAGTGTGCAAATATCCCTCTGTGCATCACGCATATAGATAAATGCATCCTTTATTTGTTCTAACGACAGTAAAACATTGTCCCTATCTAGGGTATCAATATTTTCAATCAGGGATTCTGACCAAACTACTCCAGCACTGCACATCCAGGCAGTTGCTATAGCTGGTCGTAGTATAACACCTGCATGTGTGTATATATTCTTTTGAATAACTTCCATCTTTCTATCTGATGGATCCTTAAGTGCGGCCGTCTCAGGAGAGGGTAACGCCACTTGTTTGGATAAGCGTGTGAGCGCCTTGTCCACCTTAGGGGGTGTTTCCCAGCGCGCCCTAACCTCTGGCGGGAAAGGGTATAATGCCAATAACTTTTTTGAAATTATCAACTTTTTATCAGGAGCAACCCACGCTTCATCACACACGTCATTTAATTCTTCTGATTCAGGAAAAACTGTGTGTAGTTTTTTCACACCATACATAATACCCTGTTTTACGGTATCTGTAGTATCAGCTAAATGTAACGTCTCCTTCATTGCCAAAATCATATAACGTGTGGCCCTACTGGAAAATACGTTTGAATTTCTACCGTCGTCACTGGAATCAGTGCCCGTGTCTGGGTCTGTGTCGACCGACTGAGGCAAAGGGCGTTTTACAGCCCCTGACGGTGTTTGAGGCGCCTGGACAGGCATTAATTGATTGTCCGGCCGCCTCATGTCCTCAACTGACTGTTTAAGGGAAGATAAACCATCACGTAATTCCACAAATAAAGGCATCCATTCTGGTGTCGACCCCCTGGGGGGTGACATCTGCATATTTGGCAATTGCTCCGCCTCCACACCAATATCGTCCTCATACATGTCGACACCACGTACCGACACACACCGCAAACTCACAGGGAATGCTCTAATGAAGACAGGACCCACTAGCCCTTTTGGGGAGACAGAGGGAGAGTCTGCCAGCACACACCACAAAGCGCTATATATACAAGGGATATCCTTATATTAAGTGCTCCCTTATAGCTGCTTTAATATATATATATATATAGCCATTAATGTGCCCCCCCTCTCTGTTTTACCCTGTTTCTGTAGTGCAGTGCAGGGGAGAGACCTGGGAGCCGTTCTGACCAGCGGAGCTGTGACAGAAAATGGCGCCGTGTGCTGAGGAGATAGGCCCCGCCCCTTTTTCGGCGGGTTCTTCTCCCGCTACTTTTCCAGTCAGGCAGGGGTTAAATATCTCCATATAGCCCCTATGGGCTATATGTGAGGTATTTTTAGCCTTGTATAAGGTTTATATTTGCCTCTCAGAGCGCCCCCCCCCAGCGCTCTGCACCCTCAGTGACTGCCCAGTGAAGTGTGCTGAGAGGAAAATGGCGCACAGCTGCAGTGCTGTGCGCTACCTTATGAAGACTGAGGAGTCTTCAGCCGCCGGTTTCCGGACCTCTTCACGCTTCAGCATCTGCAAGGGGGTCGGCGGCGCGGCTCCGGGACCGGACTCCACGGCTGGGCCTGTGTTCGATCCCTCTGGAGCTAATGGTGTCCAGTAGCCAAGCAGCAAATCCACTCTGCATGCAGGTGAGTTTACTACTTTCCCCCTAAGTCCCACGTTGCAGTGATCCTGTTGCCAGCAGGACTCACTGTAAAGAAAAAAACCTAAACTAAACTTTCTCTAAGCAGCTCTTTAGGAGAGCCACCTAGATTGCACCCTTCTCGTTCGGGCACAAAATCTAACTGGAGTCTGGAGGAGGGTCATAGGGGGAGGAGCCAGTGCACACCACCTGACCTAGTAAAGCTTTACTTTTTTGTGCCCTGTCTCCTGCGGAGCCGCTATTCCCCATGGTCCTTTCAGGAACCCCAGCATCCACTTAGGACGATAGAGAAATATATATATATATATATATACATACATATATACACACACACCACACACACACATATATATATATATATATATACATTCATAAGGTGCGGCACTCCAGTCAAAAAGAATTTCATATACAAGCAAGTGGATTGCAACGTTTCAATGCCTTTTATTGTGGCATTTTCATCAGGCTTAATACGCCTGATGAAAATGCCACAATAAAAGGCATTGAAACGTTGCAATCCACTTGCTTGTATATGAAATTCTTTTTGACTGGAGTGCCGCACCTTATGAATGTATCTATCCTATCCTGTGAGGGCAACCAGCAGAGCAATCGCTTCAGCTACTAAGAGGAGTGCCGGTAATACAAATCTATATATATATATATATATATATATATATATATATACAAAAGTGTCCTCTAACATCCTTGCTGCGGGAGGCTGCATAGTGTGGCGTTGCTGTGATGCGTACTCGTTGCAGCATAGCGCAGCCTCCCGCAGCTGTTTCCCATAGCCTGCAATGATAGCCGGAGCGTATTGTCACCTTCCCGCTACATGAGTAACGGGGAGTGGGAGCTCACATTTATTACCCTGTGCTGGCTCATTTATATATGCACTACTGCGTCTATCTATCTATCTATCTATCTATCTATCTTTCTATCTATCTGGACTCAAAGGCCGCGGCAGTGATGAGGCAGCCTGCGGTGAGAGGAGAAAAAAAAACGGGCAGCGTGGGTGAGCAACGGGTAGTGCCAGGCAGCGGAGAGGAGACCTGTAACCGCGGAGATAACACAGGGAGCGCAGAGAAAAGCAAGATACCGCAGCGGGGAGGTTAGTACATCCCGTCCTAGGTGACTTAGGGGGACATGTACTAAGCAGTGATAAAAGTGGAGAAGTGAGCCAGTGGAGAAGTTGCCCTTGGCAACCAATCAGCATTGACGTAACATTTATAATTTATACTATACAGAGCAGCTGATTGGTTTCCATGGGCAACTTCTCCACTGGCTCACTTCTCCACTTTTATCACTGCTTAGTATGTTACCCTTAGTAGTCTATTTTCTAAGCCTTGGATGGAGATAAAGGGGCAGATGTATTAAGCCTGGAGAAGTGATAAAGTGAAAGGTGATAACGCACCAGCCAGTCAGCGCCTGTCATTTTTCAAACCAAGCCTATATCATGGTAGTTAGGAGCCGATTGGCTGGTCCTTTATCACCTTCCACTTTATCACTTAACCAGCCTTAATAAATCTGCCCCACAGTCTCTGGAGATAAATGACCAGCCAATTGGCTCCTAACTGTCATTTTTCAAACCCAGCCTGTAACAGGGCAGTTAGGAGCCGATTGGCTGGTACTTTATCTCCATCCAAGGGTAAAGGGGGGTACACACTGAGAGATCCGTGTTTAAAATCTAAGCAATCTGACTAGATTGCTTAGATTTTAATAGTGATGAGCGGGTTCGGTTTCTCGGAAACCGAACCCCCCCGAACTTCACTCATTTTACACGGGTCCGAGGCAGGTTCGAACCTTCCCGCCTTGCTCGGCTAACCCGAGCGCGCCCGAACGTCATCATCCCGCTGTCGGATTCTCGCGAGATTCGGATTCTATATAAGCAGCCGCGCGTCGCCGCCATTTTCACTCGTGCATTGGAGATGATAGGGAGAGGACGTGGCTGGCGTCCTCTTCGTTTATTGTTGAACTTGATTGCTTTATTGCTTAATTGTGGGGAGGACTGGGGAGCAGCTGTTAGGAGGAGTACAGTGCAGAGTTTTGCTGATCAGTGACCACCAGTTTTATCCGTTCTCTGCCTGAAAAAAACGCTCCATATCTGTGCTCAGTGTGCTGCATAATATATCTGTGCTCACACTGCTTAATTGTGGGGACTGGGGAGCAGCTGTATTATATAGCAGGAGTACAGTGCAGAGTTTTGCTGACAGTGACCACCAGTATACGTTGTCTGCCTGAAAAACACTCCATATCTGTGCTCAGTGTGCTGCTTTATTGTGGGGACTGGGGACCACCAGTATAATTAATATTATATAGGAGGAGTACAGTGCAGAGTTTTGCTGACCAGTGACCACCAGTATACTATATATAGCAGTACGATACGGAAGGCCACTGCTGTGCCTACCTCTGTGTCGTCATTAAGTACACTATCCATCTACATTCTATACCTGTGGTGCATTTTAGTTTTGCAGTTTGCTGACACAGTGACCACCAGTATACTATATATAGCAGTACGATACAGAAGGCCACTGCTGTGCCTACCTCTGTGTCGTCATTAAGTATACTATCCATCTACATTCTATA
Source organism: Pseudophryne corroboree (assembly GCF_028390025.1). Classification (NCBI taxonomy): domain Eukaryota; kingdom Metazoa; phylum Chordata; class Amphibia; order Anura; family Myobatrachidae; genus Pseudophryne; species Pseudophryne corroboree. The sequence continues at coordinate 199,360,647 of NC_086450.1, read as the reverse complement.
CCTGTGGTGCATTTTAGTTTTGCAGTTTGCTGACACAGTGACCACCAGTATACTATATATAGCAGTACGATACGGAAGGCCACTGCTGTGCCTACCTCTGTGTCATCATTAAGTATACTATCCATCTACATTCTATACCTGTGGTGCATTTTAGTTTTGCAGTTTGCTGACACAGTGCCCACCAGTATACTATATATAATAGCAGTACGGTACGGAAGGCCACTGCTGTACCTACCTCTGTGTCGTCATTAAGTATACTATCCATCTACATTCTATACCTGTGGTGCATTTTAGTTTTGCAGTTTGCTGACACAGTGACCACCAGTATACTATATATAGCAGTACGATACGGAAGGCCACTGCTGTGCCTACCTCTGTGTCGTCATTAAGTATACTATCCATCTACATTCTATACCTGTGGTGCATTTTAGTTTTGCAGTTTGCTGACACAGTGACCACCAGTATACTATATATAGCAGTACGATACGGAAGGCCACTTCTGTGCCTACCTCTGTGTCGTCATTAAGTATACTATCCATCTACATTCTATACCTGTGGTGCATTTTAGTTTTGCAGTTTGCTGACACAGTGACCACCAGTATACTATATATAGCAGTACGATACGGAAGGCCACTGCTGTGCCTACCTCTGTGTCGTCATTAAGTATACTATCCATCTACATTCTATACCTGTGGTGCATTTTAGTTTTGCAGTTTGCTGACACAGTGACCACCAGTATACTATATATAGCAGTACGATACAGAAGGCCACTGCTGTGCCTACCTCTGTGTCGTCATTAGGTATACTATCCATCTACATTCTATACCTGTGGTGCATTTTAGTTGTGCGCAGTATATATAGTAGTAGGCTATTGCTATTGATACTGGCATATAATTCCACACGTTAAAAAATGGAGAACAAAAATGTGGAGGGTAAAATGGGGAAAGATCAAGATCCACTTCCACCTCTGTGTCGTCAAGTATACTATCCATCCATACCTATGGTGCATTTCAGTTTTGCACAGTTTGCTGACCACCAGTATAAACTATATAGCAGTACAGTACAGTAGGCCACTGCTCTACCTACCCTGTGTCGTCAAGTATACTATCCATCCATACCTGTGTTGCATTTCAGTTGTGCGCAGTATATATAGTAGTAGGCCATTGCTACTGATATATTACTGGCATATAATTCCACACATTAAAAAATGGAGAACAAAAATGTGGAGGGTAAAATAGGGAAAGATCAAGATCCACTTCCACCTCGTGCTGAAGCTGCTGCCACTAGTCATGGCCGAGACGATGAAATGCCATCAGCATAGTCTGCCAAGGCCGATGCCCAATGTCATAGTAGAGAGCATGTAAAATCCAAAAAACAAAAGTTCAGTAAAATGACCAAAAAATCTAAATTGAAAGCGTCTGAGGAGAAGCGTAAACTTGCCAATATGCCATTTACGACACGGAGTGGCAAGGAACGGCTGAGGCCCTGGCCTATGTTCATGGCTAGTGGTTCAGATTCACATGAGGATGGATGCACTCATCCTCTCGCTAGAAAAATGAAAGACTTAAGCTGGCAAAAGCACAGCAAAGAACTGTGCGTTCTTCTAAATCACAAATCCCCAAGGAGAGTCCAATTGTGTCGGTTGCGATGCCTGACCTTCCCAACACTGGATGGGAAGAGCTTGCGCCTTCCACCATTTGCACGCCCCCTGCAAGTGCTGGAAGGAGCACCCACAGTCAAGTTCCTGATAGTCAAATTGAAGATGTCAGTGTTGAAGTACACAAGGATGAGGATATGGGTGTTGCTGGCGCTGGGGAGGAAATTGACAAGGAGGATTCTGATGGTGAGGTGGTTTGCTTAAGTCAGGCACCCGGGGAGACACCTGTTGTCTGTGGGACGAATATGGCCATTGACATGCCTGGTCAAAATACAAAAAAAATCACCTCTTCGGTGTGGAATTATTTCAACACAAATGCGGACAACAGGTGTCAAGCCGTGTGTTGCCTTTGTCAAGCTGTAATAAGTAGGGGTAAGGACGTTAACCACCTCGGAACATCCTCCCTTATACGTCACCTGCAGCGCATTCATCATAAGTCAGTGACAAGTTCAAAAACTTTGGATGACAGCGGAAGCAGTCCACTGACCACTAAATCCCTTCCTCTTGTAACCAAGCTCCTGCAAACCACACCACCAACTCCCTCAGTGTCAATTTCCTCCTTACCCAGGAAAGCCAATAGTCCTGCAGGCCATGTCACTGTCAAGTCTGACGAGTCCTCTCCTGCCTGGGATTCCTCCGATGCATCCTTGAGTGTAACGCCTACTGCTGCTGGCGCTGCTGTTGTTGCTGCTGGGAGTCGATCGTCATCCCAGAGGGGAAGTCGGAAGGCCACTTGTACTACTTCCAGTAAGCAATTGACTGTCCAACAGTCCTTTGCGAGGAAGATGAAATATCACAGCAGTCATCCTGCTGCAAAGCAGATAACTCAGGCCTTGGCAGCCTGGGCGGTGAGAAACGTGGTTCCGGTATCCATCGTTAATTCAGAGGCAACTATAGACTTGATTGAGGTACTGTGTCCCCGGTACCAAATACCATCTAGGTTCCATTTCTCTAGGCAGGCGATACCGAAAATGTACACAGACCTCAGAAAAAGAGTCACCAGTGTCCTAAAAAATGCAGTTGTACCCAATGTCCACTTAACCACGGACATGTGGACAAGTGGAGCAGGGCAGACTCAGGACTATATGACTGTGACAGCCCACTGGGTAGATGTATTGCCTCCCGCAGCAAGAACAGCAGCGGCGGCACCAGTAGCAGCATCTCACAAACGCCAACTTTTTCCTAGGCAGGCTACGCTTTGTATCACCGCTTTCCATAAGAGGCACACAGCTGACAACCTCTTACGGGAACTGAGGAAGATCATCGCAGAATGGCTTACCCCAATTGGACTCTCCTGGGGATTTGTAACATCGGACAACGCCAGCAATATTGTGCGTGCATTACATCTGGGCAAATTCCAGCACGTCCCATGTTTTGCACATACATTGAATTTGGTGGTGCAGAATTATTTAAAAACGACAGGGGCGTGCAAGAGATGCTGTCGGTGGCCCGAAGAATTGCGGGCCACTTTCGGCATTCAGGCACCGCGTACAGAAGACTGGAGCACCACCAAACATTCCTGAACCTGCCCTGCCATCATCTGAAGCAAGAGGTGGTAACGAGGTGGAATTCAACCCTCTATATGCTTCAGAGGATGGAGGAGCAGCAAAAGGCCATTCAAGCCTATACATCTGCCCACGATATAGGCAAAGGAGGGGGAATGCACCTGACTCAAGCGCAGTGGAGAATGATTTCAACGTTGTGCAAGGTTCTGCAACCCTTTGAACTTGCCACACGTGAAGTCAGTTCAGACACTGCCAGCCTGAGTCAGGTCATTCCCCTCATCAGGCTTTTGCAGAAGAAGCTGGAGACATTGAAGGAGGAGCTAAAACAGAGCGATTCCGCTAGGCATGTGGGACTTGTGGATGGAGCCCTTAATTCGCTTAACCAGGATTCACGGGTGGTCAATCTGTTGAAATCAGAGCACTACATTTTGGCCACCGTGCTCGATCCTAGATTTAAAACCTACATTGTATCTCTCTTTCCGGCAGACACAAGTCTGCAGAGGTTCAAAGACCTGCTGGTGAGAAAATTGTCAAGTTAAGCGGAACATGACCCGTCAACATCTCCTCCTTCACATTCTCTTGACAATGCTAAATTCCTTTGTCGTATAACAACCCTTTATGAAGCTAAGAACACTGTACGCTGTTTACTTAAGAAGTACCGTAATGGTACGCTAGTTGCGTAACGATCGCTCAGCCGTAGGCGAGACGCTCAAGCGTCACGTTCGCTCACGGCCCAGCGATCACAGGACACGTTATTGGTTATGTCTAGGGTAATGATTCGCTATGGCGTAGCTTACGCTCGAGACCACGAGGAGGTCACCAGCGATGCAGACGCTCACAACACTATACCTTTATGATAAAACCTTATACCAATGAAATACACTGAATACCTTAATGTGAGTACAGGGTGTAAGTGCAACCTTGTGTAACCTGACTAACTACAACGCTGCTTGAGCGTCACCGACACTCAAGTGAACACTTAACACTATAGAAAACACACAGATACTGGTTTAGGTTCCAAAGCCTATTAACTGTATTATATCTAATATACTTGTAAAAAGGGGATAACAGTACAAATGATACACTACAATATAACAAAGACTTCCTAACCACAGAACTAAACAATAAATACAAAAAGACAAAACTACACTGACCTAAATGCAATACAATACAATACTATCTAATACAATACAATACTAGCCCAGTCTAGGGGAGATATGAGAGAACAGGACAGAGAGAGAGAGAGCGAGAGAGAGAGAGAGAGAGAGATTGGCTCACAGAAAGACAATGATAACGGAGAGAAACTTACGCACAAAGGGTATGATCGCCTGCGCCTCGATATCCAGCTCCCGGCTATCAGCAGATAACAGTTGATGAGAGAGTGAGAGCTGGATGTGGTCGGCCTGCCTATTTATGCCCCACACACAATGCAATCTCATGGTCCTACAATCCCATTGTCCATTGGCCGAAGGAATTCGGCCCTGCATCATAACAAAAGGTCATAGGGTGATTCATACAGGTGGGCTGTGACGATTTCCAACAGCTCAGGTGGGTGGGAAACTGGGTTTTCCGCCGCATACCTGAGTATGTGTAATTAATAGAAATGGACATAAACTTCTTATGTCCATAACTATTCGCACGAGCGATTAATACGCTCCAAACCAACACCGGAATATTGCTAATTAAATACTCTTCCGATGGGTACCAAACACTGCTGTATGATTCCTGTTAGACCCTTCGTACGATATAAAGAGGGATTCCTCAGCTCTGGGACATTGTATTTTAACCAAACTTTCAGAATCTATCAAAGGGACCATGATCTATAAACTACATTAATTGTGAAAATATGTAACGAATGAGTCGCACGCTACGACTATATAAACTCTACCGTAAATACGCATACCGCGCCTGCGAGTGCACGCTATTGCGGGTATGCGCCTCCACGGGAGAGCGTACGCACGCGCAGCGCGGACCAGTGTGCGGTGCAAATATGGCAACGTGCATTGAGACATTTTTCTGACTTTGACAGTCCACCCTTTGGCAGTCAATAATAACTGCCACAAAACATTTAAGGAGAAAAATGTAAGTCAGGGGTTAATTGATTTCCATGGTTGGGTAGGGGAGGAGAGAGGAGAAGGTGTGAAGAGGGTATGACCTAGTGAGATAGCAGAAGCATGTGTGTATGAATCCATGTTTGGGGGGTCATGTATCATCGTGCCGTACGTGTTGTAAATCAAGCTTCGAGGTATTGCGAAGTATACATTTGAATTCCTTCTTATCCTGTGGTACAGGTCTGTGGATGGGCTGTCAAACTTTACCGAGCTCATTTCGGCTGTGGTTGTAACAAAATGGGGATGCACATTTTAGTTGATGATACATGAATGGGGGAGGTATGTGGTTGCTGATATCTGTGCCTGTATTCCCTATCGTCTATGTGTGTCGTTACCTGAGGGTTGTAGAGATGAAGATAAAGAACACTTACGAAAAATGCAATGATATTCTATGTCAGGGAAATGTACATCTGTTGTTGAAGTTGTGTTCGGTATCTGTTGAGAGTCGTCTTCTTTGCGCTGTTTTGCTCCTTAGGCATGAGCAACAAGCTTTGTCAGTGCCATCAGATTTACAAAAATGTTGGGCTAGCGTGAGTTTAAAAATACTAGGGAAACTGGGGATCCATGGCAAAGTTCATCAAGTGTCCATATTTAAAGTTGTCAAATCTTCTTCTTTGGTCAATCCGTTGTCTGTATACATCTCGTCTCGTCAGCTTCCTCGTCCAAGGGGGTCTTTGTATCTTGGAGAAAAGCAGAAAAACAGGTGAAAGAAACGGACCGTATAATCGCATTTTCATCACATCCTGGTTTCTATCATTGGGTCATAAATCAAATCCAGGTTAATTACGGTTTCCTCACTCCTCAAGCTCATCACTTTTGTACTTTGTCTGCACCTCATTAAAGCCTGCCCGCATCTAAATATCAATCCAATCGATATAACGACACCCAAGATACATAGTAGAAACTTTCCAACATCCATTATGACTCCTTGAGCCCAGTCTCCTAAACCGGAGAACCAATTTCGCGGGTTCAACCATGACACCCAACTAGTCAGCTCATTACCTACAGCAGCAAGGGTGAGATTGTGTTTTCGACGAAATTCCCACTTCAATTGGAGAATATCATCCATCTTTTGGTCTATGACCTCTACCGGATCCTCGGTGCTATTTGTGATATACGTGCAACACTTTATGCCGTACTGTGTTGCCAATGTAACACAATATCCGCCTGTTACTGCTGTAAGATAATTAAGAACCATCCTATGCTGAACTAGTTCTGTTTTGTAAGCTTGAAGTTCTCTTCCAGTGTATCTAAACGTGTCATCATACATTTCAGTGATATTATCTAACAAATTGGCGAGTGCGGAAATGTATCTATAATTCATCACTCCTCGAGCGGTACGAGTGAAATCTAACGCTACCAGAACCTGAATCCCGGTGGATTCATGGATAAGATCAGAGGCCGGATGCTCTAACCTTTCTGACAGTTGTCTTTTAACTCGGTGCTCGTAATGAGTGTGAGTATAAGGAGCTTGGGCACCACGGTGTATGTCCTTCATTTTGTCATGTGTAACAGTCATCACTTCAGGCAATACTTTTCCAATATAACACAATCCTTCAGAGTTTGGGGCAAGCCACTTGTACGCCTTTCTCCCGCATATGAAATATGCATCATCGGGGAGAACATATGGGACGGAGAAGGACATGACCATGTTACAAACCTTCCAGGTGAAATCTCCTGACCCTAATTCTTCCATCTGCCTAATGCACGTATCGGTTTGTACGATATGTGCACAGTATCCTGGTGATACCTCTCCAACTCTAGTAATCCTATTTCCTAAGGTATATCGATACCGGAAAGATTTTCCTCTACTGGCTATGTGGCGTACGAGCTCTGTATCTGTAGGCATTCTATCTGCTCTGTGTGAAAAGGTCATGGTAAGGTTGCTCCATGACACTTCCCAATTTCCCGGTTTTCTGGGATTGGAGATGTTAAAACATAAGAGGGACCTATCCACATGGTATTGGTGGAGCTTCAAACTAGGAGGGCTGGAGATATTAAACCTCCGGTCCACCGGTCTCCCACCACTTAGCTCAAGTACCTCCCCTAACGTTAAAGGAAATGGTACTAGCCCTGATTTACTGTGACCCTGAGGTACTTGAGAGCATACCCAACAATCTGTTTGGTTTAACACGTTACCCACTAAGGAGTGATAGTCACTCAATGGATGCCGGTCTATATGGATATTAAAACTAGATTGGCATTTCTTTATGCATCCATCTTCAACCAGATTATCACAGAGCCTACAGACACAATTTTCTTCAGCTAACAATCCATCACAATTTCTTCTATCGGATCGTTTTCTGATACTCGCCTTTGCTTGTTGGTTTGGTTGATCTTGGAAAACTACGCCTCCATCATCATAATCGGAACCCATTCCAGAACCTCTTTCGACCTCTATGGTACTCTCGCCGGAACAGACTGCTCTGGTCAACATCATGGTTAACATCAAAATCCGGATCACAGTCTCTTGGGGCAAGTCCATCTTTGAGGAGGAAATAGAGAAGAATGAGAAGGGGGAAAAAGAAATTTTAAGGGAGAGGGGCTGGGAAGTGGAGAAAAACAATAAAAGGGAGAAGGGAGTCGACAACTGCTTTCGGTCTTCAAGGCTCAGGTGCCGCCTCAGTCCTCCTGGAACAGACACTCCAGTGATACAACCTCTACCGTCTGTTCCTTATCACGGGACTTCTCTGGATCGGCCACCTTTTTGCAGTGGGATGAATGGACCCAAGTCTCTCTCTCAGCAACCTTCAATGCTGTGGTGCTAGTCAATAAGACCTGGTATGGTCCTTCCCATCTATCAATAAGACAACCTGAGCGTAGAAAATTTCGTATCATTACATAATCCCCAGGTTCAATGTCATGACAATTACTATCTGGTAAATCAGGAATCATCAACTTCAGATTATCATTTTGATTCCTCAACTGCTTACTCATGTTAATCAAGTATTTTACAGTTACTTCATTGTTACATTTCAAATCATCCTGAGGGTTAATCATGACGTGCGGTTGTCGACCAAACAAGATTTCAAAAGGAGACAGATTAAGAGGGGACCTGGGAGTGGTTCTGATGCTATACAAAACAATGGGTAAAGCTTCTGGCCACGTCAATCCTGTCTCTGCCATTACTTTACTCAATTTATTTTTAATAGTGCTGTTCACTCTTTCGACCTTCGCACTCGCCTGTGGACGGTACGGAGTGTGCAGCTTGCTATCAATACCCATCAATTTACACATTCCTTGAAAGACATCACCTGTAAAATGGGTACCCCTATCACTTTCAATGATTCTAGGGATACCATATCTACATACAAATTCCTGCACAATTTTCTTAGCTGTAAACATAGCGGTATTTGTAGCTGCTGGAAAAGCTTCGACCCAATTCGAGAAAACATCTATACAGACAAGTACATATTTCAAATTTCTACATGGGGGTAATTGAATGAAGTCAATTTGTATTACCTGGAAAGGGCCGCCGGCAGGTGGGATATGGGATGGTTCTGTAGGTATTGCTTTTCCAATATTCTTTCTCAGACAGGTAAGGCATGACATTGCTCTTTTACCCGCATGAGAGGAGAATCCTGGGGCGCACCAGTATGCTCTTACCAATTTGCACATCCCCTCCTTGCCTAGATGAGTCAGCCCGTGAGCTGCTTCAGCCAGACATGGAAGGTATGCCCTGGGGGCCACTGGTTTACCATGTCCATCCGTCCAGAGCCCTGAGGACTCCTGGCCATATCCCTTTGCCTTCCAGACTGCTCTTTCCTGTGTGGAACACAAATTCTGCATCTCACACAACTTCTGTGTGTTGATGGTATTAAATACCATCAACTGTGTGGTGTTTGTCCGTGTGGGGGTAGCAGCTGCAAGCTTTGCGGCTTCGTCTGCTCGGCTGTTACCAAGGGATACTGGGTCTTGGCTATATGTATGTGCTTTACATTTGATAACAGCCACTCTGTCGGGTTCCTGTATCGCTGTTAGAAGCCTTTTTATGTGAGCTGCATGCGCTATCGGTGTACCAGCTGCCGTCATGAAATTTCTGAGACGCCATAGCGCTCCGAAATCATGTACTACCCCGAACGCGTATCTAGAATCGGTGTAGATATTGACAGACTTACCCTTAGCCAATTCACATGCTCTGGTTAGGGCGACCAGTTCAGCAACCTGGGCTGAGTGAGGTGGGCCTAGCGGTTCCGCTTCTATGGTGTCTTGGTCATCTACGACTGCGTATCCAGTACACAAGTCTCCCGAGTCTGACTGTCTATGACAACTACCGTCCGTGTAGAACGTGAGTTCTGCATCTTCCAGTGGATTGTCACTGATGTCAGGCCTTGCGGTAAAATTTTGGGTCAAATATTCCATACAATCATGTGTATCTTCCTTTGCATTAAATCCTCCTTCCCCATCACTCTCACCTTCCACCCTTTGTGTCTGACCAGGCACACCTGGGAGAAATGTTGCAGGATTTCATGCGCTGCATCTCCTTATGGTGATGTTTACGGGGGCCATTAATGCCAATTCCCATCTTGTAAACCTTGCTGATGAGACGTGTCTGGTTTGGGCAGAATTCAATAAGGCAGATACCGCATGCGGTGTATGGATTGTGAGGTTGTGGCCTAGCACGACATCTTCGCTTTTCGTCACTAGCAATGCTATCGCCGCAACGCTACGCAAGCATGTGGGGAGGGATCGCGCTACCGTGTCTAGCTGAGCGCTGTAGTATGCAATTGGCCTGCTGGCGTCACCGTGTTTTTGGGTTAGTACACCTGCTGCGCACCCAGCACTTTCTGTTCCGTATAGTTCAAAGGGTTTCCCATAGTCTGGCATACCTAGTGCTGGTGCCTGCGTTAGGCACTGTTTGAGTCTCTCAAATGCTGTTTCGGATTCGTCTGTATGCGAAATCCGATCAGGTTTGTTTGAGGAGACCATTTCCTGCAAAGGTAGCGCCAATATGGAAAACCCTGGGATCCAATTACGGCAATACCCACACATTCCTAAAAACGTCCTGATCTGTTGCTGGGTTTGTGGCAGTGTCATGTCTCTAATGGCTTGGATTCTATCAGCGGTCAGGTGTCTCAGTCCTTGTGTTAGACAGTGTCCCAAATATTTTACCTTAGCTTGGCATAATTGCAACTTGTCTTTGGAAACCTTGTGACCTGTGTCTGAAAGATGAAACAGGAGCTGTTTCGTATCCTTCAGGGATGCCTCCAGTGAATCTGAACACAGTAATAAATCGTCCACATACTGTATCAATACTGATCCACTGTCTGGTTGGAAAGACTGTAAACAATCATGCAAAGCCTGAGAAAATATACTTGGACTATCTATGAAACCTTGGGGTAACCGAGTCCACGTGTATTGGACTCCTCTGTATGTGAATGCAAACAAATATTGGCTGTCAGGGTGCAGAGGTACCGAAAAGAAAGCGGAGCAGAGGTCAATAACAGTGAAAAATTTGGCAGTGGGAGGAATTTGCATTAGGATGACAGCTGGATTAGGCACTACGGGGAACTGACTCTCAACTATTTTGTTAATCCCCCTTAGATCCTGCACTAGCCTGTAACCCCTCCCCCCACTCTTTTTAACAGGGAAGATGGGACTATTTGCGGTGCTGGACGTTCTTACTAGAATGCCCTGTTGTAGCAAGCGCTCTATTACGGGAAAAACTCCTAACTCCACCTCTGGCTTCAGAGGATACTGTGGGATTTTTGGAGCTATCCTACCATCTTTTACTTGCACAACTACTGGAGCTACGTTTGCCATTAATCCAGTGTCCTGTCCATCTTTTGTCCAAAGTGACTCTGGTATCTGAGATATCATCTCTTCTACTTGGGATGGATTCCTATTTGTCATAATGGAATGTGACATTAATTTTGATGGGGAGTCCAACATGTCTCGTACTTCCTGAGCGTGATTCTCAGGAATGTCCAAGAATACACCTTCAGGAGTACAATAAATGACGCAACCCATTTTACATAGTAAGTCTCTCCCCAGGAGATTAGTTGGTGCAGATGCAGCCAGCAAAAAGGAATGCTTGGTATGCAAAGGCCCTATTGTAATCTCGGCTGGTTTGCTAACAGGGTAGTGCTGGACTACTCCTGTTACTCCCATGGCTGGAATTGTCCTACCAGTGGTTCTCATGCCCACTGTCGAATTTATCACTGACTTGGCCGCCCCTGTGTCTACAAGAAAGTTTAAAGTTTTACCAGCTACATTGATTGCAATCTCTGGTTCGCTTCCAAGACTAGCAATCAACTTAACTGGCTGTAGATTACAGGTATGGCCATACCCCTATTGGGTATGCTGACCTCCCTGAATCCCGCTGGCAGCAACTACTTGTGAGGGAGTTAGCTGGGAACTACCAGAGGCATGCCAATCTCTGTTCGGGGGATATCTTTTTGTTTCCCCTGTATGTGGCTCAAAACTCCGCCTCTGTGGACCCTGCTCCCAATGTCGTGTGTTGTGTTGTTGTCTAGGGGGTTGAAAAGATCTTTGTACATTCTTTGTTCTACATTCTCGTGCAAAGTGTCCCGGTCTGTTACAAGAAAAACATGTTATTACACTTGCCTTACCCACAGGATTCGGTGGTACATACGCAGGCTGCCTTGTGGTCAGCGCCTGTATACTTACGGACATCAACTTATCACTTTGCGACTCTCTGTGCCTAGTGATGTTTCTGTCGTGATCAATAGCAGCCTCTCTCAAGCCGGACACTGACAGACCTCGCCAGCATGGTTGCGTGGTCTGAACCCTAGTCTTTAATGTTTCCTTTAAACCATCCATCAGTACAGATACTGCTACTTCCCGATGGTTTGGGTTGGTCTTAATGTCTTCTATACCAGTGTACTTTGCCATTTCTAATAGTGCCCGGTGAAAATATTCTGTTGCCGTTTCGGACTCCTTTTGCTTAATGGAAAATATTTTATTCCATTTAACAACGGCTGGGAAATACTCTTTTAGCTGTAAATTTATCCTTTTTACATTATCCTTGTTGTACACGTCTGTAAGCGGTACATCTTTATCCAATGCACAATCAGCTAAAAATTGAGTTGCATCAACATTGGAAGGTAAACAAGCTCTTAGCAGTATCTGCCAATCCTTGTTGTTGGGTTCTACAGTGTTACCTAGATCCCTGATGTATTTTTGGCTAGCAACTAAATCCTTCCTGGGGTCAGGAAATTCGGACACTATTGTTCTTAATTCCATTCGGGAAAATGGAGTGTACATGGCAATGTTCCTTATGGGAGTGGCTCCAGACACATCTGTTTTTCCATTGGGAACTGCTATTACCCTTACAGGAGCAATTCTAACAGCCTCTTCCTGTGTAGATTCTACAGCTTGTTGTGGTACAATTGTTTCAGTGTAGTGCATGGTGCCGTACTTACCCGTTGACACGACCTCACCTATCCCTCCGCTAGGGGCTTTCACTAATCTCGTGGGTGTCGCTGTGCCTACTGTGGTCTCTGCTATGGTGGCTGCAAGAGAGAGAGCTGAAATTGTTGCTGAATCGTCTTCTTGATCACACTCCTGAGGAAGGTTCAAAACAGGGTACATCTTGCACGGGTTAATACTTGCATGAGTTATTTGGTTAACATCATTAACATTTACAGTGTTACTAAGAGTTTGTGTTTTACAACCCAGTGCGTTTCTCTCCGCAATCAACTTCTCTCCTGCAATGTATGGTGGAGGAGGAGCTGTGGCAATCAATTTCCTGACTGCCCCAGATCCTGCCGCCAGAGCCAAACCTCTCTGTATCTCACCTTCCTGGTGCCATAACTGTAAATAATCATGATGCTGAATTCGTCTCTTTGCTGATTTTACGAGACATATCCTCCTCCTTAAATTTTGTAACACTTCTGGACTGAAGCTACCTATTCTTGGGAATTTGTCCCTGTCTTGTACAGTCATTCTCTCCCATTCATCACATAAAGATTCGGTGTGAATTCCATATTTTTCACACATTACATATCGTGCCGACCCAACTGGTCGGTTCACAGAATCAACCTGAACCAGGGTTGATCGCCCCCTACCTGAGCAACTGGCCCCCATAGTCTGCAGGTGTTGCTTAGTCCTCCTTGGATCTCTGTATCAAGGTTTTCAGCAAGCCTTTACAGACAACCAAATTACTCCACAGTAGGCCGGCGGTGGCGGTTTACCGAGTACCCCACTCACTCGCCCACCTCGACCAATACGACCTGATCACACCGATATGGTGCTGGCGTACTCGATACAGGGCCCCTATGGAACCTTCAGTTTACTGGAACATATGAGGGTTACCCGCAGGACACTTACTCTTTCCAGTAAAGTTGGGGTTGTTAGATAGTTCCTGAGTGACCAGCGAACTTCCCTTCCAAAAATAAAAAATTACACAAATCACGTCAGAATGTACAGATAGCGTTTGTGACCACTTTACTCTAATGGTATTAGGTCAGATTACTAACTACTGCACACAATTACGTGTGGTCCAATCGTTCAGTACACGAGCACTACTTGTCATGTACTGAAAGATCAATGGAATCGATGTTTCCGGCCGCGATTCCTTCAGCAAGAGCTTATGGCCTATATGGGTTCTGCACCAACACCCCAGGCGTTGTGCCACTGGACTTTTATAGCGGACCTTTTACCTTACGACCTCCTGGTCTTGTTACCTTATGACCTCCTGGTCTTGTTACCTTATGGTCCGCTATACTCTAATGCTCAAATATTATTTAACCAGGGATGCCTCCCTAGCCACCGTATATGTCACTTACACGTATGTCCCTTGACGAGTACCCGGCTTTCCTTTTGGTTCCACCTTAAAGTTATATAAACTTTTGTATACAAAACACACTCACTCAACACATGTACACTTTTGTTTCTATATCTATTTCTGCGCAGAAATTGTCTTTAGGCCAAAAGTGTTACCAATTAGGAGCAGGATCTGTTAAACTAAATTTCAGATTTTCCAAAAATAGATTTGCGTTATTTACCGCTTCGCGTTATCTACCGCTGTGCGTTAATTATCGCCTTTGCGTTACTTCACTTTATCACAACTTGAGCTACGTGGGCGTAACCGGACGCTACGTTGCGTAATGTACACTGCGTGCGTCTGCCTTTTGGATTGCGTACGCTAGTCTTTGTTAGCGACACGTGTACGCAATGCAAAGGATCCACCGTAACACAATATATTTTTATCAATGTAAATGATCCCTGATCATCTACCGCAATCCACACTGACTGCCTTGTATCTCAGACAAACCGTGTGTTTGTTCTATACTTTAACTATTACCTCTACTATTAAATAACAGCAAATCTCTTTTTAGCACTTTTTATCAACTATAAAATTGGCAAACAGGAATAGTGATATACGAAAATGAAACAGAAATGCAGATATATGCGTGCGTACGCAAGACAAAAGAAAAATAAACAGTTTTAAAAAGACACAAGCGTTTTGTTCTTACTTCCGGTTACCGGGTTCCTTCAGCACTCTTTATCTAAGCGAAGCAGACGCTTATCCCGCCAGCACTATGAGACAACCTCCCACCCTTTGCTGGAGGGATAATGTCTGCTGATCTACCTAGTGCAGATATGAGAAGGATAGGACGAGTCCCCAATTGACAATGCTAAATTCCTTTGTCGTATAACAACCCTTTATGAAGCTAAGAACACTGTACGCTGTTTACTTAAGAAGTACCGTAATGGTACGCTAGTTGCGTAACGATCGCTCAGCCGTAGGCGAGACGCTCAAGCGTCACGTTCGCTCACGGCCCAGCGATCACAGGACACGTTATTGGTTATGTCTAGGGTAATGATTCGCTATGGCGTAGCTTACGCTCGAGACCACGAGGAGGTCACCAGCGATGCAGACGCTCACAACACTATACCTTTATGATAAAACCTTATACCAATGAAATACACTGAATACCTTAATGTGAGTACAGGGTGTAAGTGCAACCTTGTGTAACCTGACTAACTACAACGCTGCTTGAGCGTCACCGACACTCAAGTGAACACTTAACACTATAGAAAACACACAGATACTGGTTTAGGTTCCAAAGCCTATTAACTGTATTATATCTAATATACTTGTAAAAAGGGGATAACAGTACAAATGATACACTACAATATAACAAAGACTTCCTAACCACAGAACTAAACAATAAATACAAAAAGACAAAACTACACTGACCTAAATGCAATACAATACAATACTATCTAATACAATACAATACTAGCCCAGTCTAGGGGAGATATGAGAGAACAGGACAGAGAGAGAGAGAGCGAGAGAGAGAGAGAGAGAGATTGGCTCACAGAAAGACAATGATAACGGAGAGAAACTTACGCACAAAGGGTATGATCGCCTGCGCCTCGATATCCAGCTCCCGGCTATCAGCAGATAACCGTTGATGAGAGAGTGAGAGCTGGATGTGGTCGGCCTGCCTATTTATGCCCCACACACAATGCAATCTCATGGTCCTACAATCCCATTGTCCATTGGCCGAAGGAATTCGGCCCTGCATCATAACAAAAGGTCATAGGGTGATTCATACAGGTGGGCTGTGACGATTTCCAACAGCTCAGGTGGGTGGGAAACTGGGTTTCCCGCCGCATACCTGAGTATGTGTAATTAATAGAAATGGACATAAACTTCTTATGTCCATAACTATTCGCACGAGCGATTAATACGCTCCAAACCAACACCGGAATATTGCTAATTAAATACTCTTCCGATGGGTACCAAACACTGCTGTATGATTCCTGTTAGACCCTTCGTACGATATAAAGAGGGATTCCTCAGCTCTGGGACATTGTATTTTAACCAAACTTTCAGAATCTATCAAAGGGACCATGATCTATAAACTACATTAATTGTGAAAATATGTAACGAATGAGTCGCACGCTACGACTATATAAACTCTACCGTAAATACGCATACCGCGCCTGCGAGTGCACGCTATTGCGGGTATGCGCCTCCACGGGAGAGCGTACGCACGCGCAGCGCGGACCAGTGTGCGGTGCAAATATGGCAACGTGCATTGAGACATTTTTCTGACTTTGACACTCTCGCAACTGGGGGTGCGAGGAACAGGCTAAGAATTCCGAGCCCACCCGCTGGCGGTGATGCAGGGCAGTCTGGAGCGAGTGCTGACATCTGGTCCGGACTGAAGGACCTGCCAACGATTACTGACATGTCGTCTACTGTCACTGCATATGATTCTGTCACCATTGAAAGAATGGTGGAGGATTATATGAGTGACCGCATCCAAGTAGGCACGTCAGACAGTCCGTACGTATACTGGCAGGAAAAAGAGGCAATTTGGAGGCCCTTGCACAAACTGGCTTTATTCTACCTAAGTTGCCCTCCCTCCAGTGTGTACTCCGAAAGAGTGTTTAGTGCCGCCGCTCACCTTGTCAGCAATCGGCGTACGAGGTTACATCCAGAAAATGTGGAGAAGATGATGTTCATTAAAATGAATTATAATCAATTCCTCCGTGGAGACATTCACCAGCAGCAATTGCCTCCACAAAGTACACAGGGAGCTGAGATGGTGGATTCCAGTGGGGACGAATTGATAATCTGTGAGGAGGGGGATGTACACGGTGATATATCGGAGGATGATGATGAGGTGGACATCTTGCCTCTGTAGAGCCAGTTTGTGCAAGGAGAGATTAATTGCTTCTTTTTTGGTGGGGGTCCAAACCAACCCGTCATTTCAGTCACAGTCGTGTGGCAGACCCTGTCACTGAAATGATGGGTTGGTTAAAGTGTGCATGTCCTGTTTATACAACATAAGGGTGGGTGGGAGGGCCCAAGGACAATTCCATCTTGCACCTCTTTTTTCTTTCATTTTTCTTTGCGTCATGTGCTCACCTTGTTAGCAATCGGCGTACGAGGTTACTTCCAGAAAATGTGGAGAAGATGATGTTCATCAAAATGAATTATAATCAATTCCTCCGTGGAGACATTCACCAGCAGCAATTGCCTCCAGAAAGTACACGGGGACCTGAGATGGTGGATTCCAGTGGGGACGAATTAATAATCTGTGAGGAGGGGGATGTACACAGTGAAAGGGGTGAGGAATCGGAGGATGATGATGAGGTGGACATCTTGCCTCTGTAGAGCCAGTTTGTGCAAGGAGAGATTGATTGCTTCTTTTTTGGTGGGGTCCAAACCAACCAGTCATTCGTGTGGCAGACCCTGTCACTGAAATGATGGGTTCGTTTAAAGTGTGCATGTCCTGTTTATACAACATAAGGGTGGGTGGGAGGGCCCAAGGACAATTCCACCTTGCACCTCTTTTTTCTTTCATTTTTCTTTGCATCATGTGCTGTTTGGGGACAATTTTTTTGAAGTGCCATCCTGCCTGACACTGCAGTGCCACTCCTAGATGGGCCAGGTGTTTGTGTCGGCCACTTGTGTCGCTTAGCTTAGTCACACAGCGACCTTGGTGCGCCTCTTTTTTTCTTTGCATCATGTGCTGTTTGGGGACAATTTTTTTGAAGTGCCATCCTGCCTGACACTGCAGTGCCACTCCTAGATGGGCCAGGTGTTTGTGTCGGCCACTTGTGTCGCTTAGCTTAGCCATCCAGCAACTTTGGTGCGCCTCTTTTTTTCTTTGCATCATGTGCTGTTTGGGGACTATTTTTTTGAAGTGCCATCCTGCCTGACACTGCAGTGCCACTCCTAGATGGGCCAGGTGTTTGTGTCGGCCACTTGTGTCGCTTAGCTTAGCCATCCAGCGACCTCGGTGCAAATTGTAGGACTAAAAATAATATTGTGAGGTGTGAGGTGTTCAGAATAGACTGGAAATGAGTGGAAATTATGGTAATTGAGGTTAATAATACTATGGGATCAAAATGACCCCCAAATTCTATGATTTAAGCTGTTTTTTAGGGTTTTTTGAAAAAAACACCCAAATCCAAAACACACCCGAATCCGACAAAAAAATTTTCGGTGAGGTTTTGCCAAAACGCGTCCGAATCCAAAAAACGGCCACGGAACCGAATCCAAAACCAAAACACAAAACCCGAAAAATGTCCGGGGCACATCACTAGATTTTAAGCACGGATCTGTTGTGTGTATGCCCCCAGCGATAGGCCGCGCATCACTATCGCCGGTGCTAGATTGAGCCTGCATGCAGGCTCAATCTAGTGGGTCACTCACTTCAGTGCTGAGTGAAGTGAGCGGCCTCCCGTTGTCGTCCTCCCTCGCTCAGCACATCACGCTGTGCTGAGCGGGGGGAGAGATGTGTGCTGAGCGGTCTGTGTTATGTTCTTTCAGCACACATCTTTCTCGTCAGTACTGGCCTTTAGTAAATAGACCCCTTTAGGGGCAGATTTATTAAGCCCGGTGAAGTGATAAATGTGAGGCTGATAACACACCAGCCAATCATCTCCTAGCTGCCATGTTACAGGCTGGGTTTGAAAAATGACAGTTAGGAGCTGACTGGCTGGTGCGTTATCACCTTCCACTTTATCACTTCACCAGGCTTAATAAATCTGCCCCATTAGTACAGTACCTTAGCTATTTTGATATAATCTGTGCTGAAGCCTGGATATCACTAAAACCTGCATTGTTGGCCTGCCTTGAGGACCGAGGTTGTGAATGCTTGGGTTAGGTGGACATTGATTACATGTCTGGTCTTTCAATATAGCTGCACATTTTGCTGATTAGTGGAAATATTAGTTTTAGTGATTAGACCAGTGGTTCCCAAACTGTGTGCCGTGACTCCCTGGGGTGCTTCGGGACACTTGCAGGGGTGCCTTGGATTGGTGGTCCAGGACCAATTCAAATTATTTATGGTCAATATAATAGGCAAAACCAGTGCTGGTGGCTGCCAGTCATAAAATATGTGGCCAAACAGAAGCAAATCTTGTCCCTCACCACACAACTGAGCCTAAGGATGACATATAAACACAATCTACTTAATTTAATATTTCTTTCTTAATTTCTCAATAAGACATTTCTGGCCTAGGGGTGCCGTGAAAAAAATTCTGATACTCTAGGGTGCCGTGATTCAAAAAAGTTTGGAAACCACTGGATTAGACTGTCTAATCCCAGTACATCCTTAATGCACATCCTGTGATGCATTAGTGTAAATTGAAGCTTTTCTTGTTCAGAATATTAGTTCTAATGTCAGTATCTGTTCTGCTACTATAGTTACAAATAATAGGCTGGCACCAGGGACGGATCTAGACTTTTCTTTAGGGGGGGGCGGTTTACTGTTTAATCTTGACTCCTCCCTCTACAGTCCCAACTCCTCCCATCTGCAATCCTAACTCCTCCTCTCTCAATTCTGACTGAACTTTTTGAGTGAGACTGAGATAGAGCTTTGTGATTGTTCTATGTACATGTGACTGTGCTATGGGGTAATTGTATTTATTAGCCCTAGTACCCACACACCAGCAAGTGAGGGGCAAATGCTCTGTAACCCTTGCTCTCCTGGCTCCTCTGTGCTGCTGTGGTATAAGCTGCAGCACATCGTTCTGCCTCATGCTCTCCCCGGAGAGCTCTCTTCTGCTCAAAAGTGGGCGTGGCTATGACTGTGTTAGGGGGGGCGGTCGCCCCCTTCGCCCCCCCCCTAGATCAGGCCCTGGCTGGCACACATCATATTCTGCATTCCATGTGAACAGTAATTCTCAGTATAAGTAGGTATATTGGGGGTAATTCCAAGTTGATCGCAGCAGGATTTTTGATAGCAATTGGGCAAAACCATGTGCACTGCAGGGGAGGCAGATATAACATGTGCAAAAAGAGTTAGATTTGGGTGGGGTGTGTTCAATCTGCAATCTAATTTGCAGTGTAAAAATAAAGCAGCCAGTATTTACCCTGCACAGAAATAAAATAACCCACCCAAATCTAACTCTTTCTGCACATGTTATATCTGCCTCCCCTGCAGTGCACATGGTTTTGCCCAATTGCTATCAAAAATCCTGCTGCGATCAACTTGGAATAACCCCCATTGTATGTATTGACAGTGGCACAGAAACACTGTATATATTATACTGTTTGTGCTGTGTGCAATTTTGCATTTTTCTGTATCTGGTCCTGGTCCTGGTCCAATTCTTTTTATTTTATTTTTATTTTTTTTAAACACTCTTCTTGCTCTCCATACCTTAGGGCAATGGTTCCCAAACTGTGTGCCGTGGCACGCTGGGGTGCCTTGGATTGGTGGTCCAGGACCAATTCGAATTAATTTTGGACACTGTAATAGGCAAAACCAGTGCTGGCGGCTGTCAGTCATAATATGTGGACAAACAGAAGCATATCCTGTCCTTTGTCAGATAACTGAAATTAAGGATGAAATAAACACAATATTCTTAATTTAATATTTCTTTCTATATTACTCAATAATAAACTTTTGGCCTAGAAGTGCCGTGAAAAAAACTCTAATACACTAGGGCGCAGTGACTCAAAAAAGTTTGGGAACCACTGCCTTAGGCAGTTCTTTGTATCTGTCGGAAGCTCTTGGTGTCTGATTGTATTGTAAATGTACCGACACATTCAGGGGTGGATCCAAAACAAAATGACAGGGGAGCCATGACAGGACGAGGGGATGGGGGGTTGTGCTGACAGAAGGGGAAAATTGTATCCACAAGCCAGTGGGTGACAGGAAAGGGTGATGAGGACAGGCAGTAAGTGACGGGGAGAGGCAGTGGGTGATGGGGAGAGTGTGATGGGGAGAGGCAGTGGGTGACAGGAAGAGGGTGATGCCTTGGCACGCTGGGGTGAAGGGTGAAGGCGAGAGGGTGATGCTTTGGAGGGGGAGCAGGTGATGCCTTGGAGAGGCAGAGGGTGATGGTGCCAGGGTGATGCCTTGGAGAGGCAGAGGGTGATGGAGAGATAGTGACGCAGGTGAGAGGCAGAGAAGCACTGGGTGACAGGGAGGTGATGGGAGAGACCATAAGTGACGGGGAGAGGGTGATGAGAGTGGCAGTGGGTTACGCCATTGAGAGGGTGAAGGGCAGTGGGTGAGAGGGAGACAGGGAGAGGCATTGGGTGGCTACAGGTAGAGGGTGATGGGGGGGTGGGACACTACTACTGGACTGCCTGGGGGCTTCTTTGCTGAAGGACAGTTAGATGGGGGCAGTGGACTGGCTGGGGGGATACACTGAGCTGGCCTGGCAGGGTGGGAGACACTGGGATGGGTGGTCAGTGAAGTGGAGGGGGGAGGCACTTTGTGAATGGGGGACACTAGGTAAGATGGGAAAGGGCAGTGAGATAGGGGGTGGGAGGTGGGAACACTAGGCTGAATGAGGGGTGATAACTGTGACTGGACTGGCTGGGGGACTATAGATGGGGGCAGTGAGCTGGATGCAGTATGCTGTGGGGGGCACACAAGGAATTACGCCTACCACTGATTTACAACCCCTGTACCAGGGGCAGTTTAAGAGAGGAGGGGACCCGCATGCAGCCTCTGTAGTGGGGCACCCTCCTCTCTGGCAGCAAGTAGAATCTGGCATAATGCCAGAGTCTACTGCGCATGCGCAGGTCTCCGGGAACATGGCGCCTGTGCCTTGTTCCCATGTCCAGTTCACATGTGCAAATCACTCAGAAATGGCCATTTTTCAAGTCATTTGTGTCCACACTGCAGTGTACACTCTGAGACTCTGGAGGGGTATGTATAATATATGGGTGCAGAGTCTGCGGTGTGGGCCCCTATGGACCCAGGGGCCTATGTGCACCATACACAATGCACCCATTATAGAAACGCCTATGCCCTGTACTCTCACACTACAGTGGTGATTGACCCTCTCTCAGCTGCTGCCCTGCTCTGCGGATGCTGCCCTGCCATGGGAACTGCTGCCTGGTACTGGCCCTGGGACAGTTGGGCGGAAGGTACCAGGGGTAGGATGGAGAGTGGACACTTTAACAGAGGAGATTTGGGTGCAGGTGGGGAGCAGCAGGATGCCAGTCACAGGCACTTAGGATCCGGCCAGGGGGAGGACAGGACAGCCAAGCACGCACATGCTTAAACTATCAGGAAGCATCTGAGGGCAGCACCTTCTCACCCCGCACTGTGGAGTCCAGGGAGGATGGAGCATCATAGGTGCAGCGACTGTTTTTGTTAATTGTACACACTGTGTTACTGAACTATAAAAAAAGAACTTTCCTAAAAGACAGGGGGACACATGCCTTTGTTCCCCCCTCCCCCTGATTCTGCCTATGAACATATTCCTTTCTCAGAATACTGTATGTCATTTTTATATTCTTAAGTAAAGTAGATGTTCAGGACTTAAGGAGAGTTATGGGCTATTGGAACTAAGGGTGTATAGTGGGGATGTACAGCACCTTGACAAGAAGAGGCTTGCCTACCCTAACACCTACATTTCATTTATTTTTCTCAAAGCTAATCTACAGAAGATATCCCCATCCTCAGAAAAGTCTGTCGAAACACTCAAATAATTTGAAATATGTTGCATAATAAAGCTGGCTGAAAGATATGGCCTGCACACTGATTAGGACAGGTGTATTTGTCTGTCCATCCTGCGTCACTGTGTGATCAAGACCAGCCAAGTACTGAACCCTCGACCTCATGGTGTGAAGGATACCAGACACAGAGCCTCGTACACAGTCCGTTTATCTCCTCTCGATATCTGCCATCCATTGGAGAGGTTCCCATTTTCTAATAATCCCCTCAGTATCTGAATCCCTCTGAGCTATGGGCTGTACAACACCTGCCAGTATCATTCCCCACATACCAGGACATGGTGCTGAAAGCTCAGCCTGGCAGCAAGAGGGAGAAGGGCCTTGGGTCTGTGTCTCGGTCTCTCGTTAAATCTACTTTAACTCTTCTGTTCTCATCTGCATCCATGCAGCAAATGTTCCCTCCTAAATTGAAAACTGTTCCTTTAAAACCTACTAATATAACATTTCATGGATTATGCTCTGGTGTTTTATTCAGATTTTATAAAGAATGTACACAACAAATTTTATTCAGACACAGACCTTGTTTCCCTGTAAAATCCTCCCGTACAGCAGGTACAGAGGGGATGCATGTTAGAGAAGCCAACATTTCCATATTAAATATCAGTAATGAGCTTCGATACACAACATAAACTTTTATAAGTCTGTATTTCATTTTACTTTTTAACTTGTCAGTATGTAGCTGCCAGTGAGCTCAGAGAGGAGCCAAATAATTTATAACTTCTTGGAGCATTAACCATCTATCAGCAGGATCTCCAGTGGTAGAACTGCAAGTTCCAGCGTTCCTTGCCATCTGTTGAATAATATTAACGAGCAAGGAACTTTTTGATAGGTCGTATCTCATATGTCACTTTGAGCGGTATCCTGTTAGCAGCGGTACTTTACCGCTACTAATAGGATTGCCTGGAGCTATCCTATTAGCCCGATGCCGGCATGGGGATTATGTTTCGGGTGCCACAGGTCTATAAGTGGCCACCGGATCCACGATAACACATGGGTGCGGGGACTTATCCCTGATCCCATGTGTTTTTGTACGATCACAGATCCAATTTCAGCCAATCAAAACGCCTTCTAATTGGATACTGCGATAATGACCATCGGTCAAAGACTGCGATATCCGTCCATTATGATCCGCAAAAGCGACATCTGGGCCAATAGGATACCACCCTTTATATTTAAATAGCTATAATACTCTAATGAAGTGGTTCCCAAACTATTTTAAATCATGGTGCCCTAGAGTATCGGAATTTTTTTTCACTCCAACCCTAGGCTGAAAGTTTCTTATTGAGAAATTTAGAAAAAAAAATGTTAAAGTGTGTTTATATGTCATCCTTAGGGTCTGTTATGTAGTGAGGGATGAGGGACAGGATTCACTTCGGAATGTCCACATTTTTTTATGGCTGAAATTCATAAGCTCTGGTTTTGCCTATTATGCTGACCATATAAAATATTAAATGGTCTTGGAAGATCAACCCAAGGAACCCCTTCAAGTGCCCTGAGCACCCTTTTTGGGAACCACTGTTCTAATGCTGAATATTTTAATTGTATTTAAATGGTTACAATTTTTGTATTATTGATAAATTAGAGGATTATAGCTGAAAATAAGAATGATCTCACTGGCAGTTATATTGACTGATCAATTGATCGGCCTATATATTGTTACCTGATCGGCGGATGTGTACAAATGATGTGTCTGTAAGCGACTTCATTCACAGACATATTGTGTTGGCTGTGCAGCACAGACACTACCCAATATATCTGCAGACTTATTGGTGTATCGTGTGTGTGTGTATATGGCCGACCCAAGGAACACAGGATAGGTTGGCCATCTTGCAGGTCATTAGGGGGGTTGGGTTGGACTGGAACTGCACACATGATTGATTTGTGAGTTTAGTGCTGTGAGAGGCTGTGTGTCAGTAGTGCTGGTTTTACTGACACACTGAGTGTGAGTCTATGAAAGCTGTGTGATCCTGTGCTGTTCAGGCAGCGTCTGCTGATTCAACTGGATTGCATCAGTGCTATCCTATATAATAAAAGGCTTACGCTGCTCCTCCACTCTACAGTAGATGGCACCCGACGGAGGAATTCAAATGTTGCTCCATTTAGGTGCGACCATTGCTAACGCTGACAGTACTGTTATGTTGTTCTGTCATTTTGATGGGCTGGTAACTAGTAGTATATATCTTCCCCTGTGACGCCCTGACAGCAGCAAGTGTTCTCTGGGGCAGTTCTTACTTCTAATCCTCTCCCTGCCAGAGTGTGCACACAGGGCTGTCTTAACAGCAGTA
Organism: Pseudophryne corroboree; assembly: GCF_028390025.1. Lineage (NCBI taxonomy): Eukaryota > Metazoa > Chordata > Amphibia > Anura > Myobatrachidae > Pseudophryne > Pseudophryne corroboree. The sequence continues at coordinate 199,335,679 of NC_086450.1, read as the reverse complement.
TAGACTCCTGTGCAAAGCAATGCACTGGGGCCCCTACCCATCCTTCAGCGGTAGGGGTGGAGGGTACTGTCAGTGGCAGCTTTGATGTCCTGCGGGCGGTAGGGAATGTTCTATCTTCCGCTCAACATGTAGGTCCTCCTTTACTGCACAGACAGTGGGAGATGGAACGGGAGGGAGATCACTAAACTGTTGAAGGGGCATTAGGTTGAATGAAGGGGCCCTGCTGGAGTGGGCTTTATATTCATAATTTTCCGGTTGCAGGGCAGCTTGCTTGACTGCAGATATCCCCAGTTCATGGAAATAGATTCCCACCTTTTACCCTGGGATTCAGTTTCAGCAAACAAAGATCTGTATTAGTCTCCTCTGTTCAGACGTCTTGTGCTTCGTTGAAATGCAGCTTTGCAAATCTGTGCCACCTGCAATGGATTTTCTTGAAACAGAGGGCTCTCCAAATATAACAAAAAATCAAACTTTAGCATTAATTGTGTGGACAGAGATTTGTAGATCACCAGATCCCTGAGCTTGTTGGTTTCTCTTGTTCATTTTGTGTTTTTTTGTTTGTGGCGGGACACAAACTGATGTGGGTGAATGTGCTGGGATTCCCATATGTGACAGTGACAGAAATATTCTGTAGCCTCTGTCTGAAAATCGTCTTTTACTGTGGAATGATGGACTTTAATGGCCCTGTAACCCATGTCAGGCTGATGAGCAGCAGCAATTACTTCTCTGAGATCACTGCAGAGACTCTTCTTTCACATGGTGATGGCATAAACATGAATAGTCCAAACCGACTACCAGAGATTCTGCTTTTACATGGAGCTTGTTCTCCAATGATGTGCACTTGAGTAACACTTGGTTCCAGTGAACTGTAACTCAGGGGCAAACGCAGGATTTAGCGAGGGGGGTTTCTGTCGGTGGGTGTGTATGTATACGTGCATGTATGTGTAATATATATATATATATATATATATATATATATATACATATATACATATATATGGAGGCAGAACGGCACTCATAGAGACTGGTATACCATAGAAAATCAGTACAGGACGCTGTAGCTGTTTGTCGACGTTTCAGAGTCTACAGTAACTCTGAAACGTTGTCTAACAGCTACAGCGTCCTGTGCAGATTTTCTATAGTATACCAATGTCTATGAGTGCCGTCCTGCCTCCGTACATATTATCTGATTCCCGGACAATCTGCACTCCATCCATACATAATTAAATGCTCAGGTGCCCTCCTAAGTCGACAGAGTCAGCTAGAATACAGTTCAGAAGATATGCTGGCACTCTCGGGACTTAATTTGCAGCATAATTAATCCAGTAGACGGCGGTGCTTACTCCAACGTTTTAGTTTATTTTCAAACCGTTTTCAAGGATACAAGAAAACTATACATGTTCTTACCTACAGTATATAGGATAATACCCAGTGATCTCTGATGTCATCGGGAGCGGACGGCGTTTGCAGGGATAGCGGCATGGAGGATCACTGGATGTTATCCTATAAAGGTAAGAATCTGTATGGTTGTTTTTTTGTAACCTTGAAAATGGTTTGAAAAGAGTAAGCACCGCCGTTGCTGCAGATTAAGTCCTGATAGTGCCACTTGCATATCTGAACTGTGTGTGTGTGTGTGTGTGTGTGTGTGTGTGTGTGTGTGTGTGTGTGTGTGTATATATATATATATATATATATATATATATATATATAGCAAGGATACTGTACACTGTCTACATCATTGAAAATTCCTAAGAGTGCCGCCCGGTATCGTTGCTGTCCATAGTCCCGCACAGGTCTTTGGTAGGGCACCCAGGTCCTATTCCATTATGTGGAGTGTTCCTTTATATATATATATATATATATATATATATATATATATCAACCAAATACTCTCCTTCTGTGCTGTTCTAAGGCTAATTAGATACAATAAGATACAGTGCTCCTTGGGAGGGGCTGCCTATTTCACGAAGTCCCTTGTTAGGAGGGACTGGATACAGAAAATATAAAAAGAAAGGAACTTGGCGCCCAAAGGTTATTTTAACCTATAAATACAGGGAACCCAGTGGGTTTCACAATTAACATTGATTTTAAAACATAAACATGAACTGTTCTTTCATAAAAATGTATTAAAATGTACAGAAGCAAAGAAGCATGTCCATCATATTACACAGACAAAATTATGTAATTTCTCTTCGAATACTCCATCTTTGAAGTTGATAGAGGAATATCGGCAACTTAGTGCAATATCTTTAATCTTCCTCATATGCTATTCAGAGATAACATCACATATAACAACTCAACGCGTTTCGTCTAGTAACTAGACTTCATCAGGGGTATGTCTTTTGGTATTAACATTTATCAAAAGGTGATCAATCAGAATGGACACTCAGGATTTTTCAAAGAATAACTTCAAAACATCAAAAAGGAGACTGCCGAAGCTTCAAGTCAGTCTCATATATTCGATTGATCAGAATTCAGCTATTTCCTATGTTTCTAACTTTCAAAAGGAAGGTGAAAACAGCAAGATCCTGCCAAAAATGGACCTCATGTGTCAAACACAAATGTGAAATACAGATACGGGTAAGCTGTCCATACAGATTCACACAGGAAAAAACTTTCCAAACAGACAGCCAGTGGTACTCCAGTGTCCTTGCAATGTACATATATAACACACATATATACATACACACACTCACATAAACAAACACACATACATACATACATACATACACAAACACAAACCCACATACATACTGTACCTAACACATACATACTGTACAAATACACACATAAACAAAGATTTTGAACTTACATATACACAGTGGGCTGGGAGCAGAGGGGTGGACGTGTGAGGACGGAGGGAGCCCCCGGCCCCCGGGACATTCGTTACTGTAAGCAGAGAGCAGCATACTTAGCTCTCTGTGGACTGGTTGCTGCAGCTCCGCTCCCGCGATCGCGGCTTTTTTTGCTGAGACGGAGACACAGCTGTCTCCGTCTCAAAAAGAAAATTCAGCTCATCAGGGGGGGTTTCCAGGTACTCGGAAACCCCCCGTGCGTGCGCCACTGTAACTATATTGATATGGAAGTAGTAATGGTATACCTAGTGATCCACAACTGGCTTCTTCATGTTAGTGTTTATGTGCTGAATAATGAATAACCAATTGTCAGATTATATTAGATATATAAAATTATAGGACAGGGTGATAAGTAGATTTGTTCATGACAGTATACAGTAATATGTAAAAACACAGATTTAACACAGCAAATATTCGCAAAGTATGTCCACTTTGCAAACTTGCTCTATAGAAATGCATTGTGTACTTGGTTGATTACATAGGCAAGATTGGGCTGATCCTGCATTACTGTAGTATGAAACCATTGCAGCAGTAGTAGACAATGTGTTTTACTTTTACCTTCATGGTACATGTATAAAAATGTTTAATTTTTGTTTTATCGGTCAATTGAAGCAGCACCATTTGTGTGCTACATGCCTGACTGGTTGTACACTATGCCAGTGGCCTTAGGGCAGTGTGATGGCAGGGCCGGTTCTAGACCTTGTGGCGCCTAGGGCGAAAGTTTCCTTTGGCACCCCCCCAACAGGCAAAATAGGGTTAGTGTGCGCTGTAGGTGCGTGCCAAAAAATAGGGGTGTGGCTTCATAGGGAAGGGGAATGGCCACAGTTGTGCCCCCAGTAGAGTTGTGCCCCTTGTAGAGTTTTGCCTCCTGTAGCTGTATCCCCAATAGAGTTGTGTCTCCAGTAGAGTTGTGCCCCCTGTAGTTTTGCTCCCTGTAGCTATACACCTAGTAGAGTTGTGCCCCCTTTAGTTTTGCCCCCTGTAACTGGGAGTCTATGGAAAGTTGCATGCACTCAAACCACTTGGTGAAGCAACTGGACCAGTCTAAAGCGGGAATGTCTTCTACGTGCTGGATGAAGGTCCCCACGGCAGTTTCCAGTGACTCAAAAGAATCCCAAGCATCTTGTGTTTGATTTGTTGGGATGCAATGAAGTCGCAGGAGGCCAGGTCTGGACTGTATAGCGGATGACTAAGCTCCCGGGTGGATTTATGGGACAAAAAATTCACCACTTGTAGGTATGTACGTTGTCATGATGGAGAAGGGCACTACAAGCTTGAGTTTTTAAACAGTGCCTGGAAATTGCTTTTAGCTCTTGCAGCAGGCATTGATTGGTGTACCAGTTCCCAATGATGGTGCGCTACTGCACATGTGGTATGGTAGCTAGCTACATGACCAGTCTTGGCCACAAACACAGCCACAATCTGGTTAGCCATGCTGCGCTCACGTCAGAACTTCTGTGGTGGTGCACATATAACTGCCGTTTACTGTGCCGAATGTTATTTGGTTTCGGGATTGAAACTGTAGATCCCAGATTCATCACCACTTGTGGTCTCCCGGAGTTTGAGTGACCACCATCAAACCTGGCCAGCATGTTGTTGCATCAAGTCTTCCGAGACTCCTTCTGCTCTCGAGTCAGCTGTTTGGGCACCCAGCATGCAGAAACCTTGCTCATGCCAAGCTTTACACGGAAAATCAAGCAGTTGGATCCTGATGAGATGGCTGTTTCTTCTATAACTGTACCATGGTCACCCTGGCATCAACCTCAACTATGGCCTGCACGGCAGCAACGTTATCCTCATTGATGGTGGATACAGGTCGGCCACATCGCTTCTTGTCTTCCAGGGGCAATCTCCCATTCCAAAATTCTGCAAACCACTCAAACACAGTGGTTCAGGATGGGCTTCCTCCTCAAAGGCAGCTTGCAGTTGGTCAAACTCTCCTGCTGTTGCAGACTACTCTTGTAGTTGTAGAAGGTCATAGCTCTCCAGTGGCCTTTGTTGAGTTTGTGAAGGAAGTGAACATGCTGACTTCTTCGACATGCAGTGTTGCTTATACACGGTTTTGTGCCTTGACATCTCACAAGAGCTTTAGTCAGATATTACAGTTCAAAACCAGACAATCAGATTGTGTCTACTTTACCTAAGCACTGCACTTGCGGAAACTTCTTGCACACCCCTCATATTATAAGGCATAATGCTACTACAGATGATGATGGATATTTGATATTTGAAATCCAGTTCGATTATTGTGCACTGTATTAGAAAAAAATAAAAACCCTCTGCCTACATGCAGCCTTATATTTGTAAATGACAACAGAAGTTCTACTTGATCTTTAATATCCATATTGTTTACATTAGGGAGTGTTTTCCCCAATTTTTCTATGTACCGTACAGTACGTTAGCTGTGACCAGCTGAAAAATCTGTTTAGAGATATTCTGATTTGAGCCTCCACACTGATGATCCTGCAGAGCCCCCTTGTGGATATTATTTATAATACATATTCAGAATTTCTTCCAACATGCATAGAAACATAGGGGTATATTTACTAAAATTCGTATTTTTCCGAATGAGGTTAAAGTTCAAACACGAATGACATCGAAAGTGTAAATTTGCAACTTTTTGAATTTATTACGACTAATTTACTAAGCTGTCGTATTTTGCATTTTCGTATTTACCGATGTCGATGTCATTCGTATTTTTTGGCAGTGTTTTACGGGAGTGAATTGTAAAACACTGCCGACTTTAACACAATGAATCTCGGCCGGATCTGTGAGATCCGTGCTGGGCTTCATTGTGCACCTTTCGTAAAAAATAAAACATTGTTAAAAAAATTTAAAAAAAATGCGTGGGGTCCCCCCTTCTAAGCAAAACCAGCCTCGGGCTCTTTGAGCCGGTCCTGGTTGAAAAAATATGGGAAAAAAAGTGACAGGGGTTCCCCCATATTTAAGCAACCAGCACCGGGCTCCACTAGCCAGATACATAATGCCACAGCCGGGGGACACTTTTATATTGGTCCCTGCGGCCCTGGCATTACATACCCAACTAGTCACCCTTGGCCGGGGTACCCTGGAGGAGTGGGGACCCCTTCAATCAAGGCCCCCCCCCCCCTCCAGCCACCCAAGGGCCAGGGGTGAAGCCAGAGGCTGTCCCCCCCATCCAAGGGAGGCGGATGGGGGCTGATAGCCTTTTTGTCAAAATTTGAATATTGTTTTTAGCAGCAGTACTACAAGTTCCAGCAAGCCTCCCCCGCAAGCTGGTACTTGGAGAACCACAAGTACCAGCATGCGGAGGAAAACCGGGCCCGCTGGTACCTGTAGTACTACTACTAAAAAAATACCCCAATAAAAACAGGAGACACACACCTTGAAAGTAAAAGTTTATTACATACATCCACACCTCCAAACATACATACTTACCTATGTTCACACGAGGGTCGGTCCTCTTCTCCATGTAGAATCCATGGGGTACCTGTTGGAAAAATGATACTCACATAATCCAGTGTAGATCGGTCCTCTTCTGTTCTATTTGTAATCCACGTACTTTGCAAAATAAAAAAACGGACACCCGACCACGCACTGAAATGGGCCCCATGTTTTCACATGGGACCCCTTTCCCCGACTGCCAGGAACCCCCCCTGACTTCTGTCTAAGAGGGTTCCTTCAGCCAATCAGGGAGCGCCACGTCGTGGCACCCTCCTGATTGGCTGTGTGCTCCTGTAGTGTCTGTCAGGCAGCACACGGCAGTGAGACCTGCTGGCAACAGGCTCACTGCAGCGAGGGACTAAGGGGAGAAGAAGCGAACCTACCTAACTGGTGGTAGCTTGGGCTTCTTAGGCCCCCGAACACAGGACCCGACCTCGTCGTCCGTTCCCGGTGCCGCGCCGCCGCCCCTCTTACAGAGCCAGAAGCAAGAAGGTGGTCCGGAAAATCGGCGGCTGAAGACTTCTGTCTTCTCCAAGGTAGCGCACAGCACTGCAGCTGTGCGCCATTGCTCCTCATGCACACCACACTGATCACTGATGGGTGCAGGGCGCTGGGGGGGGGCGCCCTGAGCAGCAATATTAACACCTTGGCTGGCAAAACTAACACCATATATAGCCTCAGGGGCTATATAGGTGTATATTAACCCCTGCCAGAAACGATAAAATAGCGGGAGAAAGCCCGTCAAAAAAGGGGCGGAGCTATCTCCCTCAGCACACTGGCGCCATTTTTTCCCTCACAGCTCCGCTGGAAGGAAGCTCCCTGGCTCTTCCCTGCAGTCCTGCACTACAGAAAGGGTAAAAAAGAGAGGGGGGGCACAAATTAGGCGCAGTATATATATTATATAGGCAGCTATAAGGGAAAACACTCTGTATAGGTGATATCCCTGTGTTATATAGCGCCCTGGTGTGTGCTGGCATACTCTCCCTCTGTCTCCCCAAAGGGCTTTGTGGGGTCCTGTCCTCTGTAAGAGCATTCCCTGTGTGTCTGCTGGGTGTCGGTACTGCTGTGTCGACATGTATGATGAGGATAATGATGTGGAGGCGGAGCAAATGCCTGTGAATGTGATGTCACCCCCTGCGGGGTCGACACCAGTGTGGATGGACTTATGGAAGGAATTACGTGACAGTGTCAGCTCCTTACATAAAAGGTTTGACGACATAGGACAGCCGGCTACTCAGCTTGTGCCTGTCCAAGCGTCTCAAATGTCATCAGGGGCTATAAAACGCCCGCTACCTCAGATGACAGATACAGATGTCGACACGGATACCGACTCCAGTGTCGACGATGATGAGACGAGTGTACCCTCCAATACATCCACCCGTTACATGATTGAGGCAATGAAAAATGTTTTACACATTTCTGATGATACCCCTGGTACAACAAAAAAGGGTATTATGTTTGGTGAGAAAAAACTACCAGTAGTTTTTCCTGCATCGGACGAATTAAATGAGGTGTGTGAGGAAGCGTGGACTTCCCCAGATAAGAAATTGATCATTTCTAAACGGTTAATGGCTGCGTACCCTTTCCCGCCAGAGGATAGGTCATGCTGGGAAACACCCCCTAGGGTAGATAAAGCGCTGACACGCTTATCAAAGAAGGTGGCACTACCATCTCCGGATACGGCCGCCCTAAAAGAACCTGCTGATAGAAAGCAGGAAAGTACCCTTAAAGCTATATACACACACACTGGCATTATATTGAGACCCGCTATTGCATCAGCTTGGATGTGCAGTGCTGCAGCTGCGTGGTCAGACTCCCTGTCGGAAAACATTGATACCATGGATAGGGACAATATTTTGCTAACGATTGACCATATAAAAGACGCGGTCTTATACATGCGTGATGCACAGAGGGATATCTGCCGGCTGGCATCAAAAATAAGCGCTATGTCCATTGCCGCCAGACGGGGGTTATGGACTAGGCAATGGTCAGGTGATGCCGACTCCAAGCGGCACATGGAAGTTTTACCCTATAAAGGGGTGGAACTTTTTGGGGTAGGTCTTTCAGACCTCGTTTCCACAGCTACTGCTGGGAAATCGACTTTTTTGCCACAGGCTACCCCACAGCAAAAGAAAGCACCGTATTATCAGGTACAGTCCTTTCGGCCCCAGAAAAATAAGAGGGCTAGAGGCTCATCCTTTCTGCCGAGGGGCAGAGGAAGGGGGAAAAAGCTGCAGCACACAGCTAGTTCCCAGGAGCAGAAGTCCTCCCCTGCGTCCGGTAAGTCCACAGCATGACGCTGGGGCTGCTCAGGCGGAACCGGGAACGGTGGGGGCACATCTCAGGTTCTTCAGCACACAGTGGGCTCTCTCACAAGTGGATCCCTGGGTCCTTCAACTAGTATCTCAGGGGTACAGGCTGGAATTCGAGACGTCTCCCCCCCACCGTTTCCTAAAATCTGCCTTGCCGGCAACTCCCTCTGCCAGGAAGGCAGTGTTGGTGGCTATTCAAAAACTGTATTCACAGAAAGTGATTGTCAAGGTACACCTCCTTCAGCAAGGAAAGGGTTACTACTCCACAATGTTTGTGGTACCGAAACCGGACGGTTCGGTGAGACCCATCTTAAATTTAAAAGACTTGAACACTTATATCAAAAGGTTCAAGTTCAAGATGGAATCGCTCAGGGCGGTTATTGCGAGCCTGGAGGAGGGGGATTACATGGTCTCCATGGACATCAAGGATGCGTACCTGCATGTCCCCATTTACCCTCCGCACCAGGAGTACCTCAGATTTGTGGTAAAGACTGTCATTATCAGTTCCAGACGCTGCCGTTTGGATTATCCACGGCACCGAGGGTCTTTACCAAGGTAATGGCCGAAATGATGATACTCCTTCGCAAGAAGGGAGTTTTAATTATCCCGTACTTGGACGATCTCCAGATAAAGGCGAGGTCCAAAGAACAGTTGATAGTGGGGGTGGCACTTTCTCGGGAAGTGCTACAACAGCACGGCTGGATTCTCAATATTCCAAAGTCACAGCTGGTCCCGACGACACGTCTTCTGTTCCTGGGAATGATTCTGGACACAGACCAGAAAAGAGTGTTTCTTCCACTGGAAAAAGCAGAGGAATTGTCATCTCTGGTCAGAGACATCCTAAAACCAGGAAAAGTGTCGGTACATCAATGCACACGAGTCCTGGGAAAAATGGTAGCTTCATACGAAACAATTCCATTCGGAAGGTTCCACGCAAGGACGTTCCAGTGGGACCTGTTGGACAAATGGTCCGGGTCCCATCTCCAGATGCAACAGCGGATAACCCTATCGTCCAGAACCAGGGTGTCGCTGCTGTGGTGGCTGCAGAGGGCTCATCTACTAGAGGGCCGCAGATTCGGAATACAGGACTGGGTCCTGGTGACCACGGATGCCAGCCTTCGGGGCTGGGGGGCAGTCACAGAGGGAAGAAATTTCCAAGGACTGTGGTCAAATCAGGAGATTTCTCTTCACATAAATATCCTGGAGCTAAGGGCCATTTACAATGCCCTAAGCCAGGCAAGACCCCTGCTTCAAAACCAGCCGGTACTGATCCAGTCAGACAACATCACGGCGGTCGCCCATGTTAACAGACAGGGCGGCACGAGAAGCAGGATGACTATGGCAGAGTCCCGCCTCAACAAGAAGTTGAAAAGATATTGCGCCCGGTCAAGAGACCCTCAGGCGATAGCGGTGGACGCTCTAGTGACACCATGGGTGTACCAGTCGGTTTATGTGTTTCCTCCTCTACCTCTTATACCAAAGGTACTGAGAATAATAAGAAGGCAAGGAGTGAAAACCATACTCGTGGTTCCGGATTGGCCAAGAAGAGCTTGGTACCCGGAACTTCAAGAGATGCTGGCAGAGGACCCTAGGCCTCTGCCGCTCAGACAAGACCTGCTGCAGCAGGGACCCTGTCTGTTCCAAGACTTACCGCGGCTGCGTTTGACGGCATGGCGGTTGAACACCGGATCCTGAAGGAAAAGGGTATTCCGGAGGAAGTCATCCCTACCCTGATCAAAGCCAGGAAGGATGTCACCGCAAAACATTATCACCGCATTTGGCGGAAATATGTTGCTTGGTGTGAGGCCATGAAGGCCCCGACGGAGGAATTTCAACTGGGTCAATTCCTGCACTTCCTGCAAGCAGGAGTGAGGTTGGGCCTCAAATTGGGGTCCATAAGGGTCCAGATTTCGGCTCTGTCGATTTTCTTCCAGAAAGAACTGGCTTCACTGCCTGAAGTTCAGACTTTTGTCAAGGGAGTTCTGCATATTCAGCCTCCTTTTGTGCCCCCAGTGGCACCTTGGGATCTCAATGTGGTTTTGGCATTCCTAAAATCACATTGGTTCGAACCACTTAAGACTGTGGATTTAAAATATCTCACGTGGAAAGTGGTCATGCTGTTGGCCCTGGCGTCGGCCAGGCGGGTTTCAGAATTGTCGGCTTTGTCTTGTAAAAGCCCTTATCTGATTTTCCATATGGATAGGGCAGAATTGAGGACTCGTCCTCAGTTTCTCCAAAAAGGTGGTCTCAGCTTTTCACTTGAACCAACCTATTGTGGTGCCTGCGGCTACTAGGGACTTGGAGGATTCCAAGTTGCTGGACGTAGTCAGGGCCCTGAAAATTTATGTTTCCAGGACGGCTGGAGTCAGAAAAACTGAATCGCTGTTTATCCTGTATGCACCCACCAAGCTGGGTGCTCCTGCTTCTAAGCAGTCTATTGCGCGCTGGATTTGTAGCACTATTCAGCTGGCGCATTCTGCGGTGGGACTACCGCAGCCTAAATCTGTAAAAGCCCATTCCACAAGGAAGGTGGGCTCATCTTGGGCGGCTGCCCGAGGGGTCTCGGCTTTACAACTTTGCCGAGCTGTTACTTGGTCAGGGGCAAACACGTTTGCAAAATTCTACAAATTTGATACCCTGGCTGAGGAGGACCTGGAGTTCTCTCATTCGGTGTTGCAGAGTCGTCCGCACTCTCCCGCCCGTTTGGGAGCTTTGTTATAATCCCCATGGTCCTTACGGAGTTCCCAGCATCCACTAGGACGTCAGAGAAAATAAGAATTTACTCACCGGTAATTCTATTTCTCGTAGTCCGTAGTGGATGCTGGGCGCCCATCCCAAGTGCGGATTGTCTGCAATACTTGTAAATAGTTATTGTTACACAAATCGGGTTATTATTGCGAGCCATCTGTTCAGAGGCTCCTTTTGTTATCATACTGTTAACCGGGGTTCCTATCACGAGTTATACGTGTGATTGGTGTGGCTGGTATGAGTCTTACCCGGGATTCAAAATCCTTCCTTATTGTGTCAGCTCTTCCGGGCACAGTGTCCTAACTGAGGCTTGGAGGAGGGACATAGGGGGAGGAGCCAGTGCACACCAGATAGTCCTAAATCTTTCTTTAGATGTGCCCAGTCTCCTGCGGAGCCGTCTATTCCCCATGGTCCTTACGGAGTTCCCAGCATCCACTACGGACTACGAGAAATAGAATTACCGATGAGTAAATTCTTATTTTTTTCAACAGGTACCCCATGGATTCTACATGGAGAAGAGGACTGACCCTCGTGTGAACATAGGTAAGTATGTATGTTTGGAGGTGTGGATGTATGTAATAAACTTTTACTTTCAAGGTGTGTGTCTCCTGTTTTTATTGTGGTATTTTTTTTTGTAGTAGTACTACAGGTACCAGCGGGCCCGGTTTTCCTCCGCATGCTGGTACTTGTGGTTCTCCAAGTACCAGCTTGCAGGGGAGGCTTGCTGGAACTTGTAGTACTGCTACTAAAAACAATATTCAAATTTTGACAAAAAGGCTATCAGCCCCCCATCCGCCGCCCTTGGATGGGGGGGACAGCCTCGGGCTTCACCCCTGGCCCTTGGGTGGCTGGAGGGGGGGGACCCCTTGATTGAAGGGGTCCCCACTCCTCCAGGGTACCCCGGCCAGGGGTGACTAGTTGGGTATGTAATGCCAGGGCCGCAGGGACCAATATAAAAGTGTCCCCCGGCTGTGGCATTATGTATCTGGCTAGTGGAGCCCGGTGCTGGTTTCAGAAATACGGGGGACCCCTACGCTTTTTGTCCCCCGTATTTTTGGAACCAGGACCAGGCGCACAGCCCGGTGCTGGTTGCTTAAATATGGGGGAACCCTGTCACTTTTTTCCCCATATTTTTTCAACCAGGACCGGCTCAAAGAGCCCGAGGCTGGTTTTGCTTAGGAGGGGGGACCCTACGCATTTTTTTCAACAAATTTGACACTTTCCCACCCCTTCCCACTGATAAACATGCACAGATCTCATGGATCCGTGCATGCCTATCAGAACACGGTAAAAAAAAAGCAGGTCTGTTTTATTTTAGCACTTTTTTACGATTTGTATTTTTTCACGGCAGTGTTTGGCTATTGCCGGCAGTATTTGTGAATTACACTTTTTAGTAAATGACCGAGTTCTACCAAATTACAGGCGTATTTGACCGATGGTGTATTCATTCGTAATTTTTTTCTTTGAGTTCCAAAAAAATACAAATGCCCTCATCACTGCCGTGATTTGAGTTTAGTAAATTCCCGAGATGACACTTTGAGGAAAAAACACCATCTCGGTCAAAATCGGGACCTTAGTAAATATTCCCCATAGAATTTGATGACAGATAAGAACCACTTGACCTACAGTATCTAGTCTGCCCAATGCCCATATATACACACTTACACACTAGTGTTTATTTTTGCCAGTAGTCCAATACCAGTATATTTTTGGATTGTGGGAGAAAACTGGAGGAAGCGAGGGAAACCCATGCACACATAGGAAGAGTATTCAAACACCACACAGTTAGGGTCGTGGTGGGAATTTAAACTATGACCTCAGTGCTGTAAGGCAATAACAGTAACATCATCTGTAGTGCCCTTATGCCATCTGTGCATTTATTAAGCAATGCTTTTCAACATTGTACATCTTTGGTGAATTCAGCCACTAAATTTACAGAAGCATTTATATTAAATATTTTTTTCCGAAAGTGGTTTTATTAAAGGAAGTTTTAAAATTTTACAGAAATAATGACAATAAGGAACTTGAACATACTGACATAGAAGTATATTATAGTTGAATAAATGAAATTGAATAATACAGAAGTATACAATAATCTAATTGATACAGTAGTAGAGTATTGGCAATGAATAAAACCATGTTGAATACTATATCACAACATCTTAACACTATTTATATTTAAAAAAAAAAAGAAGATTGTTAAAGACTGAGCATGGGGGTGGGGGTATAAGGAGGGATATCTGGGACATGTATGGTAACATTTAACAAAAATATCTGTAAAAAAGTTATCACCGGATTGGTGGATCATTCAAGAAGAGACTGGGTTCATACCTTACGGTAAAATTACTATTATTATTATTATTATTATTATTATTATTATTGTTTATTTATATGGCACCACAAGGGTTCTGCAGCACTAACAAAGTATATAAATAAATGAGAAAACCACCGAAATGACTTACAGTACAAGACAGTGTAGTACAAGTACATGGTAGATAATCATTCCTGCATCTGGAGACAGGACACTGAAATAAGTATCAGGGTGGCAGAAACCGAGGGTTAGGTGCCATTGTATAGAGTAGAAAACAGTCTAAGAGAGAGAAAAGCACATGATGTTAGAGGGCCCTGCCCACGAGAGCTTACATTCTGATGGGGTGAGGCAGACAAACGGGTAAAATAGATGGGGTAGAAGTGAGCATGTAACAGGGTGAGGATGAGAGATGGCAGGGTTTGATTGAGAAATGGGTCTTGAGAGCCATTTTAAAGTTTTTGTAGAGAGGTGGAGAGTCTCTTATAGGGAGAGATAGAGAATTCCAGAGGTAGGGAGCTCCATGGCCAAAATCTTGGAGGCCAGAATAGGAGGTAGTAATCAGTTGGCAGGAGAGGTGGCATATATTTGTGGAGCGTAGAGGGCGGGTGTAAGTGTAAAGGAAGTTGAGGTTAGATATGTAAATGAGAGAGGAATGGGTGAGGACTTAGTACAGTGAGTGAATGTGAGAAGTTTGAATTGGGGAGCCAGTGAAGGGCTTGTAAGAGAGGTGGATGTAGTATGTTTGGAGAGTAGGCGTTTGTCAGGGAGTCCAGATAGGAGGAGATTTCAGTGGTCCAATCTGGAGATGACCAGTGAGTGGATGAGGGTTTTGGTAGCATCCAGGGTGAGAGAGTCTGACTAGAAACTTTTTCAATCTGTTATTAATTGCAGAAGCAATAAAACTTTACCAATTTGAAAAAGAGAATTCAGGTTTTTTTTCATTGTTCAAAGCACCTTTTACCCAGTCCATTTGAAAAATGTTATCCTGAAAAATACCCTGAGTCTAACCGTGCATGCAGGGATGCCTACCCTCCACACACTCGCGACCCCCACCTCACTAAGAGGACATATACCTGCAGCCAGAAATGGTGACTGGTGAGCTTCGGCCATCTATTCTTCTGTGCTGCTGCTGTGACCCCTGTGACCAGTAAAGTGAGAAGAGATGCTGGCTCTTTGCAGCATCTGAGCTTTATTTGCTGATCAGATGCGGGGTCACAACAGGAGCACAGGAAGGAACACTGGTCCCTTGGTGCACGTAAGAGAGAGAGAGAGAGAGAGAGTGAGAGTGTGTGTGTGTGTGTGTGTGTGTGTGTGTGTGTGTGTGTGTTTTGTTTTTTTAATACCTTGATCAGCCTGTGTATCTAGCAGACAGACAGGCAGGGAGTGCGAGCTCAAATTATAGCGATGGCAGCTGATCGTGCCTGAATGGAGCTACAATTGAAAAGCAATAGCTCCATTGGGTACCATCTGCTGGCTGACGATGAAAACATCATTCCCCAAAAGTGTCTAGAGCGGAAGTTCTCAAATGCAGTCCTCAAAGCACCCCAATGGCTCAGGTTTTAAGTTTATCCATGCTTGGCCATAGGTGACTTAATTAGCACCTCAGTCAATTTGATTTACAGTGTATCTATCTGTGCTGAGCCATGGAAATACCTAAAACCTGGACCTTTGGGGTGCCTTGAGGACCGCGTTTGAGAACCCCTGGTCTAGAGAAAGACTCTGAACCCTTTAGAATTATCTTTATTTTTGAATTATTGTAATACTACAAAATCTGACAGAGCTGTGGAACAGTGGCTGTGCTGACTAGAAAAACAAGTAATATAACCATATAGGGTATGCTGCTTATGGAATAGGGGAAATCCCCAGTCCCCTGAGGAAATAGCTATATGTAGAAAGTGTGTATTCCAGCGCAAAAACCTTCGATGGTAACAGTGTTTAAAAATTAATAATAAGGAGTGTATAAACTAATAGTAGATAAAAATAGTTTGGCTATCATCAAATTGTTACATAGTGTATTGACATGGAAAGAAGAAAAAAAAAGTGAAGGGACAGATCGGGGAGAGGGAAGAGGATAGAAAGAGAGGAGGAGGAGAAAAGAGAAAAAAAATGATTACAAAAAAATTTAAAATATTTAAAAAAAATTGTCTTTGTTTGTGAAAGAATTTAATAAAAATTGATAGTAATTGATAAAAACTGAGGATCCTCTTGGATGCTTAACAAAAATTGTCCATCAAAAAAATGTTAGTGAAAACATACGTATGAAATTCCTAGATGTGAGTCGCAATTCCAATTGATAGTATCTTAATATTGACCGTTTTTCATATAGTGAATTTCTAGAATTGAGTCACTTGTCCAAATTTGGTTAGCCATCAATATTGCATTTTGTACCTTGTCTCAGTCGACGGAGGGGTGTTTTGCCGGCAAAACTGGTTGTCCAAAGTTCTGGAATTTCCAAGCTCCTCTCACCAACGTTTCACCGTAAGGCTTCTTCTGGGTAATTTGAGGATGAGCTCCCTCCTCCTTGGACTGCTTTATATAGGGCTGTATTCTGCTGGAGTGACATTCGCGGCAATCTGTGTGGCACTTCCGGTTTTGGGCGTCACTTCCGGTTCAGGTAATTGGAACGCAAATTTAAAAAAATAATAATTCCCAATTTAAAAAAAAAATTATAAATGAAAATGTGAGTAACTGTGTATAATATGTGTGATAAGTAACAGTCTCTATGTCTCTCAGACAGTCACACGCTGAGGTATTATATGACGGGGGTCTCAGGTAAAGGATCGGGGCTGCCGGAGTTCTCTGAAGTTGGATATGTGGATGATCAGCAGATTACACATTATAGCAGCGACTCTCGTGTTTACCGTCCTGTGGCTCCGTGGATGAGTAATGAGGGAGGGGATTACTCTTCTGTACAATGGTTTCTTCTGCCAGTGTCTGCAACTCAGTGTGATTGGTTGTTAGAAATTGGAGGGAAACTGCAGCCAATAAGCTTCCTGAAATGTTGGTGAGAGGAGCTTGGAAGTTCCAGAACTTTGGACAACCAGTTTTGCCGGCAAAACACCCCTCCATCAACTGAGACAAGGTACAAAATGCAATATTGATTGCTAATCAAATTTAGACAAGTGACTCAATTCTAGAAATTCACTAGATGAAAAACTGTCAATATTAAGATACTATCAATTGGGATTGCGACTCACATCTCGCAATTTCATACGTATGTTTTCACTAACTTTTTTTGATGGACAATTTTTGTTAAGCATCCAAGAGGATCCTCCGTTTTTATCAATTATTATCAATTTTTATTAAATTCTTTCACAAACAAAGACAAATATTTTTATTTTTTATTTATTTATTTATTTATTTTTTACATTTTATCATTTTTTTTTCTCTTTTCTCCTCCTCCTCTCTTTCTATCCTCTTCCCTCTCCCCCTATCTGTCCCTTCACTTTTTTTTTTCTTCTTTTCATGTCAATACACTATGTAACAATTTGATGATAGCCATCTGTTGGAAACAAATAAAACTATTTTTTATCTACTATTAGTTTATACACTCTGTATTATTAATTTTTAAACACTGTTACCATAGAAGGTTTTTGCGCTGGAATACACACTTTCTACATAATACTACAAAATCTGCAAGGGAGCCTTTTTTTTCTGACGATGCTTATCTTTGAAAGCTGGTTCAGACAGATGGCCCAGTATGCAGTAAGTATATGTGTGGAGATTTGGGTGGCTGGCCAGGGCTGTCCACTCCTACTGTGATTTTCCTTTGTGAGTTAGGTGCTTGTAGTTTCAGTCACTGGTTTTAGCAGTCCACAGTGGCTGGTGAGGAGTTTGACTGGGCGGTACATTGTCAAACCGTAACGCAGGTTTCCTAAAGTGAGCTCAGGGAGGACAGAACCACCCTGTGGAGCAGAAGGACAGGTGCTGCTTCAAAGGAGGATTCTGTGCTCCCTGAGCTTGTCAACATTACCCAACATTTCACCTTGTTGACATGAAGCGCTGTCGCGTGCATCCAAAAAAGGGCCATAGCCATGTGGGGAGGGGGTGGAGCCAGGGTCGGACTGGCCCACAGGGGTATCAGGGAAACCACCCGTAGGCCCCACTGCCTGAGGGCCCACTCCTTCCTCTAGGGATCAGGTTCCAGACTGTGCACTTGTATTATACATGGTAGATATGTTGCTTTACACTGCATTAAACTATTGTGTATTTCAAGCCTCTGTGGAGGCTGGCCACACCCCCTTTTAGGCTGGCCACACCCCTAAGTAGGTGCCCATATCACTGCATTCCCCCGGTGGGCCCTACATGCCCTAGTCCGACACTGGGTGGAGCCTCCTACAGAGGGGTTGTGGCCTTATTTGCATTATTGTGGGGTGATCCCAGCACTCTCTGAGATACTGGGCTGTTCCCTACATTATCCCTGGACTGTGAATAGAGGCCTCTATTCACCTACTGTCACCTGCTATGCAGATTAGAGGTGACAGTGCTCCCACCCAGCTTACCCCACTGTGGTACACTGTACCCACAGGTAGTATAGTCCCAAAAAGCGGGACCAAGGAATACCATACGCCTTTGTACACTGTGCACCCTTGATAGCAGGGCCGTAACTAGGTGTGTGCCAATGGTGCCTTGCACACAGCACAACTACACTGTGGGTGCATCATCTGGCAGCACTACCCGCCCAGCTACTGCACGCTCTCTCTCACTGCCTCCCGCCGCTGGAGGGGGGTTTCTGATCATTTTTTTCATGTAAAGCCAGAGCCGTGGTACGCTATTTAAGCCCCGCCATACCTGGAATTTGGCTCCGCCCCTTAATAGACCCGCAAATCATCGGTTGTGCACTTGTGCTGTGTGTCTTGGCCCTTGGCAGCTGCTGTAACCTCCGACCTCCTCTGTCCCTCCACTAACTGCTACATCCTATTACTACAGCCCATTGCCTGGTCCTCTTCTTGGAGGCACTTGTAAGTGAAATTATTCCAAAAATACTTATCTCTGCCGTAATGTATAAAAGGGGACTCTACCTGCTGTATTGTGTAAAAGGGAGCTCTGTCTGCCGTACAGTGTAAAAGTGGGACTCTGCCTGCTGTAAAGTGTAAAAGGGGACTCTTCCTGCCGTAATGTGTAAAAGGGAGCTCTACCTGCTGTAATGTGTAAAAGGGGACTTTGCCTGCCATAATGTGTAAAAGGGGACTCTGCCTGCTGTAATTTGTAAAAGGGAGCTCTGCCTGCCATAATGTGTAAAAGGGGACTCTGCCTGCCGTAATGTGTAAAAGGGGACTCTACCTAGAGTAATGTGTAAAAGGGAGCTCTGCCTGCCATAATGGGTAAAAGGGAACTCTGCCTGGAGTATTGTGTAAAAGGGCGCTCTGCCTGCCGTAGTGTGTAAAAGGGAACTCTGCCTGTGGTAATGTGTAAAAGGGAACTCTACCTGCTGCAATGTGTAAAAGGGAGTTCTGCCTATCGTAATGTGTAAAATGGGGTCTACCTGGCGTAATGTGTGATGGGGCTCTACCTGGTGTAATGTGTAACAGGGGCTCCACCAGGTGTAATGTGTGTAAGTGGCACTACTGTGCGGCATAATTTGAATTTTGGAGATTACTGTGCAGTGTAATATGAATTGGTATTATTTTGTGACCATGCCCTTTTCCCATGATGTCACGCCCCTATATTTTTAGTGCGCACACTGGCCCTATTTTAACTATGATGGGGGGTGCCAATGCTGTTTCTTGCCCACAGCGCTAAAATGTCTAGTTACAGGCACTTCTTGATAGATACACCACTGATATTGCAGGTGCAAGTGCATGCTGATAAATACATGGTGGTAGTGTGGAAGCACAGACAGGGCTATGATTGCTATTTCCGCAGCAGATAGATCAGGGGGGTGAGATTAAATCAATGTGTACAACTCTGCATCCAGGTGAATATATGCATTTAGTTACATGCACATAGTGCTACTGCAATTGTAACTGATTTGCATGCACCTTTAATTCGGCATCTTCTGTGACTAATATCCATGGATCCTGACTAGCATTTATGATGCATGGATTATAGCTTCTTCACGAGCATTGGTGCAGCCTCAGTCCCATGCCACCTTCATGGAACTCAGCTGAGGCTGAGCTGCTCACTGACTGTGGGCGATGTCTCTTTGGGTGCAGTGGGGCGGCAACTACTGTAGTTTATTTCACGCAATGTGATGTCACAGAGTGGCCTTTAGGACCAGAAGTCCTTACACTATATTTTGAGAGTATTGCCTGGTAAACACCAGCTAGTGGTACCTGTTGGCAGAGTTTTGCGGTGTTTGATGGTGATGTTAATCCACACAATTGATAGTTAACCAGAACGTTGGTTTATTAACATACAAAGACAACACTTGTTAATGCGGAAGATGTTCTACAGCATCAGTAACTCACTCATATATATAACAGGCTGGTGCAGTGAAAGCACTGCACTTATCGCTATATGTCATGCGGCAGTGGTAAGGTAGTGACTCTGACAGTATGAGATAGAAGGCTGCACATCTGTGCAGACTGACTCCTGTTGGAAGGAACACACACCGCCCACTGCTCTCCATCCCACTAAGGCAATGCAACACATGCTACAGGATGAACCCTCTCCCCCTCTCTCTCTCTCTCTACTGCAGGAGGAACTGCCTCATCTCTCCACTGCAGGAGGAACTGTCTCTCTCTCTCTCTCTCCACTGCAGGAGGAACTGTGTCATCAATCTCCACCTCCCTGCAGGGCCGGAGCAAGGTTTCTCGACACCCTAGGCAAAACTTTAACCTGCTGCCGCCCCATATCATTATTACATATTCTTTATAAGGCGTTACAAGTGTTTTGCAGCACCGTACATACGGCACACCCCAGAACAATACAGGGTTCACAGAACTTAACATTACAGTAACTAAAAAACTAAAACCAGAGCACAGGTAACAAATAGCATCACAATTCTCAGTACACAATATTATTTTATCTATTAACAGTTTCTTACATAGCGCAGCAAAATCCGTTGCGCTTTACAATTGGAAACAACACTAATAAAACAAATCTGGGTAATAACAGAGAGGTAGGGAAGCCCTGTTAGCAAGCTTACAATCTACAGCTGAGATACAAGGAAGCAATCGGCACACCACTACGGGCAGGAAGCCACTGGAAGAGATTAATTATGAACTGACGACATCACCACCACAGATCCCATCAGAGCCTCCCATACTCTGCCATTACAGTCCAGGTCCCCAGGATATCCATACTTGAGTCCAGATAGCTAAATCAAAGTGAGGTACTAAATCACCTGTGCTCAAGCATGGCTACTAAGTTACCTGTGCTCAAGCATGGCCATCCCCAAACCCGGACTGGATGGCGGAGTATGCGAAATTCTGTCTCACATTTAAAAAAGCCAGATAAGCAAATTGAGGAAGCCAAATCCACATAAAGATACATGGAAAAAAACAAATCCACATAATACATTGAAAAAAAGCCAGATTCACTAAAAAAAAACATAAAATGCCAGATCCACATAAAAATATATTGAAAACGACAGATTCACACAAAACACATTGAAACAAGCTAGATCTATATACAAATAGAACTAAAAAAAATCCAGTTTTATCCAGTTTTACATAAAAATACACCAAAAATGTCTCATCCACATAAAGACATGTTGTAAAAAAGCCAGATCCCCAATGCCAGATCCACACAATAGACCAAAACAAAGTCAGATCCACCAAAAACACAAAGCCAGATCCACATAAAAATACACAGAAAGACGCTAGATCCAGAAAAATACACAGAAAAAAATCCAGATCCACTGAAAATTCACAAACAAAAAAACAGATTCACACAAAAAATACATCTATAAGTTTCAGAGGCAATGTGGCAACAGGTTGGTGGACAGATGCAGCGGGGCGATGGACTGCGACCGGGAGACTGAGGTCATGGAGCGATGGACTGCGACCTGTGGGCAGATGCATGGGGCAACTGGCTGCAACCAGTGGACAGATGATGTGAGCGGGTGGTAGACTGTGCCAGGCGAGAGGGCAGTAGGTGTGTGGGTACAGGCTGCGACCGTGAGGCAGAGGTCCCTGGGCAATGGGCTGTGACCGAGGTGAGCACATTCCTGATCACGGGTGTCGGGCTGCGACTGTGAGGCAGAGGCTTTGGGCTGACGGGCCCTGACTATGGAGGCAAAGGGTGTGGGGTGATGGACTGTGATTGGCTGTGACCAGGAGACAGAGGAACCGATGGATGCCGACCGGGAGACAGAGACATAGGACATGAGTAGGAAGAGGAAGGGCAGAAAAAAAATACAACAAAAATGCCAATTTAACCCCTCCCACAGATCAAAAACACACCCCTGCGGTCAGTACAGGGTGACACACACAGAGGCAAAGGGCGCACAGTGTGTCCCACAAGGAGGGGGGTAGGGGGCACAGGGTGCCATAAACACAGAGGTGCAGGGGGTGCAAAGTGAATCACACATGAGGGGTGGCAGGACAGGGTTTCACACACACAGGGGCAGAGGGTGTACAGTGTGCCATACATGGGGAAGGGGGGCACAGTGGGTCACACACACACAGGGGCTGGAAGGCACAGTGGGCCACACACCATGGTGAGGGGAAGAGGAGACACACACACACACAGAGGCAGGGTGTACAGGGGCCACACACGGGGGGGGGGGCAGGAGGGCACAGGGCTCTCCAGTCACTCACCGCCGCATGTCCAGTCAACCTCAGGTGCAGTGTAGCTGACTCCCGCGGATCCAGACACAGCCCGAAGACTGTTTAGAATGCATTCACTGACTCACATTAAGCCAGGAGACGTCCTCCTAGTACTCACCTGGCCCTGGGTGCTCCTGCCATGCGGGAGACTGATAGAGGGGAGGGGAGCTGGTGACAAGATGAAAGATGAAGGAGGGGGGGAGGCAACATGTGTGAGCCCATTTGCGGGGGGGGGGGCTATTAACAAGATACAGGAGGGGGGGCAACATGTGGAAGCTCAGTTGCGGGTGGGGGGGAGCTAGTAGGGGGGGTGGAAAGGGAGCGGGAGCCCAATAGCCGTGGGGGGGAGCAGGTAACAAGATGCAGGAGGGGGGGGCTCGGGGATGCAGCAGGTACCATTCGGTGAGGGGAGCCGGTCGCAGGATCTCATGGAGAAGGGGGGAGAGCGGACAACAAGTTGCAGGAGCGATCATGGTGGGGACTTGGGGGAGAGCGTCGGAGTGGGTGACAAGCCCAGTGGGATCCGTAAGCTAAAACTCGGGGGGGGACGCCGGATCGAGTAACCAGATGTGGCAGCGGAGCGGTCCAGCAGGTAACTGCTTCCAGAACCCAAATGCAGGGTGGGGGGGACGCCGGAGCAGGCATCATGCCGCCGCCGCCGCAGGAGACAATTGCAGTGGGAGCGCCAGTGCCAGCTCGTAATGATAATGTGGGACTACTCGGGAGCAGTAGCTGCAGCAGCCTGTTTGAACACTCCATTATCCAGGGCGGCACCGCGGTGGTTAGTATATCTATGCCGGGTGCTGCTATCGCAGAGGTGGGGGGCGTAGGGTTGCAGAAACAGGACTCCCTCACACAGTCAGTCACTCATGTTGAAGACAGACAGACTTGGCGGGCGCCCACGAGCTGCTCCTCGTCTCGCGTTCTCTCTTTCATTCACTGGGCGGTGCCGCCCTCCAGTGGTCGCCGCCCATAGGCAGCTGCCTAAAGCTGCCTAGTGGTAGCGCCGGCCCTGCCTCCCTGATGCTCCAGCACTAGAGGGTAAATACTAGAGGATGTGCACCCAGTGTAATGGGGTGTAGTATGTGATGCCGGCGGTCGGGCTCCCGGCGGCCAGCATACCGGCGCTGGAATCCTGACCACCGGCATACCGACAGCCGGGCAAGCGCAAATGAGCCCCTTGTGAGCACGGTGGCGCGCTACGTGCGCCATGCTACATATTCTCCCTCCAGGGGGGGTCGTGGACCCCCAAGAGGGAGAAAATATGTTGGTATGCCGGCAGTCAGAATTCCGGCACCGGTATGGTGGTCATCAGGAGCCCGGCCGCCGGCAACCTGAAGACCACCCGTGTAATGTATACACAGAGACAAGGTACTGCGTGCACTATACTCCAACAGTCTGGCTACTACAGACCCTCTTTAGCAGAGATTTGTGGGCGTGCCTATATTCGCCCATCTTCCATTGATAGCCACATGGCACCTCACAGTACCATAGACTTGGTCACAAATCAACCCTTACAGTAGGCCTTCCCTCCCACCAAAGATTCCCAGAACCCCGCCACCATACCACTACTCTGACCTCCTGCGACTACCCAACCCCTAAACAAATTTTTTAAACATTAACTTCAGTCTGGCTGAGACTTAGGCTGCCAAGCCCGAATGGCCTTCACTAAATCCCGTAGGAATATGGTCATCCCCTGCTCAGACAGATGGACCTCATCTGACATGAACAGGGAAGGGTCCATAATAACTAGACCAAGATGGTTTATCATGAAGCCTTCTGACTCAACCAATGCCCGGCCAATTACCGAGTTTACCTGGCATCGGATTAACCCGATACCGCCCGGGGGAATGGCACCATGCCAAACCAGCCTTGGGATGATTTCCGACCACCCGAACCAAATGAATATGCGCCATGCCGCACCATCCACGGTGTGACATTAGGAGCGTCTGGGGTGCGTCCGCATCATAGATGTGCACGTGCCCATTCGCATTAATGGGAGCGTCTTTTAACATGGCATGGCTAGGCTTGGGTGCACCTTGTCGCGCTTAGAGTGCTCGTTTGCATTGTAGACACGCTAGATGAGCGTGGCTACATCTGTATGTTAAGGAGGACCTTGACGTAAAGTCATTTCCCCCTAAATGCACCATGACCATGAGAGGGTATCCATAAAGGTAGACCATTTCCCAGAATAGCTACAGGAAGTCCCTGTGACCAATCCAGCAGACTATTCGAAACTTGGGCGCGCCCAAAGTCAATTCCAGCCGGTGACCAGGTAGCCCAATAGACGAACGAATGGCCCATCGGCCAGATTGGACATTCATCCAACCGCAATCCTAAAACCAGATTAAAAGAAGAATAACAGAAAAATTATATGCAACAACCGAATGCTAAATTATACTCCTAACCCTAGAAGAACCCTACCAGCTGCTGAATCAGCTAAGACTAACAAAGTGTGATGCACACTAAGCTGAGGGGGCATAAATGGGTAGGATGAGGAAGAGGAAGGATTTCTGACTTGGCGAGAGGTGAAAACAAAAACCTTCCAGGTGGGCATGGCACACGGAAGGAAACAAAAATTCCTCAAGACCCCTATTAACTGGCTTATCTACAAGTCAGGAAAAGGCCGGTTAAAATGTTATATATCTCCGATACACATTAGATTTCTACCTGCCAAGAGCACAAATTGCACCAATGGAAATACCACTTGCCACTGCCGACGATGCTGCGCCAATTCAGAACGAATGCGTACAGAAACTGTCTGCAGGGAGCCTGATAGCTAGAACACAGTGCTTCAAAACCCAAGAAAATTGTTATTTAGTCACGGGAGACCGATCTGAATGGCTCAACAAGGCCCCAGTTTCTGAAGGGGGCTGGGGTGACTGGAGGGGGGGGGGGGTGTCTCTCTCTCTATATATATATATATCTATGCATCTATCTAATTTGTTTGCCTTATTCTAGGGAATTGACCTTCCCTACACTGGCTGCTGTTGATAACGCACTTGATAATTTGTATATCTTACTGCACAAGGTCCATAATCAGAGCATTTACATCCAGATGCTTCAACCTCCGGCGCCAACAAACAAAATATTTCCCACTTAAATCGTGACAAAGCATCGGCTATTAAATTGTCTATACCCGGGACGTGTCTAGCATGGAAATTAATGTTAGCCTGCAGGCACTGCAGCACTACTTAAGCTAAAATACACAGGGATTCCAGACCAGAAGCCTTCTACCTATTAACCGCCTGAACAACTCCTAGGTTGTTGCACCAGAAAATCACTGATTTGTTCTCCTACCGGTCATGCCGCAGCCCCAGAGCAACCATGATGGGAAATATCTCCAACCAGACCAAATTTTCAGTTAAACCCCTGTCATTCCAGTCCTGAGGCCATGGGACAGCACACCAACTACCGTTCAAGTAAGCGCCAAATCCGGTTGACCCTGCTGCATCCATAAACAGTTGGAGTACAAAACTGGTAGCAGGTCGAGATGGCCAAATGTGGATGCAGTTAGAAAAAACTTAAACTCGTCCCATACCGACAAATCCCTTCTTATCTCATCCGACAGGCAAATAAGTTGGGATGGGCTGCGTACCCCTGCTATCACATGCTCCATTTCCCTGCTAAAGACCTTGCCCATGGGTATAAAGTGGTAAGCAAAATTCAAAAGACCTAACAGCAATTGCACCTGCTGGAGTGTGACTTTACCGTGAGCCAATATCAAAACTATGCTATCATGAAAGCACAATACCTAGTGGAGGGGCATTGCCTGGCAGTGCCACCCTCGGCCAAGGGGTAAAATACAGCGCCGTAACTACCTGTGTGCCAGGCACACAGCACAGTTACCCTGAGGGCGCACGGCCAGCGGCTTGTAATGAGTCAAATTGACTCATTACAAGCCGCCAGTTTTTTGCCGTGCGCCGCAGGAGAGCAGCAGTGCCGGAGGCAGGGAAGGAGGAGGAGGGAGGGGGACTGGAGCCGCAGCAGCTCTATGTCATTGGTAGTAGCGCAGCTGCAGCTGTCCCCTCTCCTTCCGTATTGTCTGCCCGGCGCTTCTGTGAATGCTGGGATGCGGTTCCCTCATCCCAGCATTCACAGCGGCGGGCAGCCAATGCAGAAGGAGAGGGGGCTGCTGCAGCGGCACTACTACCAATGACATAGCGATGCTGCGGCTCCAGTCCCCCTCCCTCCTCCTCCCCTGCGGCTGCCCGGGATCTCTGCCAGCACGAGGAACCTGACTGCCAGTGGGGAGAGATGGTAAGTATCTCTCTCTTCTGCCACAATGTGTAAAAAGGGGGACTGGCTGCCGTAATGTGTGAAAAGGGGGACGCTGTCTGCCGTAATGTGTAATAAGGGGGACGTTGTCTGCTGTAATGTGTAATAAGGGGGACACCTGTCTACCGTAATGTGTAATAAGGGGGACGCTGTCTGCCGTAATGTGTAATAAGGGGGACGCTGTCTGCCGTAATGTGTAATAAGGGGGACGCTGTCTGCCGTAATGTGTAATAAGGGGGACGCTGTCTGCAGTAATGTGTAAAAAGGGGCTCTACCTGGTGTAGGGGCGCTACTGTGCAGCGTCATTTGAATAATGGAGACTACTGTGCACCGTAGTATGAATTGGTATTATTTTGTGGCTACGGCCCTTCCCCATGAAGCCGCTACATATTTTTCACGTGCCTGCGGCGCGCACTGTCCCTATCTTGCATAGGGGGGGGGGGGGGCACCAATGCTGTTTCTTGCACACAGCACTAAAATGCCTAGTTACGCCACTGGTAGAATCACATAATAGAGTCAGTACCTGCGGGCAGTGGCCACTATGACTGGAGCTGGTGTCCATCCGGCGCCGCGGCCGTTCTACAGTGAAGGAACTCTAAAGAAACTACACTATCCAGAAGCCCTTCCTGCTGGTAGCTCCCAGCAGTAAGGGGGTAAGGGCTGCTGGGAACTGTATTTAATTTAGAGTTCCTTCACTAGTGCAGCTGCGGCGCAAGATACCAGCCCCAGCTACAGGGGCTGCTTCCCGCAGGTACTGACTCTGTATATGACAATCTGTTTATAGTATAGTGTAACTAGTAGCAGCCCACCACTAATATATATATATATATGCATGAAGGTGGGGTACCTTGGCGAGCGGTATGCAGGTTTCCGTGCATTAGCCAATTCACTAACTAAACCCCCATCATTTATTTATTTATTGATGTTGTGAGGAAAAGTGAGCTTGCTATGGTGAGTGCTGAACTTTCTGCTTGTATGTATTTGGGTTGGTGGCCATGGGCTGCATGCACCCCACCCTATGAGTGGTGAGTGCAGATACTGCACCCCGCTTCTGGGGTGGTGAGTGCTGTGGTTTTTTAATATATATTTTATATATATATATATATATATATATATATTCGTTTGTATATTGTGGGGTTAGCCTTTGGTTAACTCTGATTAACCATGGTCACAGGCCTTTTCATGCACCCCTGTGTAATCTCATCTGTTCTAAACCTGTGTCAGCTGCTCCTTAGTAATTTATCAGCCAGTGTCAGGTGACCAGTGTACCTTTAAAAGCCATATGATTCATGGCAGATACACATTAAACCTAGTGGGCATGTGTGCAGTATATTATGTGAGATACAGTTGCCAGGTTTTAATTTTTGAGACTTTGTGATAGTGTAGGACCTGCATGAAGGTGGGGTACCTTGGCGAGCGGTTTGCAGGCTTCCGTGCATTGGCCAATTCACTAACTAAACCCCCATCATTCATTTATTTATTGATGTTGTGAGGATAAGTGAGCTTGCTATGGTGAGTGCTGAACTTTCTGTGTGTGTGTGTGTGTGTGTGTGTGTGTGTGTGTGTGTGTGTGTGTGTGTGTATATATATATATATGGTGCCTTGCTAAAGTATTCACCCCCCCTGGTTTTTTAGCTATTTTGTTACATTACAACCTGTAATATTTTTATTTTTTTAATCTGAATTTTATCAGATGGCTCTGCACAAAATAGTTAAGTTGGTGAAGTGAAATGAGAATAATTTATATAAATAAAAAATTTAAAATTGACATGTGCATATGCCCTTTGCTATGAAGCCCCTTAAAAGTTATGGTGCAACCAATTACCTTCAAAAGTCACATAATTAGTGAAATGAAGTCCACCTGTGTGCAATCTAAGTGTCACATGATCTGTCAGCATAAACACACCTTTTCTGAAAGGCCCCAGAGGCTGCAACATCACTAAGCAAGAGGCATCACACCATGTAGACCAAGGAGCTTTCCAAACAAGTCAGGGACAAAGTTGTTGAGAAGTACAAGTCAGGATTGGGTTATAAAAAAATATCCAAATCTTTGATGATCCCTCGGAGCACCATCAAATCCATCATCTTCAAATGAAAAGAACATGGTACCACAACAAACCTGCCAAGAGAGGGCCGACCACTAAAACTCACAGACCGGGCAAGGAGGGCATTAATCAGAGAGGCAGCACAGAGACCCCGAAGGAGCTGCAGAGTTCCACAGCAGAGACTGGTGTATCTGCGCATGTGACCACAATAAGCCGTATACTCCATAGAGCTGGGCTTTATGGAAGAGTGGCCAGAAAAAAAGCCATTACTTAATGTTAGAAATAAGAGGGCACATTCTGAGTTTGCCAAAAGGCATGTGGACGACTCCCCAAATGTATGGAGGAAGGTACTCTGGTCAGATGAGACTAAAATTGAACTTTTTGACCACCAAGGAATACGCTATGTCTGGCGCAAACCCAACACATCCCATCACCCCAAGAACACCATCCCCACAGTGAAAAATGGTGGTGGCAGCATCATGCTATGGGGATGTTTTTCAGCAACAGGGACTGGTAAACTGTTTTGAGTCGAGGGAAAGATGGATGGTGCTAAACACATGGATATTCTTGAGCAAAACCTGTTTGTCTGCCTGTGATTTGAGACTGGGGGGTTTATTTACTAAAGTCCCGATTTTTGTCCGAGGTTTTTTTTTTATTTTCAAAGTGTCAACACGGGAATTAACTAACCACAAATCTTAGCAGTGTTGGGGCTATTCGTAATGGTTTTCACGGCAGAGGGCAGAAATACTAATGAATAGACCATTGGTCAAATGCGGCTCTTTGTTCATACAACACGGGAATTTACTATTCATTCGTATTTTGGTGTTTGTCAGTGAGTGGTCAATTGCGGTCGTATTTTTTTGCAAATCGTAAAAAAAAAGCAGAAAAAAAATAGACCTGCTTTTTCCTGGCGTGTTTGGATAGTCATGCACGGATCAGTGAGATCCGTGCAAGCTTATCTGTGGGAAAGGGTCTGTATTCCTTTAAAATAAAATAAAAAAAAATAAGATTTTACTTACCGGTAAATCTATTTCTCGTAGTCCGTAGAGGATGCTGGGACTCCGTAAGGACCATGGGGAATAGACGGGCTCCGCAGGAGATAGGGCACTTTAAGAAAGCTTTGGACTCTGGGTGTGCACTGGCTCCTCCCTCTATGCCCCTCCTCCAGACCTCAGTTAGGGAAACTGTACCCAGAGGAGATGGACAGTACGAGGAAGGATTTTTGTAAATCTAAGGGCGAGATCCATACCAGCCACACCGTATAACTTGTGATAAACTACCCAGTTAACAGTATGAACAACAACATAGCCACGGTTCAACCGATAAACTATAACATAACCCTTATGTAAGCAATAACTATATACAAGTAGAGATGAGCGGGTTCGGTTCCTCGGAATCCGAACCCGCCCGAACTTCAGGTTTTTTTTACACGGGGCCGAGCGACTCGGATCTTCCCGCCTTGCTCGGTTAACCCGAGCGCGCCCGAACGTCATCATCACGCTGTCGGATTCTCGCGAGGCTCGGATTCTATCGCGAGACTCGGATTCTATATAAGGAGCCGCGCGTCACCGCCATTTTCACACGTGCATTGAGATTGATAGGGAGAGGACGTGGCTGGCGTCCTCTCCGTTTAGAAATAGATAGGAGAGTGAGAGTGAGACACTTCATTTACTGGAGCTTAGGAGGAGTACTCAGAGAGTGCAGAATTTTGCTGATAGTAGTTAGTTAGTTATACTAGTGACTGACCAGTGAGACCACCAGTGCAGTTTTATTATTATTTAATATAATCCGTTCTCTGCCTGAAAAAAACGATACACAGTGACTCAGTCACATACCATATCTGTGCTCAGCCCAGTGTGCTGCATCATCTATGTATAATATCTGACTGTGCTCACACAGCTTAATTGTGGGGGAGACTGGGGAGCAGTTATAGGTTATAGCAGGAGCCAGGAGTACATATTATACAGTGCACACTTTTGCTACCAGAGTGCCACTGCCAGTGTGACTGACCAGTGACCTGACCACACTGACCACCAGTATATTGTGATTGTCTGCCTGAAAAAGTTAAACACTCGTCGTGTGACTTGTGTGGTGTTTTTTTATTCTATAAAAAACTCATTCTGCTGACAGACAGTGTCCAGCAGGTCCGTCATTATATAATATATACCTGTCCGGCTGCAGTAGTGATATATATATATATTTTTTATATCATTATTTATCATCCAGTCTATACTAGCAGCAGACACAGTACGGTAGTTCACGGCTGTAGCTACCTCTGTGTCGGCACTCGGCAGTCCATCCATAATTGTATACCACCTACCCGTGTTTTTTTTTTTTCTTTCTTCTTTATACATACTACATCTCATTATCATCCAGTCTATATTAGCAGCAGACACAGTACAGTACGGTAGTCCACGGCTGTAGCTATCTCTGTGTCGGCACTCGACAGTCCATCCATAATTGTATACCACCTACCCGTGGTTTTTTTTTTCTTTCTTCTTTATACATACTACATCTCATTATCAACCAGTCTATATTAGCAGCAGACACAGTACGGTAGTCCACGGCTGTAGCTACCTCTGTGTCGGCACTCGGCAGTCCATCCATAATTGTATACCACCTACCCGTGGTTTTTTTTTTCTTTCTTCTTTATACATACTACATCTCATTATCAACCAGTCTATATTAGCAGCAGACACAGTACGGTAGTCCACGGCTGTAGCTACCTCTGTGTCGGCACTCGGCAGTCCATCCATAATTGTATACCACCTACCCGTGGTTTTTTTTTTCTTTCTTCTTTATACATACTACATCTCATTATCAACCAGTCTATATTAGCAGCAGACACAGTACAGTACGGTAGTCCACGGCTGTAGCTACCTCTGTGGCGGCACTCGGCAGTCCATCCATAATTGTATACCACCTACCCGTGTTTTTTTTTTCTTTCTTCTTTATACATACTACATCTCATTATCAACCAGTCTATATTAGCAGCAGACACAGTACAGTACGGTAGTCCACGGCTGTAGCTACCTCTGTGTCGGCACTCGGCAGTCCATCCATAATTGTATACCACCTACCCGTGGTTTTTTTTTTCTTTCTTCTTTATACATACTACATCTCATTATCAACCAGTCTATATTAGCAGCAGACACAGTACAGTACGGTAGTCCACGGCTGTAGCTACCTCTGTGTCGGCACTCGGCAGTCCATCCATAATTGTATACCACCTACCCGTGGTTTTTTTTTTCTTTCTTCTTTATACATACTACATCTCATTATCAACCAGTCTATATTAGCAGCAGACACAGTACAGTACGGTAGTCCACGGCTGTAGCTACCTCTGTGTCGGCACTCGGCAGTCCATCCATAATTGTATACCACCTACCCGTGGTTTTTTTTTCTTTCTTCTTTATACATACTACATCTCATTATCAACCAGTCTATATTAGCAGCAGACACAGTACAGTACGGTAGTCCACGGCTGTAGCTACCTCTGTGTCGGCACTCGGCAGTCCATCCATAATTGTATACCACCTACCCGTGGTTTTTTTTTTCTTTCTTCTTTATACATACTACATCTCATTATCAACCAGTCTATATTAGCAGCAGACACAGTACAGTACGGTAGTCCACGGCTGTAGCTACCTCTGTGTCGGCACTCGGCAGTCCATCCATAATTGTATACCACCTACCCGTGGTTTTTTTTTTCTTTCTTCTTTATACATACTACATCTCATTATCAACCAGTCTATATTAGCAGCAGACACAGTACAGTACGGTAGTCCACGGCTGTAGCTACCTCTGTGTCGGCACTCGGCAGTCCATCCATAATTGTATACCACCTACCCGTGGTTTTTTTTTTCTTTCTTCTTTATACATACTACATCTCATTATCAACCAGTCTATATTAGCAGCAGACACAGTACAGTACGGTAGTCCACGGCTGTAGCTACCTCTGTGTCGGCACTCGGCAGTCCATCCATAATTGTATACCACCTACCCGTGGTTTTTTTTTTCTTTCTTCTTTATACATACTACATCTCATTATCAACCAGTCTATATTAGCAGCAGACACAGTACAGTACGGTAGTCCACGGCTGTAGCTACCTCTGTGTCGGCACTCGGCAGTCCATCCATAATTGTATACCACCTACCCGTGGTTTTTTTTTTCTTTCTTCTTTATACATACTACATCTCATTATCAACCAGTGTATATTAGCAGCAGACACAGTACGGTAGTTCACGGCTGTAGCTACCTCTGTGTCGGCACTCGGCAGTCCATCCATAATTGTATACTAGTATCCATCCATCTCCATTGTTTACCTGAGGTGCCTTTTAGTTGTGCCTATTAAAATATGGAGAACAAAAATGTTGAGGTTCCAAAATTAGGGAAAGATCAAGATCCACTTCCACCTCGTGCTGAAGCTGCTGCCACTAGTCATGGCCGAGACGATGAAATGCCAGCAACGTCGTCTGCCAAGGCCGATGCCCAATGTCATAGTACAGAGCATGTCAAATCCAAAACACCAAATATCAGTAAAAAAAGGACTCCAAAACCTAAAATAAAATTGTCGGAGGAGAAGCGTATACTTGCCAATATGCCATTTACCACACGGAGTGGCAAGGAACGGCTGAGGCCTTGGCCTATGTTCATGGCTAGTGGTTCAGCTTCACATGAGGATGGAAGCACTCAGCCTCTCGCTAGAAAACTGAAAAGACTCAAGCTGGCAAAAGCACCGCAAAGAACTGTGCGTTCTTCGAAATCCCAAATCCACAAGGAGAGTCCAATTGTGTCGGTTGCGATGCCTGACCTTCCCAACACTGGACGTGAAGAGCATGCGCCTTCCACCATTTGCACGCCCCCTGCAAGTGCTGGAAGGAGCACCCGCAGTCCAGTTCCTGATAGTCAGATTGAAGATGTCAGTGTTGAAGTACACCAGGATGAGGAGGATATGGGTGTTGCTGGCGCTGGGGAGGAAATTGACCAGGAGGATTCTGATGGTGAGGTGGTTTGTTTAAGTCAGGCACCCGGGGAGACACCTGTTGTCCGTGGGAGGAATATGGCCACTGACATGCCTGGTGAAAATACCAAAAAAATCAGCTCTTCGGTGTGGAAGTATTTCAACAGAAATGCGGACAACAGGTGTCAAGCCGTGTGTTGCCTTTGTCAAGCTGTAATAAGTAGGGGTAAGGACGTTAACCACCTCGGAACATCCTCCCTTATACGTCACCTGCAGCGCATTCATAATAAGTCAGTGACAAGTTCAAAAACTTTGGGCGACAGCGGAAGCAGTCCACTGACCAGTAAATCCCTTCCTCTTGTAACCAAGCTCACGCAAACCACCCCACCAACTCCCTCAGTGTCAATTTCCTCCTTCCCCAGGAATGCCAATAGTCCTGCAGGCCATGTCACTGGCAATTCTGACGAGTCCTCTCCTGCCTGGGATTCCTCCGATGCATCCTTGCGTGTAACGCCTACTGCTGCTGGCGCTGCTGTTGTTGCTGCTGGGAGTCGATGGTCATCCCAGAGGGGAAGTCGTAAGCCCACTTGTACTACTTCCAGTAAGCAATTGACTGTTCAACAGTCCTTTGCGAGGAAGATGAAATATCACAGCAGTCATCCTACTGCAAAGCGGATAACTGAGGCCTTGGCATCCTGGGTGGTGAGAAACGTGGTTCCGGTATCCATCATTACTGCAGAGCCAACTAGAGACTTGTTGGAGGTACTGTGTTTCCGGTACCAAATACCATCTAGGTTCCATTTCTCTAGGCAGGCGATACCGAAAATGTACACAGACCTCAGAAAAAGAGTCACCAGTGTCCTAAAAAATGCAGCTGTACCCAATGTCCACTTAACCACGGACATGTGGACAAGTGGAGCAGGGCAGGGTCAGGACTATATGACTGTGACAGCCCACTGGGTAGATGTATGGACTCCCGCCGCAAGAACAGCAGCGGCGGCACCAGTAGCAGCATCTCGCAAACGCCAACTCTTTCCTAGGCAGGCTACGCTTTGTATCACCGCTTTCCAGAATACGCACACAGCTGAAAACCTCTTACGGCAACTGAGGAAGATCATCGCGGAATGGCTTACCCCAATTGGACTCTCCTGTGGATTTGTGGCATCGGACAACGCCAGCAATATTGTGTGTGCATTAAATATGGGCAAATTCCAGCACGTCCCATGTTTTGCACATACCTTGAATTTGGTGGTGCAGAATTTTTTAAAAAACGACAGGGGCGTGCAAGAGATGCTGTCGGTGGCCAGAAGAATTGCGGGACACTTTCGGCGTACAGGCACCACGTACAGAAGACTGGAGCACCACCAAAAACTACTAAACCTGCCCTGCCATCATCTGAAGCAAGAAGTGGTAACGAGGTGGAATTCAACCCTCTATATGCTTCAGAGGTTGGAGGAGCAGCAAAAGGCCATTCAAGCCTATACAATTGAGCACGATATAGGAGGTGGAATGCACCTGTCTCAAGCGCAGTGGAGAATGATTTCAACGTTGTGCAAGGTTCTGATGCCCTTTGAACTTGCCACACGTGAAGTCAGTTCAGACACTGCCAGCCTGAGTCAGGTCATTCCCCTCATCAGGCTTTTGCAGAAGAAGCTGGAGACATTGAAGGAGGAGCTAACACGGAGCGATTCCGCTAGGCATGTGGGACTTGTGGATGGAGCCCTTAATTCGCTTAACAAGGATTCACGGGTGGTCAATCTGTTGAAATCAGAGCACTACATTTTGGCCACCGTGCTCGATCCTAGATTTAAAGCCTACCTTGGATCTCTCTTTCCGGCAGACACAAGTCTGCTGGGGTTGAAAGACCTGCTGGTGAGAAAATTGTCAAGTCAAGCGGAACGCGACCTGTCAACATCTCCTCCACATTCTCCCGCAACTGGGGGTGCGAGGAAAAGGCTCAGAATTCCGAGCCCACCCGCTGGCGGTGATGCAGGGCAGTCTGGAGCGACTGCTGATGCTGACATCTGGTCCGGACTGAAGGACCTGACAACGACATTACGGACCTGATTACGGACATGTCGTCTACTGTCACTGCATATGATTCTCTCAACATTGAAAGAATGGTGGAGGATTATATGAGTGACCGCATCCAAGTAGGCACGTCACACAGTCCGTACTTATACTGGCAGGAAAAAGAGGCAATTTGGAGGCCCTTGCACAAACTGGCTTTATTCTACCTAAGTTGCCCTCCCACAAGTGTGTACTCCGAAAGAGTGTTTAGTGCCGCCGCTCACCTTGTCAGCAATCGGCGTACGAGGTTACATCCAGAAAATGTGGAGAAGATGATGTTCATTAAAATGAATTATAATCAATTCCTCCGCGGAGACATTGACCAGCAGCAATTGCCTCCACAAAGTACACAGGGAGCTGAGATGGTGGATTCCAGTGGGGACGAATTCATAATCTGTGAGGAGGGGGATGTACACAGTGATATATCGGAGGATGATGATGAGGTGGACATCTTGCCTCTGTAGAGCCAGTTTGTGCAAGGAGAGATTAATTGCTTCTTTTTTGGTGGGGGTCCAAACCAACCCGTCATATCAGTCACAGTCGTGTGGCAGACCCTGTCACTGAAATGATGGGTTGGTTAAAGTGTGCATGTCCTGTTTATACAACATAAGGGTGGGTGGGAGGGCCCAAGGACAATTCCATCTTGCACCTCTTTTTTCTTTAATTTTTCTTTGCGTCATGTGCTGTTTGGGGAGTGTTTTTTGGAAGGGCCATCCTGCGTGACACTGCAGTGCCACTCCTAGATGGGCCCGGTGTTTGTGTCGGCCACTAGGGTCGCTTATCTTACTCACACAGCTACCTCATTGCGCCTCTTTTTTTCTTTGCGTCATGTGCTGTTTGGTGAGGGTTTTTTGGAAGGGACATCCTGCGTGACACTGCAGTGCCACTCCTAGATGGGCCCGGTGTTTGTGTCGGCCACTAGGGTCGCTTATCTTACTAACACAGCTACCTCATTGCGCCTCTTTTTTTCTTTGCGTCATGTGCTGTTTGGGGAGTGTTTTTTGGAAGGGCCATCCTGCGTGACACTGCAGTGCCACTCCTAGATGGGCCCGGTGTTTGTGTCGGCCACTAGGGTCGCTTATCTTACTCACACAGCTACCTCATTGCGCCTCTTTTTTTCTTTGCGTCATGTGCTGTTTGGGGAGGGTTTTTTGGAAGGGACATCCTGCGTGACACTGCAGTGCCACTCATAGATGGGCCCGGTGTTTGTGTCGGCCACTAGGGTCGCTTATCTTACTCACACAGCTACCTCATTGCGCCTCTTTTTTTCTTTGCGTCATGTGCTGTTTGGGGAGGGTTTTTTGGAAGGGACATCCTGCGTGACACTGCAGTGCCACTCCTAGATGGGCCCGGTGTTTGTGTCGGCCACTAGGGTCGCTTATCTTACTCACACAGCTACCTCATTGCGCCTCTTTTTTTCTTTGCGTCATGTGCTGTTTGGGGAGTGTTTTTTGGAAGGGCCATCCTGCGTGACACTGCAGTGCCACTCCTAGATGGGCCCGGTGTTTGTGTCGGCCACTAGGGTCGCTTATCTTACTCACACAGCTACCTCATTGCGCCTCTTTTTTTCTTTGCGTCATGTGCTGTTTGGGGAGTGTTTTTTGGAAGGGCCATCCTGCGTGACACTGCAGTGCCACTCCTAGATGGGCCCGGTGTTTGTGTCGGCCACTAGGGTCGCTTATCTTACTCACACAGCTACCTCATTGCGCCTCTTTTTTTCTTTGCGTCATGTGCTGTTTGGGGAGGGTTTTTTGGAAGGGACATCCTGCGTGACACTGCAGTGCCACTCCTAGATGGGCCCGGTGTTTGTGTCGGCCACTAGGGTCGCTTATCTTACTCACACAGCTACCTCATTGCGCCTCTTTTTTTCTTTGCGTCATGTGCTGTTTGGGGAGGGTTTTTTGGAAGGGCCATCCTGCGTGACACTGCAGTGCCACTCCTAGATGGGCCCGGTGTTTGTGTCGGCCACTAGGGTCGCTTATCTTACTCACACAGCTACCTCATTGCGCCTCTTTTTTTCTTTGCGTCATGTGCTGTTTGGGGAGGGTTTTTTGGAAGGGACATCCTGCGTGACACTGCAGTGCCACTCCTAGATGGGCCCGGTGTTTGTGTCGGCCACTAGGGTCGCTTATCTTACTCACACAGCTACCTCATTGCGCCTCTTTTTTTCTTTGCGTCATGTGCTGTTTGGGGAGGGTTTTTTGGAAGGGACATCCTGCGTGACACTGCAGTGCCACTCCTAGATGGGCCCGGTGTTTGTGTCGGCCACTAGGGTCGCTTATCTTACTCACACAGCTACCTCATTGCGCCTCTTTTTTTCTTTGCGTCATGTGCTGTTTGGGGAGGGTTTTTTGGAAGGGACATCCTGCGTGACACTGCAGTGCCACTCCTAGATGGGCCCGGTGTTTGTGTCGGCCACTAGGGTCGCTTATCTTACTCACACAGCTACCTCATTGCGCCTCTTTTTTTCTTTGCGTCATGTGCTGTTTGGGGAGGGTTTTTTGGAAGGGACATCCTGCGTGACACTGCAGTGCCACTCCTAGATGGGCCAGGTGTTTGTGTCGGCCACTAGGGTCGCTTAGCTTAGTCATCCAGCGACCTCGGTGCAAATTTTAGGACTAAAAATAATATTGTGAGGTGTGAGGTATTCAGAATAGACTGAAAATGAGTGGAAATGATGGTTTTTGAGGTTAATAATACTTTGGGATCAAAATGACCCCCAAATTCTATGATTTAAGCTGTTTTTTAGGTTTTTTGGAAAAAAACACCCGAATCCAAAACACACCCGAATCCGACAAAAAAAATTCGGTTAGGTTTTGCCAAAACGCGGTCGAACCCAAAACACGGCCGCGGAACCGAACCCAAAACCAAAACCCGAAAAATTTCCGGCGCTCATCTCTATATACAAGTCTTGCAGAAGAAGTCCGCACTTGGGACGGGCGCCCAGCATCCTCTACGGACTACGAGAAATAGATTTACCAGTAAGTAAAATCTTATTTTCTCTAACGTCCTTGAAGATGCTGGGACTCCGTAAGGACCATGGGGATTATACCAAAGCTCCCAAACGGGCGGGAGAGTGCGGATGACTCTGCAGCACCAATTGAGCAAACAGGAGGTCCTCCTGAGCCAGGGTATCAAACTTATAGAACTTTGCAAAGGTGTTAGACCCCGACCAAGTAGCTGCTCGGCACAACTGTAATGCCGAGACCCCTCGGGCAGCCGCCCAAGAAGAGCCCACTTTCCTAGTGGAATGGACCTTAACCGATTTCGGTAACGGCAATCCTGCCGTAGAATGCGCCTGCTGAATCGTGTTACAGATCCAGCGAGCAATAGTCTGCTTTGAAGCAGGAGCGCCAACCTTGATGGCCGCATACAGAACAAACAGAGCTTCAGTCTTCCTGATTCTAGCCGTTCTGGTCACATAAATCTTCAAAGCCCTGACCACATCCAGGGACTCGGAATCCTCCAAGTCCCGTGTAGCCACAGGCACGACAATAGGTTGGTTCATATGAAAAGATGAGACCACCTATGGCAGAAATTGAGGACGAGTCCTAAACTCTACCCTATCCACGTGAAAAACCAAGTATGGGCTTTTATGTGATAAAGCCGCCAATTCTGAAACACGTCTAGCCGAAGCTAATGCCAACAACATGACCACTTTCCACGTGAGGTATTTCAACTCCACAGTTTTGAGTGGTTCAAACCAAGGTGACTTGAGGAAACGTAACACCACGTTAAGATCCCAAGGCGCCACCGGAGGCACAAAGGGAGGCTGAATATGCAGCACCCCCTTCACAAAAGTCTGTACTTCAGGAAGAGAGGCTAATTCTCTTTGAAAGAAAATGGATAAGGCCGAAATTTGGACCTTTATGGACCCTAATTTTAGGCCCAAAGTCACTCCTGTTTGAAGGAAGTGAAGCTGACGGCCCAAATGGAACTCTTCCGTAGGAGCAGCTCTGGCCTCACACCAAGAAACATATTTCCGCCATATACGGTGATAATGTTTTAACGTCACGTCTTTCCTAGCCTTGATCAGGGTAGGAATGACTTCCTCCGGAATTCCTTTTTCCGATAGGATCCGGCGTTCAACCGCCATGCCGTCAAACGCAGCCGCGGTAAGTCTTGGAACAGACAGGGCCCCTGCCGCGGCAGGTCCTGCCTTAGAGGAAGAGGCCACGGATCTTCTGTGAGCAACTCTTGCAGCTCCGGATACCAAGTCCTCCGTGGCCAATCTGGAACAATGAGGATTGTTCTGACCTTGCTCATTCTTATTATTCTCAACACTTTGGGTATGAGAGGAAGAGGAGGAAACACATAGACCGATCTGAACACCCAAGGTGTCACCAGAGCGTCTACCACTAACGCCTGAGGGTCCCTTGACCTGGCGCAATACCGCTTTAGCTTTTTGTTGAGACGGGATGCCATCATGTCGTTTTGAGGCAGTCCCCATCGATCCGTGATCTGTACGAAGACTTCTTGATGAAGTCCCCACTCTCCCGGATGCAGGTCGTGCCTGCTGAGGAAGTCCGCCTCCCAGTTGTCCACCCCCGGGATGAACACTGCTGATAGTGCGCTTACATGGCCTCCTGCTCAGCGTAGAATCCTGGTCGCTTCTGCCACGGCCACTCTGCTCCTTGTTCCGCCTTGCCGGTTTATATGAGCCACTTCCGTGACGTTGTCCGACTGAATCAGAACCGATTCTCCGAAGCAATTCCTCCGCTTGACACAGGGCGTTGTATATGGCCCTCAACTCCAGGACGTTGATGTGGAGACAAGTCTCTAGGTTTGACCAGAGACCTTGGAAATTTCTTCCCAGTGTTACTGCTCCCCAGCCTCGGAGGC
This sequence comes from Pseudophryne corroboree, assembly GCF_028390025.1. Lineage (NCBI taxonomy): Eukaryota > Metazoa > Chordata > Amphibia > Anura > Myobatrachidae > Pseudophryne > Pseudophryne corroboree. Next base: position 199,295,117 of record NC_086450.1, on the reverse strand, counting down.
TTGCGCCCGTGGTCACCAGGACCCAGTCCTGAATGCCGAACCTGCGACCCTCTAGCAGGTGAGCACTGTTCAGCCACCACAGGAGAGATACCCTGGTCCTGGGAGACAGGGTGATCCTTTGATGCATTCGTAAATGGGACCCGGACCACTTGTCCAAGAGGTCCCATTGAAAGGTCCTCGCATGGAACCTGCCGAAAGGGATGGCCTCGTATGAAGCCACCATCTTCCCCAGGACCCGCGTGCAATGATGCACTGAAACCTTTTTTGGTTTTAAGAGGTTCCTGACCATGGCTATGAGCTCCTGAACCTTTTCGGTCGGAAGAAAAACTTTTTTCTGGTCTGTGTCTAGAATCAGGCCCAAAAAGGTCAGACGCGTTGTAGGCACTAGCTGGGACTTCGGTATATTGAGAATCCAGCCGTGTATCTGCAACGTCTTCATGGACAGAGACACACTGTCCAGCAACTTCTCCCGAGATCTCGCCTTTATGAGGAGATCGTCCAAGTATGGGATAATTGTGACCCCCTGCCTGCGCAGGAGCACCATCATTTCCGCCATTACCTTGGTGAAAATCCTCGGGCCGTGGAAAGCCCAAACGGCAACGTCTGAAATTGGTAGTGACAGTCCTGCACTGCAAATCTCAGGAACGCCTGATGAGGGGGGAATATCGGAACATGAAGGTATGCATCCTTTATGTCCAGGGACACCATCCAATCCCCCCCCTCCAGGCTGGCGATGACCGCCCTGAGTGATTCCATTTTGAACTTGAACCTCTTCAAGTACAGGTTCAGAGATTTTAGGTTTAAAATGGGTCTGACCGAACCGTCCGGTTTCGGAACCACAAACAGGGTCGAATAATATCCCTCACCTTGCTGGAGATGAGGAACTGTGACAATCACCTGTTGAATATACAATTTTTGGATTGCCGCCAACACTAGCTCCCTCTCTGACGGGGAAGCCGGCAGAGCCGATTTGAAAAACCGGCGAGAAGGCAAGTCTTCGAATTCCAGCCTGTATCACTGAGAAACTGATAATGCTGATTTGATTACCTTATAACCTTCATAATAATGGGTAAGAGACACAGTACGCAATTGGCGTATGGGGTACCGTAAGGGTACGCACTTAGCGTAGCATATGCTAGGCCGTGATAGAGACGCACATGCGTCACGCTCGCTCACAGCTTAATGCGTGGTGTCGAGCACGCTATAGGCGAGCGACTACCGTAATGCTACGCTACCAGCGTAGCGGACGCTCTAGACCACGAGGAGATCACGAGCGGCGCAGACGCTCACAAGATGACAATCAGTAAACCTTGAATGTAACACACAGAAAGGATACTCTTATACTGTAAACCTTGTACTGAAACACTGTAGCGATATAACGCTGCTTAACCTGATTAACACTAAAGCTGTTTGAGCGATCGAGACGCTCCTATTACCCACTGCAATGTAATGAACACACGATACCGTGCTAAGGATCCAACACCTTTACTAACAAGCTTTTAAGTTATATCGAAAAAGGTAAACAGTTCACAAGTCATACACTACAGACTAACATATAATTCTAACAGATTATCTAGACAGAAATATACAATAACGTTACAAGTCTTATACTATAACAGAGAGAAAGGGAATGGCCAATACACACAGAGAATAAGTTGGTTTGCAGAGAATTACTTACACACACTGGGAATGATCGCTGCGCAGCCTGGTACCAGCTCCGAGTTAGTCAATATGAAAACCGTTTGTGGAGTGAGAGCGAGCTGCCCAGGCTGGCTGATCTTATATACACTGAGTACAGTATACTACAAAGGGACCTATAACCTCATTGTTCATTGGACACAGGAATGTCTCCCTGCATCATAACAAAAGGTCATAGGTTAGTTTGAACAGGTGGGCTGTGACTATATCAAACTGCTCAGGTGGGAGGGAATCTGAAGATTCCCGCCGCATGGGTAATGAATCGCAAATATATGAAATGTCCAGAATCTACTAATAGCCATAACTATACGCAGGAGCGATTAATCTTTACCTAACCAACACCGGATTGTTGCTATTAAAATGTTCTTTAGTTAGGTCCCAGACACAGCTGTTCAAACCCTGTCTGACCCTTCGTACCATACAAAGAGGAATTCCTCTGTCCAGCGACCATTTACATTAACCAAACTTACAGTCATTATTAAGGGGAACATTATCTATAAAACATGCTATTTGGTTCTATTATTAAACGATTGAGTCGCCCGCTAGACGCACACAAACTCTACCGTAAATGCACATACCACGCGCTCGAGCGCATGGCCGAGGCGCCATCACGCGGCTGCGTATATCCGCACGCACGGGAGAGAATGTGCACGTGCAGCAGGCACGCGCATGAGGTGAATATATGGCAACGTGTAGCATGATATTTTTCTGACTTTGACAGTCCACCCTTTGGCAGTCATCAATAACTGCCACTTCCTAAAACAGTTCAAAAAGAGAAAAATATATGTCATGTATAAATACATTTCTATGATTGGGTAAGGTAGAAGAGAGGAAGGTGGGAAAAAGGTATGACCTAGTGAGATAGTAGAAGCATGTGTGTATGAGTCCATGTTTGAGGGGTCATGTATCATCGTGCTGTACGTGTTTTAAATCAAGCTTCGAGGTATTGCGAAGTATACATTTGAATTCCTTCTTATCCCGTATTACGGGCCTGTGGATGGGCTGTCAAACTTTACCGAGCTCTTTTTGGCTTTTTGTTGTAACAAAATGGGGGAGCACATTTTAGTTGATGATACATGAATGGGAGGATATGTGAGTGCTGATATCTGTGCCTATATTCCCTATCGACTGTGTGTGTCATTACCTGAAGGTTGTAGAAATGAAGATAAGAAGCAATTATGGTAAATGCAGTCATAAACTATGTGAGTTTAATATACATTTGTTGATTGAGGTCTTGTCTTGTGTCTTGTCTCGATGTACATGTTGACTGTAGTCTCTTTGGGCTTTTGCTATAATGCGAGCAAAGCCGTTTCAATGTCCATAAAATTTTTAAATCACTAAAGTTCTGGGCTAGCGTTTTCATTAAAGTCACTAGGGATATTTGGGGCCGGCAACATAGTCCATAAAAAAAAATCTTTGTATAAATGTGGTCTTCAAATCCTTCTTCCAAGCGAGTCTTTGTACCTTGGAAAAAAAACAAAGGAGAAACGGGTGAAAGAAACGGACCGTGGAATCACATTTTCATCACAACATTGTCTCTATCATTGGGTCATACATCAAATTAGTTGTTGTTAGTACAGTGTCCTCGTTCCTTAGACTCATCACCCTGGTATTACTTTTACGTTTCGCTAAAACCCGAACGCATCTAAATATCAGACCGACCAATATGATGACACCCAGAATACACAAGAGAAATTTCCCTACATCCATAATAATACCTTGGGCCCATTCTCCTAAACCAGAGAACCAATTTCGTGGGTTCAACCATGACACCCAACTGTTCAGCTCATTACCCACAGCAGCGAGTGTGAGATTGTGTTTCCTTCGAAACTCCCACTTTAATTGTAAGATGTCATCCATCTTTTGGTCTATGACCTCGGCTGGGTCCTCCGTGCTGTTTGTAATGTACGTGCAGCACTTGATTCCATATTGAGTTGCCAGGGTAACACAATACCCGCCTGTCACAGCTGTGAGGTAATTGAGAATCATCCTATGCTGAACCAGTTCTGTTTTGTAGGCTTGTAACTCTTTCCCAGTGTACCTAAATGTGTCGTCATACATTTCGTTGATGTTGTCTAATAGATTTGCAAGCGCAGATATATATTTGTAATTTATCACTCCTCTGGCGGTGCGAGTGATATCTAACGCGAGTAGGAATTGAATCCCGGTGGATTCATGGATCAAGTCAGAGGCCGAATGCTCTGTTCTTTCTATCAGGTGCCGTTTAATGATGTGCTCGTAATGAGTGTGAGTATAAGGAGCTTGGGCACTGCAGTGAATATCTTTCATTTTAGTGTGGGATACAGTCATTACCTCAGGCAGTACTTTTCCAATATAACACAATCCCTCTGAGTTTGGGGCAAGCCACTTATACGCCTTCCTCCCGCATATGAAATATGCATCATCGGGGAGGACATATGGGACGGAGTATGACATTACCATATTACAAATTTTCCATGTAAAATCTCCTAACCCTAATTCTCCCATCTGTTTAGTACACGTATCAGTTTGTACGATCTGTGCACAGTATCCTGGTGATACTTCTCCAACTCGCATGATCCTACTTCCTAAGGTGTACCTATACCGAAAGAATTTCCTATGGTCGGCTATCTGGCGTATAAGTTCTGTGTCTATGGGCAATCTGTCGGCTCTATGTGAGAATGTCATGGTTTGATTACTCCATGACACTTCCCAATTTCCCGGCTTTCGGGGATTGGAAATGTTAAAGCATACTAAAGACCTATCCACATGATATTGGTGGAGCTTCAAACTAGGAGGACTAGAGATATTAAACCTCTTGTCCACCGGCCTCCCACCACTTAGCTCAAGTACCTCTCCTACAGTTAAAGGGAATGGTACTAGTCCTGATTTACTATGGCCTTGAGGTACTTGAGAGTATACCCAACAGTCTGTCTGATTTAACACTTTACCCACTAAGGAGTGATAGTCACTCAATGGATGCCGGTCCATGTGGACATTAAAACTGGACTGACATTTCTTTATGCACCCATCCTCAACTATATTGTCACAATGCCTACAGATGCAGTTCTCTTCAGCTAACAATCCTTCACAATTCCTTCTATTGTCAATGCTACCAGATCGTTTTCTGATACTCGCCTTTACTCGGAGATTATGTTGTTCTTGGAAATCTACGCCTGTATCCTGGTCATCAGAACTCATTCCCGATCCTTTCTCGACCTCCATGGTACTCTCACCGAAACAGACTGCTCTGGTCAACATCATGGTCAACAGGAAAATCCGGATCACAGTCTCTTGGGGCAAGTCCATCTTAGAGGAGTAAAAGGAGAAAAATTAGAAGGGGGAAAGGAAATAGGAGGGAGGTGGGAACTGGAGAAAATAACAAATGGGAAAAGGAAATCTGGCTCGACAAGCTTCCGGTCTTGTTATTCTCAGTGCTCAGGTGTCGTTTCAATCCTCCCTGAACAGACACTCTAGTGATACAACCTCTACCGTCTGTTCTTTATCACGGGACCTTTCTGGGTCAGTGACCTTTTTACAATGAGACGAATGGACCCAAGTCTCTCTCTCGGCAACCTTCAAAGCAGTTGTGCTGGTCAATAAGACTTGATATGGTCCTTCCCATCTGTCAATAAGGCAACCTGAGCGTAGAAAATTCCGTATCATTACATAATCCCCAGGTTCAATGTCATGACAATTACTGTCTGGCAAATCAGGAATCACCAACTTTAGATTATCATTCTGATTCCTCAATTGCTTACTCATCTTAACCAAGTACTTTACGGTTACTTCATTGTTACATTTCAAATCATCCTGGGGGTTAATCATAACATGGGGTTGTCGACCAAACAGAATTTCAAAAGGAGACAGATTAAGAGGGGACCTGGGGGTGGTTCTGATGCTGTATAATACAATTAGCAAAGCTTCCGGCCATAACAGTCCTGTTCCAGTCATTACCTTGCTCAATTTATTTTTAATAGTGCTGTTTACTCTTTCCACCTTCGCGCTCGCCTGGGGGCGGCACGGAGTATGCAGCTTACTATTAATTCCCATCAACTTACACATTGTTTGAAAGACTTCACCTGTGAAATGGGTACCCCTATCACTTTCAATTATTCTAGGGATACCGTACCTACACACAAATTCCTGCACAATTTTCTTTGCAGTAAATACAGCGGTATTTGTGGCCGCGGGAAATGCTTCGACCCAATTTGAGAACACATCAATACAGACCGAAACATACTTAAGATTTCTACAAGGTGGCAATTGTATGAAATCAATTTGTATTACCTGAAAAGGGCCATCTGTCGGAGGGATATGGGATGGCTCTGTCGGTATTGCCTTTCCGATATTCTTCCTCAAGCAGGTAAGGCATGTCATCGCTCTTTTACCCGCATGGGAAGAAAATCCTGGGGCGCACCAATAAGCTCTTACTAGCTTGCACATCCCTTCTTTGCCTAGATGAGTCAGCCCATGTGCTGCTTCCGCTAGACTTGGAAGGTATGCTCTGGGTGCTACTGGTTTACCATGTCCATCTGTCCAGAGTCCTGAGGACTCTTGGCCATATCCTTTTGACCTCCAGACTGCCTTTTCCTGTGGGGAACACAAATTTTGCATTTCACACAATTTCTGTGTGTTTACAGTATTAAATACCATCAGTCGTGTACTATCTGTTTGTTTGTATGGGGTTACCAGCTGCTGATTTAGCAGCTTCGTCTGCTCGGCTGTTACCAAGTGATACCGGGTCTTGGCTATATGTGTGAGCTTTACACTTGATAACAGCCACTCTGTCGGGTTCCTGTATCGCTGTTAGAAGTCTTTTGATGTGGGCTGCATGCGCTACGGGTGTGCCAGCTGCCGTCATGAAATTTCTGAGGCGCCATAGGGCTCCGAAATCATGGACTACTCCGAATGCGTACCTAGAATCTGTGTAAATATTGGCTGACTTGCCCTTAGCCAATTCACATGCTCTGGTTAGGGCAACCAGTTCAGCAACTTGTGCTGAGTGAGGTGCGCCTAGCGGTTCTGCTTCTATGGTACCTTGGTCATCTACGACTGCGTATCCAGTACACAAGTCTCCCGAGTCTGTCTGTCTGTCTGTGACAACTACCGTCAGTGTAGAAAGTAAAATCTACATCTTCCAGTGGGTTGTCACTGATGTCAGGCTTTGCCGTGAAATTTTGGGTCAAATATTCCATACAATCATGCGTGTCATCCCCTGTATTAAATCCTCCTTCACCATCACTCTCATCCTCCACCCTTTGTGCCTGTCCAGGCACACCTGGGAGATACGTTGCAGGATTTAATGCGCTGCATCTCCTTATGGTGATGTTTACGGGGGCCATCAATGCCAAATCCCATCTTGTAAACCGCACTGATGAGACGTGTCTGGTTTGGGCAGAATTCAGCAAAGCTGACACTGCATGGGGCGTATGAATTGTGAGGTTGTGTCCTAGCACTACATCTTCACTTTTCGTAACTAGCAATGCTATCGCTGCAACACTTCGCAAGCATGTGGGGAGGGATCGCGCTACCGTATCTAGCTGAGCGCTGTAGTAAGCTACCGGCCTGCTGGCATCACCATGCTTCTGGGTTAAGACACCTGCTGCGCACCCAGCACTCTCTGTTCTGTACAGTTCAAAGGGTTTCCCATAGTCTGGCATACCTAATGCTGGTGCCTGCGTTAGGCACTAAGTCTCTCAAATGCCATCTCGGATTCGTCTGTGTGCGAAATCCGATCAGGTTTGCTTGATGAGACCATTTCCTGCAAAGGTAAGGCCAGTATGGAAAAACCTGGGATCCAGTTACGGCAATACCCACACATTCCTAAGAACGTTCTAATCTGTTGCTGGGTTTGTGGCAGGGTCATGTCACGAATTGCTTGAATTCTATCAGCGGTAAGGTGTCTCAGTCCTTGTGTTAGACAGTGTCCCAAATACTTCACACGGGTCTGGCATAATTGTAACTTGTCTTTGGAAACCTTGTGTCCTGTGTCTGAAAGATGAAACAGGAGCTGTTTCGTATCTCTCAGGGATGCTTCCAGTGAATCTGAACTCAGTAGTAAATCGTCCACGTACTGGATCAATACTGATCCACTCTCTGGTTGGAAAGACTGTAAACAATCATGCAGAGCTTGTGAGAAAATACTTGGACTGTCTATAAAACCTTGTGGTAAGCGAGTCCATGTATATTGAACTCCTCTGTATGTGAATGCAAATAAGTATTGACTGTCAGGTTGCAGAGGTACCGAGAAGAAAGCGGAGCAGAGGTCAATCACAGTGAAAAATTTGGCAGTGGGAGGGATTTGCATAAGAATGACAGCTGGATTTGGCACTACGGGGAATTGACTCTCAACTATTTTGTTGATCCCTCTTAGATCCTGCACTAATCTGTAACCCCTCCCCCCACTCTTTTTAACAGGGAAGATGGGACTATTTGATTTGCAGTGCTGGACGTCCTTACCAGAATGCCCTGTTGTAGCAAGCGCTCTATTACAGGGAAAAGTCCTAACTCCACCTCTGGCTTCAGAGGATATTGTGGGATTTTTGGAGCTATCCTACCATCTTTTACTTGCACAACTACTGGGGCTACGTTTGCCATCAATCCAGTGTCTTGTCCATCCTTGGTCCAAAGTGATTCCGGTATCTGGGAAATCATTTCCTCTACCTTGGACGGACACCTATTTACAACAACAGTGTGTGACATTAATCTTGTTGGGGAGTCTAGCATATCCTGCGCTTCCTGAGCGTGGTTTTCGGGTATATCCAAGAACACACCTTCAGGAGTACAGTATATGACGCATCCCATTTTGCACAGTAAATCTCTCCCTAGGATATTAGTCGGAGCCGATGCAGCCAGCAGGAAAGAATGCTTGGTATGCAAAGGCCCTATCGTAATCTCTGCAGGTTTGCTTAAAGGGTAGTGCTGTACTACTCCTGTTACTCCCATGGCTGGAATTGTTTAACCAGTGGTTCTCATGCCTACGGTCGAATTTATCACTGACTTGGCCGCCCCCGCATCTACAAGGAAATTTAGAGATTTACCAGCTACATCAATTGTGACCTCGGGTTCACTTCCAAGGTTCGCAATTAATTTCACTGGCTGCAGATTACAGGTGTGGCCTCGCCCCTATGGTGCGTGGTGGCCTCCCTGCATTGCGCTGGCAGCTATTACCTGTGAAGGGGGTAAATGGGATCTATCAGTGACTTGCCAGTCTCTTTTTGGGGGATACCTTTTTGTTTCCCCTGCGTGTGGCTCATAACTCCGTCTCTGCGGTCCTTGATCCCAATTTCGTGTGTCATGTCGTTGTCTAGGGGGTTATGATTTTTGTGCATTCTTTGATCTACAGTCTCGTGCATAGTGTCCCTCTTTATGACAGTAATAACAAGTTACCACATTTGACTTACCCACAGGGGTCGGAGATTTATACAGAGGTTGCCTGGTAGTCAGGGCCTGTATACTTACGGCCATTAACTTATCACTCTGCGACTCCCTGTGTCTGGTGATATTCCGATCATGATCAACAGCGGCCTCTCTCAAAGTAGCCACCGACAGACCTCGCCAACATGGTTGGGTGGTCTGTACCCTTGTCCTCAATACTTCCTTTAAACCATCCATTAACACAGATACTGCTACTTCTCTATGGTTCACATTTGTCTTAATGTCTTCTATGCCTGTATACTTAGCCATATCCTGTAGTGCCCGATGAAAATAATCAGCTGCTGTTTCTCCCTCTTTCTGTTTGATGGAGAAAATTTTGTTCCATCTGACAACAGCTGGAAAATACTCTTTTAACTGTAAATTTATTCTCTTTACATTATCTTGGTTGTACACATCCGTAAGGGGTACATCCTCATCTAATTTACAGTCAGCTAAAAATTTTGCTGAGTCGACATTGGAGGGTAAACATGCCCTCAGCAATATCTGCCAGTCTTTGTTATTGGGCTCTACAGTATTTCCTAGCTCTCTAATGTATTCCTGGCTTGCAACTAGATCTTTCCTAGGATCAGGGAATTCAGACACCATTGTTCTTAATTCCATTCGGGTAAAGGGGCAGTGCATGGCAATGTGTCTGAGAGGAGTGACTCCTGAAGTGTCAGTTTTCCCATTTGGCACTGCAATTACCCTAACGGGATTAAGTCCAATAACATCATTCTGAGTAGATTCTACAGCATGTGGTGAAATGGTTTCAGTATATTGTATGGTGCCGTACTTACCAGCTGATACGATCTCACCTGTCCCTCCACTAGGGGCCTTTGATACTAATCTTACGGGTTGGGCCGTGCCCACTGTTGTTTCTGCTATGGTGGCTGCTAGAGAGAGTGCCGATATTGTTGTTGGTTCATCCTCTTGGTCACAATCCTGGGGAAAGTTTAAAACAGGGTACAGCTTGCACGGGTTAACATTTGCATCAACAATCTTGGTTACATTAGGCTTAACATTTAAACAATTACTAAGTGCATGTTTATCATTCACCAGTGTGCCATTCTCTGCAACCACCTTCTCTCCCGTTATGTATGGTGGTGGTGGCGCGGTGGCTATCAGTTTTCTGATAGGGTTAGATCCACCCGCTTGAGCCAATCCTCTTTGTATTTCACCTTCCTGTTGCCATAACTGTAAATAATCATAATGTTTGATCCGTCTCTTTGCAGATTTAATGAGACATATCCTTCTCCTTAGATTCTGTAACACCTCGGGACTAAAACTGCCTACCCGTGGGAACTTTTCCCCATCGTGCACAGTCATTCTTTCCCATTCATCGCACAAAACTTGTGTGTGTGAACCGTATTTCTCACACATTACATACCTTGCCGACCCGATTGGTCGGTTTACTGAATCAACCCGAACCGAGGTTGATCGCCCCCTACCTGAACAACTGGCCCCCATCTTTGCAGGTGTTGCTTTCACTACCTCTGAACTTCAAATCAGGGTCTTCAGCGAACCCTTACAAAAACCAAGATGTCCGGGGTAGGCTGGCGGTGGCAGTTTACCGAGTACTCCACTCACTCGCCCACGTCGACCAATACGCCCACACACTGCTCTAGCGCTGGCGTACTCTACCTAGGGCCCCTGCGACCTGAACCTCTATTTACTGGAACATGTGGGTGCGATCCGAAGAGCACTTAACCCTTTCCAGTAACTATTGGTTGTTGGATAGTTCCCAAGTGACTAGCGAACTTCCCTTAAAATAAAAAAAATTACACAAATCACGTTAGAATGTACAAATAGCGTTTATGACCCCTCTAGCGTACGCAAATGGTACTGGGTCAAGTTACTAACTAATGCACACAATTACGTGCGGTACAATCGTTCTGCACATAAGCAACTAATCTTATGTGCGGAGCGACCAGTGGAATCGAAAATTGTGGCTGCGAATTCCTTTAGCCTGAGCTTAATGGCCTAGATGGGTACCGCACCAACCCTTCCTGGTGTTGTGCTCCTTTACTTTTTATCTATAGCGGACTTCTTAGTCTGCTGTACCTGGACCTCCTGGTCTGTCTGGACCTCCTGGTCTGTGCTACAGTAGACCTCCTGGTCTGCTATACTCTAATGCTCTTTTTTTTTTAAATGTTTAACAAGGGATGCCTCCCAAGCCACCATGCAGTCACTTACACGTATGTACCTTCACGAGAACTCGATGATTTCCTTGGTTCAAACCCAAAAAATTAGAAACTTATATATATGTATACACACTCTTTCACCTCATGTACTCTTTACTTTCATTTCTGCGCAGAAATCCCTTTCATTCAGTATCGCAGGCTAATCCCGAGGAGTTACAACTAGAGAAGGATCTATTAGCTTAAAATTTTGGACACTGAGATCGATTTGCGCTATTTTCGCGTTGCCTCCTTATCGCCTAATTAAAACAATACTATCGTGTGATTTGTATTATGTGGGCGTACCCAGACGCTCCGTTGCGTAGTATACGCTCCGTGCGTCGGCCCTTGCGTCGCGTACCCTAGTCCCGCCCTTTGTTAGAGACACGTGTACGCCAGCCAGGTATATCCACAGAAATACAATTTAACACGTTTATATCAATGTAGATGATCTTTAAGTGTAATCATCTACTGAACACCACACCAAACTTCCTTGTATCTTAGGCAAGCCGTGCGCGTGTATTACAAATTACTCCTTAACGTATTATTTTTACTCTTTAACTACCAATAGCAACAAATCTTTCTCAGCACGTTATCAATTGTGAAATGGCAACCAGGAAAGTGATATGTGAAAATACACAAGTGAAAAGAAATACAGGTGTGTGCGTGCGTGTGTACGCAAAACAGAAATAAACAGTTTTAAAAGACACTAGCGTATTGTTCTTACCTCCGGTTCCGGATTCCACCAGCACTCCTTCAACGTAGCGAAACAGACGCTTATCTAGCCAGCACTACTGTATCCTGATACAAAGGGATACTGCCTTCCCGCCCTTGCTGACAGATAACGTTTGTTTTCGCTAGTGCGGATATGAGGAGGACGGACGAGCCGCCAATTGATAATGCTGATTTGATTACCTTATAACCTTCATAATAATGGGTGACAGTACGCAATTGGCGTATGGGGTACCGTAAGGGTACGCACTTAGCGTAGCATACGCTAGGCCGTGATCGAGACGCACATGCGGCACGCTCGCTCACAGCTTAATGCGTGGTGTCGAGCACGCTATAGGCGAGCGACTACCGTAATGCTACGCTACCAGCGTAGCGGACGCTCTAGACCACGAGGAGATCACGAGCGGCGCAGACGCTCACAAGATGACAATCAGTAAACCTTGAATGTAACACACAGAAAGGATACTCTTATACTGTAAACCTTGTACTGAAACACTGTAGCGATATAACGCTGCTTAACCTGATTAACACTAAAGCTGTTTGAGCGATCGAGACGCTCCTATTACCCACTGCAATGTAATGAACACACGATACCGTGCTAAGGATCCAACACCTTTACTAACAAGCTTTTAAGTTATATCGAAAAAGGTAAACAGTTCACAAGTCATACACTACAGACTAACATATAATTCTAACAGATTATCTAGACAGAAATATACAATAACGTTACAAGTCTTATACTATAACAGAGAGAAAGGGAATGGCCAATACACACAGAGAATAAGTTGGTTTGCAGAGAATTACTTACACACACTGGGAATGATCGCTGCGCAGCCTGGTACCAGCTCCGAGTTAGTCAATATGAAAACCGTTTGTGGAGTAAGAGCGAGCTGCCCAGGCTGGCTGATCTTATATACACTGAGTACAGTATACTACAAAGGGACCTATAACCTCATTGTTCATTGGACACAGGAATGTCTCCCTGCATCATAACAAAAGGTCATAGGTTAGTTTGACCAGGTGGGCTGTGACTATATCAAACTGCTCAGGTGGGAGGGAATCTGAAGATTCCCGCCGCATGGGCAATGAATCGCAAATATATGAAATGTCCAGAATCTACTAACGGCCATAAATATACGCAGGAGCGATTAATCTTTACCTAACCAACACCGGATTGTTGCTATTAAAATGTTCTTTAGTTAGGTCCCAGACACAGCTGTTCAAACCCTGTCTGACCCTTCGTACCATACAAAGAGGAATTCCTCTGTCCAGCGACCATTTACATTAACCAAACTTACAGTCATTATTAAGGGGAACATTATCTATAAAACATGCTATTTGGTTCTATTATTAAACGATTGAGTCGCCCGCTAGACGCACACAAACTCTACCGTAAATGCACATACCACGCGCTCGAGCGCATGGCTGAGGCGCCATCACGCGGCTGCGTATATCCGCACGCACGGGAGAGAATGTGCACGTGCAGCAGGCACGCGCATGAGGTGAATATATGGCAGCGTGTAGCATGATATTTTTCTGACTTTGACAAAACAATCTCTAATGCCCAGGGATCCACCTGCGAGTGAACCCAGACGTGGCTGAAAAACCGAAGACGAGCCCCCACTAGATCTGCCTCCCCCCGGGAAGCCCCAGCGTCATGCGGTGGACTTTGCAGAGGCAGGGGAGGACTTTTTCTCTTGAGAACTAGCTGTGTGCAGCTTCTTTCCCCTACCTTTCCCTCTGGCAACAAAGGACGATCCCTGTACCTTTTTGTTTTTATTGGAACGAAAGGACTGCATTTGATAATGAGGTGCCTTTTGTGTATGCTGCGGGGGGACATAAGGTAAGAAATTCGACTTACCAGCCGTAGCGACAAGGTCCGAGACGCTGTCTCCAAACAACTCCTCCCCTTTGTAAGGCAAGGACTACATATGCCGCTTTGAATCAGCATCTCCCGTCCACTGTCGGGTCCACAAGAGCCGCCTAGCAGAAATAGACATAGCATTTATTCTGGAGCTTAATAAACAAATGTCTCTCTGAGCATCTCTCATATACAAGGCAGCATCTCTGATATGCTCTATGGTCATTTGAATAGCATCCCTATCTAAGGTGTCAATCTCCATAGATAAGGAATCTGCCCATGCCACAACCGCACTACAAACCCAGGCCGACGCCATAGCCGGTCTAGCAATAGTACCTGAATGAGTGTAAATGTGCTTCAAGGTAATTTCCTGCCTGCGGTCAGCAGGTTCCTTGAGGGAAGCCGTATCCTGAGAAGGCAGTGCCACCTTTTTGGACAAGCGTGTCAGCGCCTTGTCTACTTTAGGCGAAGATTCCCAGCGTATCCTATCAGTTTGTGGAAAAGGATACGCCATAAGAATCCTTTTGGGAACTTGTGGTCTCCTATCCGGAGATTCCCAAGCCTTTTCGCACAATTCACTAAGTTCAAATGAGGATGGAAAGGTGACTTCAGGCTTTTTCCCTTTATACATGTGTACCCTCGTGTCAGGGACCGGGGGTTCTTCAGTAATATGCAAAACCTCTTTAATGGCAATAATCATGTACCGAATACCTTTTGCCACCTTCGGCTGTAATTTTGCATCTTCCTAGTCGACACTAGAGTCAGTATCTGTGTCGGTATCTGTGTCATCGATCTGGGATATGGTGCGCTTCTGAGACCACGAAGGGCCTGGCGCCACAGGGACAGGCATGGACTGGCTACCTGACTGATCCCTAGCTTCTGCCTTGACTAACCTTTTATGCAATAGATTAACATTTGCATTCAAGACATTCAGCATATCCACCCATTCCGGTGTCGGCGTTGCCGACGGCGACATGACATTCAAGCACTCCTCCTCCACATTAAGCGAGCTTTCCTCGTCAAACATGTCGACACACGCGTACCGACACACTTCACACACACAGGGAACCCCTTTCCTGAAGACAGTATCCCTGTCAAGGCCCTTTGGAGAGACAGAGAGAGAGTATGCCAGCACACACCCCAGCGCAATGATCCTGGAGACCATCACAAAATGTTTTTCCCCAGCAGCGCTGTATAATATGTTATCCGCCAATTATGTGCCCCCCCCCTCTCTTTTAAACACCCCTTCACCGTGTGTAAGCAGGGGAGAGACCGGGGAGCTTCCTCTCAGTGGTGCTGTGGAGAGAAAATGGCGCTGGTGAGTGCTGAGGGAGAAGCCCCGCCCCCTCGGCGGCGGGCTTCTGTCCCGCTCAAACTTACAAAAATATGGCGGGGGCTCTTTTATATACATGTACAGTGCCCACCTGTACATGTATATTGTCTTTTGCCATAAGAGGTGTTTATATTGCTGCCCAGGGCGCCGCGCCCCTCCCCCCCCCCCCTGCACCCTTACAGTGACCGGTGTGTGTGAGGTGTATGGGAGCAATGACGCACAGCTGCAGTGCTGTGCGTTACCTCCGTGAAGCTGAAGGCTTCTGCTGCCTGACGACTTCTGTCTTCTGTTCTTCTAGCTCTGTGAGGAGAACGGCGGCGCGGCTCCGGGGGTGGACGCCCAGTAAGAACCTGCGTTCACCCCCTCTGGAGCTAATGGTGTCCAGTAGCCGAGGAAGCAGAGCCTATCTTAGACAAGAAGGTCTGCTCCTCTCTCCTCAGTCCCTCGATGCAGGGAGCCTGTTGCCAGCAGTGCTCCCTGTGAAAAAGTAGAGAAAAAATCCAAACAAAAATGCTTTTAGGCAGAGAACTCAGGAGAGCTCTCTGCAGTGCACCCATCTTGCTCTGGGCACAGTGTAAAACTGAGGTCTGGAGGAGGGGCATAGAGGGAGGAGCCAGTGCACACCCAGAGTCCAAAGCTTTCTTAAAGTGCCCTATCTCCTGCGGAGCCCGTCTATTCCCCATGGTCCTTACGGAGTCCCAGCATCCTCAAGGACGTTAGAGAAATTCCGTGGGGTCCCCCCCCCTCCTAAGTATAACCAGCCTCGGGCTCTTTGAGCCGTCCTGGTTGTAAAAATACAGGGGGAAAATTGTGTAGGGTCCCCCCATATTTATACAACCAGCACCGGGCTCTGCGTCCGGTCCTGGTTCAAAAAATCTGGGGGACAAAAGACGTAGTGTCCCCCGTATTTTTTAAACCAGCACCGGGCTCCTCTAGCCAGAGAGATAATGCCACAGCCGGGGGACACTGTTATACTGGTCCCTGCGGCCGTGGCATTACCCCCTCCCCCCCAACTAGTACACCCTGACCGGGGTAGATTCTGAGAGCTCTATTCTGCGAGGCATGGTTCACATCAGGCAATGCTTCTTGAGAATTGCAAACTCAAAACTGGTGTGTGTTTTTTATAGGGCAGGGCAGGACAGCTTTAACCAACACCTCCAATCTCGTCTCATTGATTGGACTCCAGGTTGGCTGACTCCTGCCTCAAATTAGCTCTTGGATAAGTCATTAGCCTAGGGGTTCACATACTTTGTCCACCCTGCACTGTGAATGTTTACATGGTGGGTTCAATAAAAACATGAGAACATATAATTGTTTGTGTGGTATTAGTATCAGCAGACTGTGTTTGTCTAATGTTGTGACTTAGATGAAGATCAAAACACATTTTATGACCAATTTATGCATAAATCCAGGAAATTCCAAAGGGTTCACATACTTTTTCTTGCAACTGTATTTATCAAAAAGACAATAATAAAAATATATACCACAATAAAAAAACAATACACAGCTGCATACTCGGAAACACCAGCATCTGTGGGTAAGAAGGGTTTATGCATGATTACACCTAGGGGGTATATTTACTAAGCTCCCGATTTTGGCCGATTTTGTGTTTTTTGTTCAAAGTGTCATCTCGGGAATTTACTAAACTCAAATCTCGGCAGTGATGAGGGCATTCGTTTTTTGTTTTTTTTAAATCAGAGAAAAAAAATACGAATGAATACACCATCGGTCAAACACGCCTGTTATTTTATACAGCTCGGTAATTTACTAAAAAATCGTATTCTCAATCACTGCCGTCAAAAGCCAAACACTGCCGTGAAAAAGTACAAATCGTAAAAAAAAAAGCAGTTTTCAAATAGACCTGCTTCCCCCCCTCCCCCCCCCCCATTCTGAGAGGCATGCACGGATCATCGAGATCTGTGCATGTTTATCTGTGGGAAGAGGTGTGAAAGGGTTAAAAATTCCCCAAAAAATTTGGGTGGGGTTCCCCCTCCTAAGCATAACCAGCCAGACTTTGAGCCAGTCCTGGTTGTAAAAATACAGGGGGAAAAATTACTGGGGTCCCCCCATATTTATACAACCATGACCAGGCTCTGTGCCTAGTCCTGGTGCGAAAAATATGGGGGCAAAAAACGTAGGGGTCCCCCGTATTTTTTAACACCAGCACCAGGCTCCACTAGCCAAGGACATAATGCCACAGCCGGGGGACACTTTTATACTGGTCCCGGCGGCCCTGGCATTACATCCCCAACTAGTCACCCCTAGGACCGATCTACACAGGATTGTTTGTAAGTATATTTTTTATTTACAGGTACCCCATGGATTCTACTGGAGAAGAGGACCGAGGGGCTCCGTGTCAACATAGGGAAGTATGTGTGTATGTAAGTGTGCATGTATGTAAATTAAAGTTTTACTGTCACGGTTTTTGGGTTTTGTTTTTATTTGGGTATTTTTTTTTGTAGTAGAACTACAGGTACCAGCGGGCCCCTTTTTCCCTCACAAGTACCAGCTTGTGGGGGAGGCTTGCTGGGACTTGTAGTTCTGCTACAAAAAACAATATTCTTTTTTTTTACACAAAAGGCTATCAGCCTCCCATCCACCGCCCACGGATGGGGGGGCAGCCTCGGGCTTCACCCCTGGTTGCTGTAGAGATTAACATGCTTAAGACTATACTAACAAGGTTTAAATTAAAGACTGGACTTTATTATACTAATTGCATGCAAAAAATATACTAATATGGACATTCGTTAATGGGACTAATATTTAGCCAAAAGGTTATCTTCTAATCCGGATGAGTATGGACTAAACCACAGTGATATATAGTATATGATTATTATTATTATTATTATTTTTATTATTATTTTTTTATTGATAATCTATATATACTGGATTGGATATTACCTTTAATAGGTTGTGTACTATGAGTTTTTATATATTTTTATTATTGTCTTTTTATAAATTTTAAATATATTATTAATATATATTAGCTGAGCAGCGCTTCCTTTTGGGAGATTTTGTCCTCCAGGTTTTATGATTGTTTTCTACAATGATAATCGAATTTAAAACCACGCAGGTAAAAGGTTGTTTTTGCGGATGCATAACCACATCTACTTAGTGTGATACCTGTACAATTGTAGGGATGCAGTTTCCCATATTAGCAGTGTGGAATCTCATTTAACACATACACTTTTTTATTCCTAAATCCACCATGGTCAGTGTAGAACTGTAGATTGTGCCCTCCATGTATGAAATGTCAATACATGGCTTTAGTTGTCCTTTTAAATAGTTGCTGTGGCTAATCTTTTACTCCATCAGCTCTGTACTTACTGGTCTCTCAGTGCTGGAGAAGCCAATCCTGACCTATTGTAATCCCGGGATTCGAATTGTCCCATTGTCCTCCACCATAAAAACCCCACTCATTGGTCCCCACAGGGAAAAAAATAAGACACATTCATTGCTCCTATAGGAGAAAACTAAAACCCATCCATTGCTCCCTAGCCCCCCAATGAAGAATGACCCTGACCTCACCGCCTGGCTGTCAGAGTCTCTGTCACTGTGTCACACTTACCTCAACAGACGTCAGGCAGTGGATGTAGAGGAGCTGCGCCTCCCAGTCCCTTCCTCGGCCGCCTTAGTCATTTCACGCTCACTGTCTGACTCTGCGAAGTCACTATGTGGACTATGGGGCTATTTCAGACCTGATCGTTGCTGTGCGTGTTCGCATAGCAGCGATCAGGTCTGAAGTGCACATGCGCCGCAGTGCGCCGGCACATGGCAGACAGCCGACAACTGACTTAGCCCTGCGATCGCCTCTGCCTGATTGACAGGCAGAGGCGGGCGCTGGGCGAGAGGGGGCGGGCCAGGGTTTAGGGGGCGCGGTCCGGGTAACACAGACATGCCTGGACTATTTGGGGGGCGGGCCGCGGTGGCTGCATGACATCAAACGCAGCCGCTGCAACCCGGGCGGCAACGAGTAGCTCCCTGCCAATGCGCAGGAGCTGCACTGGCTGGGAGCTACTCCTTCAGTACAAAAGCGCTTTTGTACTTGTATGACGGGGTAGGGCCTGACATGCGGGGCGGACTAGCCCTGTGCTGGGCGTCCCCCCGCATGACAGGGAAGCTGATCGTAGATGTGCTAAATTTAGCATATCTACAATCGGGTCTGAATCATCCCCCTATGTCATATAGGTTTCTACCAAGTTCCCAGATGTGCATACAAAGCAATATGGGGGTGGGAGGGGTTGGGAATTTAGTAAAAATCATTTTGCCCGCCCCGCATGCCAGGCCCTGCCCCGTCGCACAAGTACAAAAGCATCGCACAGCAGCAATGCTTTTGTACTTCAGGAGTAGCTCCCAGCCAGCGTAACTCCTGCGCGCTGGCAGGGAGGTACTCGTTGCTGCCCGTGTCGCAGCAGCTGCGTGTGACATCACGCAGCCACCTCGGCCCTCCCCAATGGTCCGGGCATGCCTGCGTTGCCCGGACCGCACCCCCCTAAATGGCTGCTAAACACCGCCGGCCCGCCCAGCGACTGCCTCTGACCGTCAATCAGGCAGAGGCGATCGCCGGGCTACGACAGCCATCGGCTGCCTGCCATCCGCCGGCGCCGCATGCGCAGTTCAGACCTGATCGCTGTTGTACGAAAAACGCACAGCAGCGATCAGTTGTAAATCAGCCCCAAAGTTGACTGGAGTCTGGCCTGACTTGCAGCTGCGTGAGCTGTGACGTCATAGTGCTGCAATTAGTTGAATGTGCTGCTGAGGAGGACAATGCGTTTTAGGGTATGATTAATCCCAAAATCTTGGGATTGGTGTCTGGTTTTTGTGGCTAAAGCCCAGGATGACGCGGATTGGCTTCCTACATACAATACTCATCATGGTTTAAAGATAATTATCCCCAGATATCCAGATGAATTAATCTTCAGTATGTGACCCGGCCAGTACTCATCCAGCAGAGAGAAATCTTCAGTACATAACCTGCTACTTCCAACATGAGTGTAGTTGTAAGTGAAGAAGTATAATATGGTGTGTGGTCCTGGCAGGTATTTAAATAACAACATACTGTAGCAAATTGAATCTGACAAACATAATAGCATTCCAAGCAAAAGTATATTTTATATGATGTTATCACTTACAAAGCCATACAATAATTTGCAAAGAATTACAGACATCTGTACAAACAGAAAGTGAAAGCTATATTTTCTAATCAACATAAGCAAAAAACAAATGGCACATATATTTATACAAGTGATAACATTAAGAGCACATGGATACAAAATATAAAGTATATTTCCATCTATATAAATACAGAGAGGGGGTATTCTCTTCTTTTTTTCTTTTATTTTTTTTGTATTCATTTTTTTTTCTTAAGGTTTTTTTTTTTCATTGTTTTGGTTACTGATTGCTGTTGATAGGTTGTGACGCAAAAAATATAAAGTAAGCGTGTTAAGAAACTCTATAAAGAATCCCGCTTTCGCCAGTGTGGATGGTGGTTCCCGTCCGATAGTGTGTCCCTTTGCAGTGGCAATAAAGCATTGGTGGAACAGTGACTCTTAACCCTAACAAAGGAGGCACCTCAACCAGTCAAAGTGTTAATGACCAAATGATGTAGCGTGTAAAGGGGACAGAAGGTTCATAGAAAAGAAAACAGATGGGTTTTATTATTGATCTTGCAGCATATTTAGGTAAATAATAAATGGTGGAATATGTGTAGAGAATTGTGCATGAAATCCTACTTCTCGTCAATTCCACCGCCTAATGATATATCCTTCCCCTTAATATGTATTGTGTGTGATGGATTATTGCAGCAAATGGCTGTAACATTTTGTCTTATTTGAGAATAAAATGTAACATTGAATTCCTGAGACTTTAAGGAAACCAGGGAGGTTGGCAATGATCATGTATTTGTTCTAGCACAGTCCATCCTCTCCAGTGAGATGCTTTTCCTGGAATTAGACCAAACCAACTGGCTGTAATGGACTTAGATTAAATCAAATCAATATTTAGAGGATATATGAAAATTAAAAATAAGACGTATAATCCTCATTATCTTAGATCTGACTGCAGGTGGCAAGATTTCCATGATGTATTTCTATGGGTCCTAGCACGCAGACTCACTTGATCAATCTGATGTCCTGTTCTAAGCTATAAAAAGGAGTTCGGTATCCAGGTAGTGAGCATTAAGCTGAGCGTGAATCTGGAAAGGTTCTGCAATACAGAGATTACATAGACTGAAACAGGGTGAATGAATACATGGATGCCCAAGCAGTAATAACATGTCTAGCAAAGTGCTCTATTAAGGCAACGCCAGGCAAAATAACTCCTCTGTAACAATATGTCTTTGGTTATCAGTCCATATATTACAGGTTTGTGTCCAGTGTAGAGCAAACAATATAAATTGCAAGGCAACGTGGCTCTTCAGCACTGGGGAGACCTCAGTTCTTCACCTCCTGAGGAAGACGGTTGTCAGAGGATCTCCCTGGCGGAGGCCACGATGGTTGGTGGCACGTGCATGTGTGACTCCATCTGCCCCCTCTCCGTGTCCATGTTTGTGAGTTCACATGCGTGAATAAGAGAAGTGCTGACACATAATTATATAACCATAACAGTGTTTCTATATGCTGTTCATTCCTCATTCATTTTACTAGATAGAGAAAAGGTAGCCTGCTAATTAGCATATATCCATTGAGTAACATGGAACGGTGATATAGTGGCTGACTAGGAGCATGGTTGGTGGAGTCGCTGTAATAAGGCAAATATGGCAAGATTCCCCAAGTTCGGGGACTGTACATATCCCAGCATCAGGAATGGAAAAGGTTGGGAACATATATTCTCTATGATTCATTTTACAGCAGGATTTGTTATAGGATAAAAAGGCCTCAGAGGCAAATAATGCTCAAATAGAACATCAAGTGATCTTACATAAGAGAAACCATTATTTGTTCCCAAATTCCCTATTAACAATAATGTCATCCATATGTGTAACAAATACCTTATAATACATATACCACATAGAGTGGGACTGATGTATTACATGACCAATCATGTCCAAGGCAATTGCTTATGTGTACAAGCGCTAACTTTTCTAGGGTTTTCCTGATTTTGTATGATGTTTGTTTATTAGCTTGTACATTCCCACTCACAATATTTTAGTGGTACGCTTCAGTACCTTTCAGTCATGCTTTATATCACCAGTTTTGTTTTCTTTAGCATGGGATAAGGCATAAAGCTCCTCTGTATACAATTGTAGCCAATGCGTAGCGCTGACACATACAAAGAGCAAATAACTAACTCTGGGGGTCATGTACTAAGCAGTGATAAAAGTGGAGGTTGCCCATGGCAACCAATCAGCTGCTCTGTATACTTTTAAAGTATGCAAATTAGAAATGTTACATCAATGCTGATTAGTTGCCATGGGCAACTTCTCCACTGGCTCACTTCTCCACTTTTATCACTGCTTAGTACTTGTCCCCCTATGTCTGATGATATCAATACAAGGATAGAAAGCGCAGAAAAAAAACTACAAAGGTATAGCAATGGACTTATTAAAAGATGCAGGAGGTTGTGACTCAACAAATAACGTTAAACAGTGGTGCACTAAGCTGTATCCAGTGCTGATGTACAATCCACTATGCCTATTGGATTACAAATGTTACTAAAATCTGGGCACAATTGATTATTTGAAGTTAAATGTGTCCTCCCAAATGACAGGGTCCATCAGTTCTGTTGCTAGAGGAGCCATTACACCAAATAATCCTTTGTGCCATTCAGAAGAGCCTGTACCATGTAATATAATAATGCTCCTTTATTGTCACCAGCAATAAGGCCTGATTTACAGAATCAAAAGCTAAGCCTGCTACAAAAAAACAACCCAAATGGGTTACCTTCTTTATAAATAACACATGAACTAGCCATCCTATAAACACTGCATGGAGCCTTTCACACTAAACACCCTTTCACTGCTGCAGACTTCTAAAAATAATCCCTGGAGCCAGAGGTGACACTATCCGGCCCTCATTCACTATGACAATATCCGGCCTGCATTCAGAGAGCCTGGCTCTATGCATGCAATGACCTAGCCGTTAAGCTTGTAAGGCACTCAATGGGGTCCGTTCTTATGCTCAGGGGTGGTCTCTTGTGGAACACACAGGGGGCCAAAGGTTACAGCAGTTACATAAGTGCCGTCTTCACGTCAAGCTATAAAGAACAACATGTTCCTTGTATAGCCACACAAAACACACTCGCACACCTCCCTAGGAATCACCATCCTCTCAATCCCTCTCACATGCTAAATCCTTCTTTACACGAAGGGAAAATGCCACTTATAATGCTGCATTCTAACATGGGATGGTTACGTCTCTTTAATCGTTTATGGTACCAAAGATTCAGTAGAATTGGCATAATGTATTCTACAGACACCTAGATCTTTGGGAGTTATATATGTTCTCATTTTGCCCATTCAACATGTATTTACTGTATACTAGAAGAGTATAGTTAGATGGAATACTGGATTAGTAATGTGCTAAAATCATGTGTGGCAGCGTAAATAACACTATACTGCTTGCATGGGACACAATACAGTGCAGAGGAAGAGACAGCTAGGGTACATCTACTAAAGTGCAAAAAAATAAGTATGTAAAACGACATTAAAACTCAATTTACATATCAAAATTCCTTATTTTCATACAACTGTCTCCCCCTCAGCGTCCACAGAACACAGATAAATCAGGCAAATCTGTCAGTCTGGTATAGAAAATATATTGCATTATTAATCGTTACTATGTGCTTTCTGTTATTTTTTAGAGATAAAATAAAAAAGAAAATAGTACATAACAAATGCAGCACTGATTATTTATAATGGGGCAAATGTAAAGGGTTTCACCTGGGTCACTTTTTGTTTAACTTGTAAATGGGGCACATATTTGAATATACTCACCAATAAATTTGGCAAGACAATAAAAATAAGAGGTTATGGCGAATATTGCACCTTAGCTGATGAGCTACACCCATAGCTTCCTCTGCTCGACTACAATTCTCTATCCAACAATGAATGGTATGTACAATGCTGTGGGATTGCACGGATATGTAACATGTTAGTATTCTGGAATACTGCTGGATGTGCATGTGTGTATCTAAAGTAAATGTGCTTTATGACATTTAGAGAGCCTGTGGACGGGTGGTACGGAATGTGATGGCAAGCAGAGTGCTTTTGATTGCTATAAAGTAATGTACTGTATGTGCCGACAACATAGCAGATATTGCTTCTGATATAAAACAAATAAAAACATAGACTGCAGGTCTATAGTAAGTATGGGCTGCACTTAATACACAAATAATGATGGTTCTTTTATTCTGAGTACGAGTGTAGATGGAGCAGGTATGTTTAATCATGGATTACTCCAGTGTCCATTACTCAGAAACAAATACCGTTCAATGGGCCTGATTCAGCATGGATCACTATTGAGATTATTTGTACTTTGGCCGAATAGCGAAAGACTGCACATGTGCTGTGGATGCAATGTACATGCACCAGATCAGCATTGCGATTGCAGTGCGTTTGCAATATTGAAGTAAAGCGGTCGCACAGTGATTGACAGAAAGTGAACATTTAGTGGTGGTAACATGGTGTTTTGTGGGAGTGGTGGCAAAAATGCAGGCGTGTCATGACTGTTTAGCGCTTGGGTCTCTCACGTAATCTGCGATCACTTGCATGCAGCAGCATGTGCAGATTTGTGGATGCTCTGGCTTTGCGAAGATTGAATTTACCCCTTCAATGTTCCCGATTTTGCATATAGATTGCGATGCATAGCGGTAAACGCTACAGTGGGCGTCATTTTCCATTTCTGGTGGGTGGCAATCACCTGTGCGATTCTTTGCAATTGAGATGGCAAAAAAAAAAAAAGCACTTTTAGTAGCAATTGCGAACTGTGCTGAATGAGGGCCCAATGTGCTGCATTTTCTCTACACTGTCACCTGCACATAACCATTTGTAGCCCTTGGTTCTACTTCCTTGTAACATGTAATGGTGTCATTCTAATACAGGTACTGTACTATATAGCATGGATGTAACAGCCATACAGCACAATCCATTAGTCTTCTTACAAAGAGATGCTTATGCACGCCCCAGAGCAGAGATTTCAGTAGTATAGTTAGCAGAGCTGCACACTTCTCCTGATGCCACTATAGTAGTGTTTGGTAGATAGTGAGTAGAACACATTTCATGACCAGGCTGGAGAAGTGTTTACTAGAGAGCAGCCTTTACCAGGGGCAATAGTTCTAGTAGTCTGGATTTGTTTGCGCAGAGGCATCTGTGGTTTTACAGTGCAGAGCAGAGCAGTATTTAAGTAGTGATGAGCGAGGTTCGGTTTTACTCGGTTTTACTCGGTTCTCAAAACGGCATCTTATTGGCTATCCAAAACACGTGACATCCGTGAGCCAATAAGATGCCGTTTTGAGAACCGAGTAAAACCGAGTAAAACCGAATCCGCTCATCACTAGTATTTAGTAAGAACACAGGTTACCTACTCATCTTATTGTACAATATTAACAGTGGGATTTGGCTACAGCATAAGGCTATGTTAACACAGCACTAAAAGAATATATTGAAATGGATGCAATATACATATATAAATACACTGAAATTATAAAGTGGATTATCCACAAAGTTGGTAATGAATCTGTGTTCACTATAATTAGAGATTTCATATTAATATAGAATTCCATGTATGAATCTGATAAAGCTGCTTGTTGCTTTCATCTCGGGGAGAGCTTCGTAAAACAAATGATATTTTACTAACATACTGTATAACCGACAATCTCAATTCCCTGCAGGTAAGATGGACTATCAAATTGTAGAATAGATCACTGTAACTTGGGGCAAAGCTCTGTGAGTCTTGGGCAGAGTCAATTTTGTCTTGATTTCTCTCTTCTGGAATATTGCTAAATATTATACTCTTAGTGTACCCTTCACACATTTGTAGCTGCCATTTTTGTGGGTTTGAATCCAATGTTCATTAAATTGCAGCCTATCCATACACAAGGATCCAGTGACATCACTGAGAATGCAGCCTATTCATACACAAGGATCCAGTGACATCACTGGGAATTAAGCCTATCCATACACTAGGAACCAGTGACATCACTGAGAATGCAGCCTATCCATACACTATTTTCCAGTGACATCACTGAGAATGCAGCCTATCCATACACTAGGATCCAGTGACATCACTGGGTCACAAGGCTACACTTTAGTACATATACAGTATATCAGGATCCAGGAGAGCCAAACAGAATTATAAGTGTTTCTTCATTCATGAGTTTTCACATCCTGGAGTAAAAACAGTGTTGGTTTAGGCCATGGGTTCCAAACTAGGTCCTCAGGATACTAAACAGTTCATGTTTACCAAGTCTCATCACATAATCCCAAGTGAAATAATTAGCTCCACCTGTGGTTCTTTCAAAATGTGTCAGTGAGTAATGTATACACCTGTGCACCTGCTGGGTGACCTGGAAAATGTGAACTGTTTGGGGTCTTGGGGGCCGAGTGTGCGACACACTGGTCTAGGCCAAGCTTCACTTTACCAGTTTAGAAATAAACAAGTAATGAAACCTCTGTGATTCTACAAGGCACTTTTTTTTTCTTAACGAAGTCCCAGCATTGAACAAATAGTACATGAAAGTTGTATTTCTCACTTACACACAACTGGGAATCTTGGAAATAAATATATTTTAGGTGAGATTTTGAAGTTGTGTTGATCGTTCAACAAAATCTGCTTTGTTATTCCTACTTGGTAGATAGCAAAATACAGATAAACAGGCTAACCACAATTTACTGTCTTTTTAAAGAGCTGCCAGGAGAAGCCCAGTAGCTCGAATTCCTTGGTATTAAATCTGCTCTAGTTTCTTACAAAAGCAACCGTTACGGTGACCACTAGGTGCAGCAAATGCCACTGCCTAATAAAGAACAATCCACCTATTAAACCTGCTCAAAAAATGCTTCAAAATCGGCTATCTTCCATGATGTACAGGTAGCTTAATTTTGGTACAGCAAAAGTCCATTAAAAGTGGTGGTTTTAGAAAGACAGTAAATATAGGTAGCTTTGTACACTCAATGCATTTATACAAAATATAGCCTTATAATATATTTTTCTAAAGTTATTATAAATTCTGTGAATGCTAGATATGTTTTATATATGCATGTATATAGCAGTTTATATTGTTTATCAACTGCAGCGGTGTATAGTCCATTTAAAATGAACACCTCTATCTAACGATGCGCTTGATAAGTTGACCCAAGATCCAGTGAGATAACTGCAGTCACACTAGTTGTCTTCTACTTCATCGGAAAACGGGTTTATAGTGATTTCCTTATTTGCGTCTTTTTTTCTCTTTTGGATATGGTTTTGTATTTGGTTTGTTGCTTATCCTTCCCATGCAGTAATGGGACCCACATTGCTTCCCTTTCCCATAATGCACATTCATGTTTGCCATCTTAAGAGTCTTGTTTTCAAACTTCAGGGTATGTGTAGACATGAGACATTTAGGTGGAGGGCTCATCTTTTCTGTAAGCCAATCACCCGGGATACAAAGTTGACAATGGCAGTGGCCGGCTGGTTGGGATCCAACTCTGCAAACAGATGGCAGACATTGTCCGTTGTACTTCCTTGTTTTCTGGCCACAAAGCCAAAGAGCCTGAGAGAGGGGAGTGACCACACACATTAGACCAATGACAGTAGCATATGATGTGAAAATAATTCCACATGTTATGTTCTAGTATTCATAGAATGGACTTGCCACCTACACATCTCATAGGCAGCCAATTTGTGAGCCAAAACAATATTTATACCAGTGGTTCCCAAACTGTGTGCCGTGGCACCCTGGGGTGCCTCGGGACACTTGTAGGGGTGCTTTGGATTGGTGGTCCAGGACCAATTAAAATTATTTATGGTTAATGTAATAGGCAAAACCGGTGCTGGTGGCTGCTAATCAAAAAATGTGGACAAACAGAAGCAAATCTTGTCTCTCACCACACAATTTAACTTATAGATGAAATATAAACACAATTTACTTCATTTAATATTTCTTTCTAAATTTCTCAATAAGAAGCTTTTGTCCTTGAGGTGCCGTGAAAAAAAATTCTGATGCTCGAGGGCGCCGTGATTCCAAAAAGTTTGGGAACCACTGATTTATACTATTCACTAGGAACTTCACAAGCTGCTCTCTGACAAATATTTGGTTTAACCCACAAGATGGCTGCCTTTGCGGGTTCACTGAAATGTTGCTGTAAGCAGTTACTGTATGTTTAATGGTATATACTAGGGTATTCGGATGTTAGGTCGACAGTTAATAGGGTGACCACTATTGGTCGACGTGCATTAGGTTGGCATGGACAAAAGGTCGACATGGCAATGGTCGACACAGGAAAAGTTTGAAATTCGTTTTTTTACTATTTTTTTTTTCAACGTTTTCATACTTTACCATCCACGTAGACTACGTCTGGAAATAGTAACGAGCGAGGCACCTTCGCTCACCATGCAAGGGGGTGCACTAATTGGGACTCAATAGGACTCAATCCTTATTGTGTGTGTGTATTTCTCCCTCTGTTTGCAATGACATTAAAAATAGAGGGAGAGATGCACATACTATTGATCTTTCATCGATTGAGAACGTATAATACATTTTTATATTCATATTGAAATATACTGGTAGGTTAATTGGCTCCCAACAAAATTAATCCTAGCATGAATGTGTGTGCATGTACATGTGGTAGGGAATATAGATTGTAAGCTCCACTGGGGCAGGGACTGATGTGAATGGCCAAATATTCTCTGTAAAGCGCTGCGGAATATGTGCGCGCTATATAAATAACTGGTAATAAATAAAATAAATTAATATTGTTATGAAGATATATCTGGCTCTATAAAAGTCGATCTGGAGATTCCATTACGGTTAAGTTAAAAAAACACACACTGATTGTGCATTGAATTACATTTTTCTCTTCGAACCATACCTCTGATGAAGTCCCACATGTGGGTGAAACGTGTAGGGCCAGCATCGTAACAGTCTGCATCCATCATAGGAGACATTCACCTATGAGCTCACACCCGTAAGGGTGAGGTGGTAGTCAACATTACATCCAGTGGCACATGCAGGGGGGGTTTCTGAGTACCCAGAACCCCCCACGCCTACCGATCCATCACCACAGCTGCACCACTGTCCCCCTCCACCACCCATCAATCACAGCAGCCGCATCACTATCCTTTTCCCCTGCCTGGATCAATCGCCTCAGCCGCACCACTGCGGCGTCCAACCCACCCATGTACTAGAGCTCCAGCAGGGGAGCTGCCGTGCATGTAAGTGTATGGGTGGAGCGGGAGGACCAGAAGCCAATAGTATCACGGGGTAGGTACAGGGAAGGAGCAGTTTGCCGGGCATCGCTACTACTGCAGTGCCTGAGAGATACACTGACCAGAGTCGCATGGCAGGGGACGGGTGAGGCACCGGTACCCGCACACCAGCAGGAATCCAGCAGTTGGAGCAGGAGCCTGGCGGTAGGAAACAATAACGCCCCACACAAACAGATGAAGCTTCTGCAGCTGCGCTGCAGGTCTATGGTGATGCTGTATACAACTGGCTGCAGGGAATCCAGGGGAGGTGTGGGGGGGGGGGGGGGGGGGGGGGGGGGGGGGCACAGTGTGGTAGAGAATGTGGGGGAGGATTGATACAGTAACTTGTAAAGAAAACAGGTTGGGGGTGACACTGACTGGGATAGAACATAGGTGGTGACACAGTGACTGGGACAGAACTTCGGGGGGTGACACAAGTGCTGGGATAGATTAAAGGTGCTGACACAGTAACTGGGACAGAACACAAAGTGGGAAGTGTGTGACACTGACTGGGAAAGAACACTGGGGGGAGGGATGACAAGTACTGGGACAGATTACAGGCGGTGACAGTGACTGGGGACAGAACACACGCTGTGACACAGTGACTGGGACAGAATATGGGGGGGGGGGCACTGACTGGGACAAAACACAGGGGGGTGACACAAGTACTCGGACAGATTACAGGCGGTGACAGAGTGACTGAGACAGAACACGGGGGATGAAATAGTGACTGGGACAGAACACAGGGGGTGACACAAGTACTGAGACAGATTACAGGCGGTGACACAGTGACTGGGATAAAACACAGAAGGGAGAGGTGACACAGTGATTGGGACAGGGCAAAGAGAAGAAGTGTGACACAATGAAAGAACACAGAGGGGGATGACACAGTGTCTGGGAAAAAAACACTTCATGAAGCATATCGAAACCCCCCTTTAATAATCCTGCATTTTTCCACTGACATCTCCTAAATTGGGGCTGGTTTATAGGTTACTGTTTATGGAAGTCTATGTAAACTTTCTGTATATGTCTTAAGAATGTTTTTACCTCTGTTTTTATACCAAGATTAAATATTCAGGTATTGAATTAATGTTTTTAATAATTTTTTACCTTGGAGTGACAATTTGGTAAAAGGGTATAAGAATTACATAGGTATCATTCCCTTAAAAACACGTTTAGTGCACCAATACCTGAATATTTATTCTTGGTATAAAAACAGAGGTAAAAACATTCTTAAGACATATACAGAAAGTTTACATAGACTTCCATAAACAGTAACATATAAACCAGCCCCAATTTAGGAGATGTAATGTTGACAATCACCTCCCACTTACAGGTGTGAGCTCATAGGTGAATGTCTCCTATGATGGATGCAGGCTGTTATGATGACCCTACACGTTTCACCCACTTGCGGGATTTCATCAGGAGTATAGTTCAAAGAGAAAAATTCAATTCAATGCACAATCAGCTGTGTTTTTTTACTTAACAGTAATAGAATTTCCAGATCGACTTCTATAGAGCCAGACAGATCCTCATAACAATGTGACTATAAAGATGAATCATATGTTCTCAATGGATGAAAGATCAATAGTACTCAATCCTTATAGTATGTGCATCTCTCCCTCTGTTTTCAATGTCTATAGGGGTGCCAAAATTAAATTATATCTTGCCCCCCACCCTAAAAGCTTTCTGGTGCCCTGACTACACTGAACTGACTACACTGAATCAGGGGCGGATTGGGAACAAAAAGCGGCCCTGGAAAAATTTGTACTAGTGGCCCCACATGGGCAGCACCAGAGGTGTAAGGTCTAGCCATGGCAGCAGCACCCTCCCCCCCAAGACTTTCCAGATAGTGGGGATGTCCAGCATCAATGGGGAAGTTAAAAAAAATAAGAATTTACTCACCGGTAATTCTATTTCTCGTAGTCCGTAGTGGATGCTGGGCACTCCGTAAGGACCATGGGGAATAGCGGGCTCCGAAGGAGGCTGGGCACTCTAGAAAGATCTTAGACTACCTGGTGTGCACTGGCTCCTCCCACTATGACCCTCCTCCAAGCCTCAGTTAGGTACTGTGCCCGGACGAGCGTACACAATAAGGAAGGATTTTGAATCCCGGGTAAGACTCATACCAGCCACACCAATCACACCGTACAACTCGTGATATGAAACACAGTTAACAGTATGAAACAATAGAGCCTCTCAACAGATGGCTCAACAATAACCCGATTTAGTTAACAATAACTATGTACAAGTATTGCAGATAAACCGCACTTGGGATGGGCGCCCAGCATCCACTACGGACTACGAGAAATAGAATTACCGGTGAGTAAATTCTTATTTTCTCTAACGTCCTAGTGGATGCTGGGAACTCCGTAAGGACCATGGGGATTATACCAAAGCTCCCAAACGGGCGGGAGAGTGCGGATGACTCTGCAGCACTGAATGAGAGAACTCCAGGTCCTCCTCAGCCAGGGTATCAAATTTGTAGAATTTTGCAAACGTGTTTGCCCCTGACCAAGTAGCTGCTCGGCAAAGTTGTAAAGCCGAGACCTCTCAGGCAGCCGCCCAAGATGAGCCCACCTTCCTTGTGGAATGGGCATTGACAGATTTTGGCTGTGGCAGGCCTGCCACAGTATGTGCAAGCTGAATTGTACTACAAATCCAACGAGCAATAGTCTGCTTAGAAGCAGGAGCACCCAGCTTGTTAGGTGCATATAGGATAAACAGCGAGTCAGATTTTCTGACTCTAGCCGTTCTGGAAACATATATTTTCAGTGCCCTGACAACGTCTAGCAACTTGGAGTCCTCCAAGTCCCTAGTAGCCTAGGCACCACAATAGGCTGGTTCAGGTGAAACGCTGACACCACCTTTGGGAGAAACTGGGGACGAGTCCTCAATTCTGCCCTATCCATATGGAAAATCAAATAAGGGCTTTTACAAGACAAAGCCGCCAACTTTGATACTCGCCTGGCAGAAGCCAAGGCCAATAACATAACCACCTTCCACGTGAGATATTTCAGATCCACGGTTTTTAGTGGTTCAAACCAATGTGATTTTTAAGAAACTCAACACCACGTTGAGATCCCAAGGTGCCACAGGAGGCACAAACGGGGGCTGACTCTGCAGCACTCCTTTTATAAATGTCTGAACTTCAGGTACTGAAGCTAGTTCTTTTTGAAAGAAAATCGACAGAGCCGAGATCTGTACCTTAATGGAACCCAATTTAAGGCCCATAGTCACTCCTGCTTGCAGGAAATGCAGAAATCGACCTAGTTGAAATTCCTCTGTTGGGGCCCTTTCGGCCTCACACCATGCAACATATTTTCGCCATATGCGGTGATAATGAGTTGCTGTAACCTCTTTCCTGGCTTTAGTAAGAGTAGGAATGACTTCCTCCGGAATGCCCTTTTCCTTCAGGATCCGGCGTTCAACCGCCATGCCGACAAACGCAGCCGCGGTAAGTCTTGGAACAGACAGGGCCCCTGCTGCCGCAAGTCCTGTCTGAGTGGCAGAGGCCATGGGTCCTCTGATATAAATTCTTGAAGTTCTGGGTACCAAGCTCTTCTTGGCCATCCACGAGTATCGTTCTTACTCCTCGCCTTCTTATTATTCTCAGTACCTTTGGTATGAGAGGCAGAGGGGAGAACACATAAACCGACTGGTACACCCACGGTGTTACCAGAGCGTCCATAGCTATCGCCTGAGGGTCCCTTGACCCGGTGCAATATCTTTTATAGCTTTTTGTTGAGGCGGGACGCCATCATGTCCACCTGTGGCCTTTCCCAATGGTGTACAATCCTATTGGAAGACTTCTGGAGGAAGTCCCCATTCTCCCGGGTGGAGGTCGTGTCTGTTGAGAAGATCTGCTTCCCAGTTGTCCACTCCGGGAATGAACACTGCTGACAGTGCTAACACATGATTTTCCGCCTATCGGAGAATCCTTGTGGCTTCTGCCATCGCCATCCTGCTTCTTGTGCCGCCCTGTTGGTTTACATGGGCGACTGCCGTGATGTTGTCTGATTGGATCAGTACCGGCTGGTTTTGAAGCAGAGGCCTTGCCGGCCTCAGGGCATTGTAAATGGCCCTCAGGTCCAGAATATTTATGTGTAGGGAAATAACCTGACTTGACCAAAGTCCCTGGAAATTTCTTCCCTGTGTGACTGCCTCCCAGCCTCAAAGGCTGGAATCCATGGTCACTAGGACCTAGTCCTGTATGCCGAACCTGCGGCCCTCTTGAAGATGGGCACTCTGCAGCCACCACAGTAGAGATACCCTGGTCCTTGGAGACAGGGTTATCAGCCTATGCATCGGAAGATGCGATCCGGACCACTTGTCCAACAGGTCCCTCTGAAAAGTTCTTGTATGGAACCTGCCTAATGGGATTGCTTCGTAGGAAGCTACCATTTTTCCCAGGACTCGCGTGCAATGATGCACCGCTACCTATTTTGGCTTCAGGAGGTCTCTGACTAGAGATGACAACTCCTTGGCTTTCTCCTCCGGGAGAAACACTATTTCTGGTTTATGTCCAGAACCATCCCCAGGAACAGTAGACGTGTCATAGGAACCAGCTGTGACTTTGGACTGTTTAGAATCCAACCATGCTGTTGTAGCACTTTCCAAAATAGTGCTACCCCGACTACCAACTGCTCCTTGGACCTCGCCCTTATAACGAGATTGTCCAAGTACGGGATAATTACAACTCCCTTTTTTTGAAGGAGTATCAACATTTCGGCCATTACCTTGATAAAACACCCTCGGTGCCATGTACAGTCCAAACGGCAGTGTCTGGACTTGGTAATGGTAATCCTGTACCACAAATCTGAGGTACTCCTGGCGAGGATGGTAAATGGGGACATGCAGGTAAGCATCCTTGATGTCCCAGGATACCATGTAATCCCCCTCGTCCAGGCTTGGAATAACCGCCCTGAGCGATTCCATCTTGAACTTGAATTTTTGTGTTCAAGGATTTTAAATATAAAATGGGTCACACCGAACCATGCGGTTTCGGTACCCAACCCGTGTGGAATAGTAACCCCGTCCTTGTTGAAGTAGGGGCACCTTGAGTATTACCTGCTGGGAATACCGCTTATTAATTGCCTCTAGCACAGCCTCCCTGCCTGAGGGAGTTGTCAGCAAGGCATATTTTAGGAAACGGCTGGGGGGAGACATCTCGAATTCCAGCTTGTACCCCTGAAATACTACTTGAAAGAAACAGGGATCCACCTGTGAGCGAGCCCACTAATTGCTGAAATTTTTGAGACGGCCCCCCCACCGTACCTGGCTACACCTGTGGAGCACCCGCGTCATGGTGTGGCCTCACAGGAGGCGGGGGAAGAATCTTGATTCTGGGAACAGGCTGACTGGTGCAGCTTTTTTCCTTCTACCCTTGTCTCTGTACAGAAAGGAAGCGCCATTTGACCCGCTTGCTTTTCTGAAGCCGAAAGGACTGTACCTTTGTCTGTGAGGAAACCTGAGGTAAAATTATTTCTTCCCAGCAGTTGCTGTGGATACGAGGTCCCAGAGACCATCCCCAAATAATTCCTCACCCTTATAAGGCTCTCTATGCGCTTTTTAAGTCAGCATCACCTGTCCAGTGACAGGTCTCTAATACCCTCCTGACAGAATGGACATTACATTTATTTTGGATGCCAGCCGGCAAAATATCCCTCTGTGCATCCCCCATATATAAGACGACGTCTTTAATATGTTTTTATGTTTGCCAACTAGTATCCCTGTTTGACAGGGCCACCGACCACGCTGCAGCAGCACTATCTGCAGGTCTCAGTCTAGTACCTGAGTGTGTAAATACAGACTTCAGGATAGCCTCCTGTTTTTTATCAACAGGTACCTATTAAAGTGGCCGTATCCTAAGACGGCAGTGCCACCTTTTTTGACAAACGTGTGAGCGCCTTATCCACCCTAGGGGATATCTCCCAGCGTAACTTATCCACCTGGCGGGAAAGGGTAAGCCATCAGTAACTTTTTATAAATTACCAGTTTCTTAACGGGGGAACCCACGCTTTCACACACTTCATTTATTCATCTGATGGGGGAACAAAACACTGCCTGTTTTTTCTCCCCAAACCTAAAACCCATTTTTAGAGGTGCTTGGGTTAAAGTCAGAAATGTATAACACATTTTTTATTGCCGGGATCACGTCACGGATGTTCCTAGTGGATTGTGTATATGTCTCCACCTTGTCGACACTGGAGTCAGACTCCGTGTCGACATCTGTGTCTGCCATCTGAGAGAGCGGGCGTTTTTGAGCCCCTGATGGCCTTTGAGACGCCTGGGCAGGCGCGGGCTGCGAAGCCGGCTGTCCCACAGCTGTTACGTCATCCACCCTTTTATGTAAGGAGTTGACACTGTCGGTTAATACCTTTCACCTATCCATCCACTCTGGTGTCGGCCCCACAGGGGGCGACATCACATATATTGGCCTCTGTTCTGTCACCATATAAGCCTCCTCATTCAACATGTCGACACAGCCGTACCGACACACCGCAGACACACAGGGAATGCTCTAAACGAGGACAGGACCCACAAAAGCCCTTTGGGGGGACAGAGTAAGAGTATGCCAGCACACACCAGAGCGCTATATATATATACAGGGACTAACTGAGTTATGTCCCTAATAGCTTTTATATAATATACTGTATACAGTGCCAATTTTAATGCCCCCCCTCTCTTTTCCCTCTTACTGTACTGTAGAATTGCAGGGAAGAGCCAGGGAGCTTCCCTCCAGCCGAGCTGTGAGGGAAAAATGGCGCCAGTGTGCTGAGGAGATAGGCTCCGCCCCTTTTTCGCGGCCTATTCTCCCGTTTTTTATGGAATTCTGGCAGGGGTATTTACCTCATATATAGCCCCTGGGGCCATATATTGAGGTATTTTAGCCAGCCAAGGTGTTTTTATTGCTGCCTCAGGGCGCCCCCCCCAGCGCCCTGCACCCTCAGTGACCGGAGTGTGAAGTGTGTGAGAGGAGCAATGGCGCACAGCTGCAGTGCTGTGCGCTACCTTGGTGAAGACAGAGTCTTCATGCCGCCGATTTTCCGGACCATCTTCTTGCTTCTGGCTCTGTAAGGGGGACGGCGGCGCGGCTCCGGGACCGAACATCAAGGCTGGGCCTGCGGTCGATCCCTCTGGAGCTAATGGTGTCCAGTAGCCTAAGAAGCCCAATCCGGCTGCAAGCAGGCGAGTTCGCTTCTTCTCCCCTTAGTCCCTCGCTGCAGTGAGCCTGTTGCCAGCAGGTCTCACTGAAAATAACAAATTCTAAGACTATAACTTTCTAAGAGCTCAGGAGAGCCCCTAGTGTGCATCCAACCTCGGCCGGGCACGAAATCTAACTGAGGCTTGGAGGAGGGTCATAGTGGGAGGAGCCAGTGCACACCAGGTAGTCTAAGATCTTTCTAGAGTGCCCAGCCTCCTTCGGAGCCCGCTATTCCCCATGGTCCTTACGGAGTTCCCAGCATCCACTAGGACGTTAGAGAAATTAAAATTAAATATTATGAGCACATTATATGATACACCTTCAGAATTTAGGAAACTATATCATTCTTTAGAAAGATATATTTTCTTGCTTATTACACCAACAGTATCCCAATCACTATTCACTCAATCTTATATGTCAGCCAAGCAGGCAGACAGAGCATACACTAGATCATCTGCAATCACAGGCTAAGTGGCAAAGTCATTTTCATATATGGAAATAATTTTGCATCTTATTCATTATCTCTATAAAAAGGACCACATGTCCTTAAACAAAACAGGCCCCACGGGTGCGTCGGCCCACCGGGAATCTTCCCTGTAAACCCTATGGACAATCCGCCTCTGCACTGAATGGTGTCTATAAACTGTAATAGTACAGATGTGTTCTTTTAGATTGTGCACACAGACCGCGGCTTAGCATACGCTACACACTGAAATGAAAGAGAGCTGTCTGCGCTCCCATTTATTCTAAATGGGGAGCCGCTTGTGATGCGTACACTACACTATGCCGCATTGCATACGCACTGCAGTCCCACTACAGCACGCCTCTAAAAGCAGCAACACTGGGGGGGGGGGGGGGGGGGAGGGCACATCTGTAATTACACTGATCCCTAATATCTGCAGAACATTTATCCTGTCACATCTATCCCTTGCACAGTGATTTATTCTGCAGATGGTCTTATACTTGACTAGTAATAGCACAAAATTTTTTAATTGAATTAACATTTTGAATATCATTCCTGCTTGTCCAGGTGACATGTTAATACGTTGTATGATATGAAGGGTAATGCCATAGATTTTAACAAAGAAAACATCTTATTGATTGTAATGTAGCACAGTAGTTCGCATTGCTGTCTCACAGAGCCTGGATTATGGGTTCAATCCCAAACTTTCTGTTCCCTGTCTGATCTTTCTTATATACAATCAACATAATGATTTTCCAGGAACATCAGCCTCCAAACACTTACTTTGCTGGGTTTCCATCTGTCTTCATCCACCTACAGAATGCAAAAGTTTACAGATCAGTGTCACACAGACATTCAATAATGTACGTGTGTGTGTGTGTGTGCATATATATATATATATATATATATATATATATATACACACACACACACAGAGTATATACATATATACACAGTATATAGAGAGATAGATAGATAGATAGATAGATAGATAGATAGATAGATAGATAGATAGATAGATAGATAGATAGATAGATAGATAGATAGAATCTATCTATCTATCTAACACATAGGCCCTGGTCACACAAGACCGATGCATCTAGTATTTACAATATGTATAAAGCACCTGTACAATGGGTGATGTGTTGTATATAATATCCGGACTGTACATTATAAAGAAGTGTACTATCGGGGACTTACTTCCTTTCCTGTGGATCCAGGTCACAAAATGTGATAGTGTTCAAAGGATAATGTCTTCGGAAAAATAGCCTGAAAGAGAGAAGTTGTCACTGATCTGTGTCTGACCCTCACGGGACTATGAAGCCTTGTGAAAAACATCATTAGAGCATAGACAAAACATTGCACTGTAGTACTGTAGGTCTTCTCATTAGAAACATTTCATAGTACACACTGCTGCTGAGAAGCTATCTTTCCAGTAAGTGTTCCTATAGAACTCCATTGTATTTTTACCATTCAAGTACTTTATAGGCCTGTGATGCTATTAAATGACTTGATCATACCTAGAGATTCTTATAATGGGGTTTCATGATTAACCATCTCGTGATCAGTCAGCTGCCCAGATTCATTGATGAAAACATCACCAGTGTGCTTGAAACCACAGCAGCTTCTCAGAAAGCAGCTTTCATTAGTGGGAGCTACTGTTTGATTGGCTGTTTTCAGTTACAGCAAACCCATGCTTTTTGAACCATTTACTAAATAACAAACTACCAGTGGCATCACAACAGGGGTGCGGCCCGCACCCGGGTGTCACATGCCGAGGGGTGACACCAAAGTGCCGGCTCCTTTTCAGTGACAGGAGCTTGGTGCTGCACTGTGACATTACGTGCAGCACCCAGCTCCTGTCACAGTGTAGGAACTAGCACCACACACACCCTGGTCTCCGGGTGCAGCCCGCAACCCCCAGGACACCCGGAGTGACAAAACGGGGACTTGGGCAACGAGGCCACGCCCCTACCCACAAGGCCATGCCACAAGGCCATGTTTTACTCTACAAATCACCATCTTTGGAGAAATAAACAGTGCATAACAGTAAGATTCAGAACGTCTCTGTAACAGTGAGTTCACATCCACAGATGTAAAAATAAGATTTTAATTACCTACCGGTAAATCTTTTTCTTGTAGTCCATAGGGGATACTGGGAATCCATTTAGTACCATGGGTATAGACGGGTCCACTAGGAGCCATGGGCACTTTAAGAAATTGATAGTGTGCGCTGGCTCCTCCCTCTATGCCCTTCCTACCAGACTCAGTCTTGGAAACTGTGCCCGAGGAGACGGACATACTTTGAGAGAAGGATAGACAAGGAAAGTGGTGAGATTACGAACCAGCACACACAAAAAAAGAGGAAAGCCATGCTAACCAAACTTGAAACATGAACAGCAACAGCTGAACAAACCAGAATACTTAACCAAGTAACAGTGCAGGAAGAACGAAGCACTGGGCGGGCTCCCAGTATCCCTTACGGACTACGAGAAAAGGATTTACTGGTAGGTAATTAAAATCCTATTTTCTCTTACGTCCTAGGGAATACTGGCAATCTATTTAGTACCATGGGGAAGTACCAAAGCTACCAAACCGGGTGGGAGAGTGCTGAGGTTCCTACAGAACTGATTGACCAAACTGAAGATCCTCAGAGGCCAAAGTATCGAACTTGTAAAACTTAGCAAACGTGTTCAAACCTGACCAAGTAGCTGCTCAGCAGAACTGTAATGCCGAGACACCCCGGGCACCCGCCCAAGAAGAACCCATCGACCTACTAGAGTGGGCCTGTACAGATTTTGGAACCGGCAAGCCTGCCGTGGAATAAGCATGCTGGATAGTGAGCCTTACCCTGCATCCAATTGACTGCTTAGAAGCAGGACACCCATTTTTATTGGGATGATAGAGAACGAACAGCGAGTCCAATTTCCTGTGACAAACTGTTCTCTTTACATACACCTTCAAAGCCCTCACAACAGCCAAAGACTTTGAAGTAGCAGAGGTGTCCGTAACAACCGGAACCACAATAGGTTGGTTGATGTGGAATGTAAACACCACCTTAGGAAGAAATTGCTGACGAGTCCTGA
Source organism: Pseudophryne corroboree (assembly GCF_028390025.1). Lineage (NCBI taxonomy): Eukaryota > Metazoa > Chordata > Amphibia > Anura > Myobatrachidae > Pseudophryne > Pseudophryne corroboree. The sequence goes on along the minus strand of NC_086450.1, from coordinate 199,254,781 downwards.
GTTCAGCTCTGTCCTCATGGAAAATTAGGTAGGGGCTCTTATGAGACAACGCCCCTAGCTCCGACACACGTCTTGCTGAAGCCAAGGCCAACAGTGTGACGGTCTTCCGCGTAAGGTACTTTACGTCTACCTCCTGTAACGGTTCAAACCAGTCCGATTGGAGGACCTGCAGCACCAAATTGAGATCCCAAGGTGCCGTGGGAGGCACACAGAGAGGTTGAATGTGAAGAACACATTTCAAGAACGTCTGGACCTCAGGGAGAGAAGCCAATTGTTTCTGAAAGAAAATAGACAAGGCCGAAATCTGTACTTTTATGGAGCCTAGATGTGGGCCCACATCCACTCCCGACTGCAGAAAAAGCAGGAAATGTCCCAGATGAAATTCCACTGCAGAATATTGTCTGCTCTCACATCAAGAGACATATTATATCCGGTGGAAATGTTTAGATGTTACCCCCTTCCTGGCTTGTATCATAGTTGGGATGACCTTGTCAGGAACCCCTCTCCTGGCTAGAATCAGCTGTTCAACTCCCATGCCATTAAATGTAGCCACGGTAAGACTTGATAAACAAAAGGGCCCTGCTGCAGAAGATCCTTGCAAAGAGGTAGAGGCCACGGATCTTCGAGCAGCATCTCGAGAAGATCCGCATACCAGGCCCTTCGTGGCCAGTCCGGAGCAATGAGAATTGCTTGAACCTTTTCCCTTTTTATTCTTTTTAGAATTCTTGGGATCAGAGGAAGTGGAGGAAACATGTACACTAGCTGGTAGACCCACGGAGTTTGTCAGAGCGTCTACCGCCACTGCTTGTGTGTCCCTCGACCTGGAACAATATCGCTTGAGCTTCTTGTTGAGTCGAGAGGCCATCATGTCGATTTGTGGATATCCCCACCAACATGTCAACCACCAGAACACCTCCGGGCAGGGACGGATCTAGACTTTTCATTAGGGGGGGCGGTTTACTGTTTAATCTTGACTCCTCCCTCTACAGTCCCAACTCCTCCCATCTGAAATCCTAACTCCTCCTTTCTCAATTCTGACTGGACTTTTTGAGTGAGACTGAGATAGAGCTTTGTGATTGTTCTATGTACATGTGACTGTGCTATGGGGTAATTGTATTTATTAGCCCTAGTACCCACACACCAGCAAGTGAGGGGCAAATGCTCTGTAACCCTTGCTCTCCTGGCTCCTCTGTGCTGCTGTGGTATAAGTTGCAGCACATAGTTCTGACTCAGGTTCTCCCCGGAGAGCTCTCTTCTGCTCAAAAGTGGGCGTGGCTATGACTGTTTTAGGGGGGGGGCGCTCCCCCCCCCCCCCCCTAGATCCGGCCCTGCCTCCGGGTGAAGGCCCCACTCCCCCGGGGTGCAGGTCGTGTATGCTGAGGTAGTCTGCTTCCCAGTTGTCTACTTCTGGAATGAAGACCGCTGACAATGCTACAGCGTGTTTTTCCGCCCAGAGGAGAGTTCTTGACACTTCTGACATTGCGGCTCTGCTTTTCATTCCGCCCTGTCTGTTTATGTGCGTCACTGCTGTCACATTGTCCGACTGGACCTGAATGGCCTGATTCTGAAGAAGAGATGAGGCCTGCAGAAGGGCGTATATAGCCCTGAATTCCAGGATGTTTATTGGAAGGACGACTTCCTGACTTGACCATCTTCCCAGAAACTGCACTCCCTGGGTGACTGCGCCCCAACCTCTGAGGCTTGCGTCTGTGGTTAGCAAAATCCAATTCTGAATTCCGACCCTCGACTAGGTGAGAAGTCTTTAGCCACCACAGGAGGGAGATCCTTTCTTTGGGCGACAGACAGATCCTCTGGTGCATGTGAAGATGCGATCTGGACCATTTGTCCAACAGATCTAGCTGGAAAGGCCTTTCATGAAACCTGCCGCACTGAAGCGCCTCATAAGAGGCCACCATTTTCCCCAGAAGGCGAATGCACAGGTGCACCGAGATCCGGGTTGGCTTCAGGACAGCCCGAACCATCGACTGGATTACCATTTCCTTTTCCAAAGGAACACTTTCTGAGATTCTGTGTTCAGTATCATTCCTAGGAAAGGAAGCTTCTGTGCTGGTTCTAGGTGAGATTTTGGTAGGTTCAGAATCCACGTGTGATCCAGGAGTAGTCTGGTTGAGAGGCCAATGCTGACCAACAACCGCTCCCTGGATGGTGCCTTTATCAGAAGATCGTCCAGGTTCGAAATTATGTTTACTCCCTGTTTGCTGAGTACAAACAATCTCTGCCATCACTTTGGTGAACACCCTCGGTGCCGTGGAGAGAACAAATGGCAGGACCTGGAACTGGTAGTGACAGTCCTGCAGTGCAAACCTTAGATAAGCCTGATGAGGTGGCCAGATCGGAATGTGAAGGTACGCATCCTTGATATCCAGAGACACTAGGAATTCCCCCTCCTCCAGACCTGAGATGACCGCTCTCAGAGACTTCATCTTGAATTTGAACACTCGTAAGTACGGGTTCAACGATTTGAGGTTTAGAATTGGTCTTACTGAACCGTCCGGTTTCGGTATTACAAACAAGTTGGAGTAGTACCCCTTGTTTTGTAGATGAGGTGGAACTGGAACAATGACCTGAGTCTGTACCAGTTTTTGAATGGCGTCCTGTAAAGTTATACTTGCCTCTTGTGAAACTGGTAAGCCTGATTTGAAGAATCTGTGAGGTGGGAGCTCTTGGAACTCCAGTCTGTAGCCCTAGGAAATAAGATCTATGACCCAGGGATCCTGGCATGAACTTGTCCAGATGTGACTGAAGAATTTTAGCTGGGCTCCCACCTGCCAGTCTTCCAGGCATCGCTGTCCACTGTCATGCTGAAGATTTTGAGGAAGCAGAGCTTGAGCCCTGTTCCTGTGAACAGGCAGTTGCTGGTTTCCGTGGTTTACCTCTAGTGCCTCTGGTGACTGTGGAAGAACCTCTGTATTTGCCCCTAAACTTGGCAGTCCGAAAGGACTGTAAATTGGGACCTGAGTAGGCCTTCCTAGCTGGGGGAGCTGCAGAAGGAATGTATGTGGACTTACCCGCAGTAGCTTTGGAGATCCATTTGTCTAGTTCATCTCCAAATATGGACTCGCCTGTAAAAGGGAGGGTTCCCACGCCTTTCCTGGAGACCGAATCCGCAGTCCACTGGCGTAACCATAGACCGCTGCGTGTAGACACTGCCATAACTGAAGTGTATGCATTAAGCAAGCCTATTTCTTTTATGGCCTCCACCATAAAATTTGCATAGTCCTGTATATGCTGTAGGAACAAGATAACCTCCTCCTGAGGCTAGTGTCTAACCCTTCAATCAGGATACACGAACATTTGGTAGTGGCTCTTGTATTCCACCCACATGCTATAGTGGGTCTCTGGGCCACCCCAACAACTGTATACAAGGATTTGAGAGTAGTCTCAATTTTACTATCAGCCACGTCTTTTACGGGGGATGCACTCGGGACAGGCATTACAATTTTCTGTGAAAGCCTAGATACTGATACATCCACTATCGGTGGATTTTCCCATTTTTTCCTATCCTCAGGAGGAAAAGGAAAGGATGAGAATAACAGTTTAGGGATTTGAAATTTCCTATCAGGACTAAAACACGGTTCTCCAAACACGGTATTTAGTTCCTTTGACACAGGAAAAGTGGCTAAGGATTTCTTTTTTATATTAAAAGAATATTCCTCACTCTCCTCTGTCACCTTATCAGGGATATTTAGAACTTTTCTGATAGCTTCTATAAGAGCCTCTATTCCCTGCAACAGAGTACCCTCCCCCACCTCTGAGTCCATCTCACCCTCCTCCATTTCTGACCACTCATCATCAGAGTCAGACTGCAGGATATGAGCCAAAGTGCATTTTTGCGGACAAATGGCAGGGGACTGAGACGCTGGTATGGGTATCGAGTCTCTTTTCATAAATTCAGTCATAGATTGTCTTAAGTATTGCATCTCTTTCTCGTTCCGAGATAACTTATTAGAGATTGTGGAAATCATTCCCCTAATGGAGTCCAGCCATGCTGGTTCTGCCCCACTAGCCTGGGATGGGACACTACATTGAGTTCACACTAGTGAACCCCCTAGGGAAGAGGAACACTATGCCTTATATGAAACACACTATTTGCCTGACATACTGCAGCAATGACAGCACATACACAGGAAAAGGTTAAAAGCACAATTAACCCACAAAGAGCCCTTCCAGGGAGAAACAGAGGGAGTATGGAACAAGCACACGGTGCCCTTACCGCTAATTCCAAGCTTACCGGGTTGCAGACTAAGTACCTAGATTAGGGACTTAGTACACTAATAATTGCTCCCCCCCCCCCCCCCCTTGCTATGACCCACTGGTACCGCTGAGGTAATCTGGAGTCTCTCCGGAGGAGCTGCGCGTCCCTGTCAGTCAGCGTCTGTGTCAGCTGCAGAGGGAAAATGGCGCTGGTGAGCTGCTGGATCCGCTCATAGTGAAGCCCCGCCCCTTCAATGGCGCGCAGTCTTCCCGCTCTTTTTTATACTGGCTGTATGTGTCTAAGTGCATACAATGGAGACAGACTCCTTTTATGGCTTTGCTGCCAGTCTGGGTACTGTGTCCGCTGCTCAGCGTCTGTGTCCGTACACAGCGGGAGATGCAGTCCGCCCCATTTAGAAGTCATGCGTCTCCGTACCCTCATGCCGCCATAATGGCCGGCGACCCGCTAACCGGGACGCCGGCTTAGTACTCACCACTCTTCTTTCTTCTGGCTCTGTTAAGGGTGGCGGCGTGTCCTGTCAGCGGGGAACGGGACCATTAACCCTGAGAGAGGTTGGGCCGTTTCCCCCCCTAAGTCCCACGAAGCAGGCAGGCTGGTGCCATCCAGTCCTGCCTGAAAACAACAAACACAGAAAATACATGCAGAAAACTCTTCAGGAGCTTCCAGAGACGTGACCGGCTCCTCCGGGCACATTTTCTAAACTGAGTCTGGTAGGAGGGGCATAGAGGGAGCAGCCAGCGCACACTATCAATTTCCTGAAGTGCCCATGGCTCCTAGTTGACCCGTCTATACCCAATAGCACTAAATGGATTCCCAGTATCCCCTAGGACGTAAGAGAAAAGGAGAGTTATGGTAGACTTACCATGGTTAACTCTCTTTCTGCGAGGTACATTGGGTTCCATAGGGAAAACATCGGGTTTATGTATGCCACGATAGTGGCATACATAAACCTGATGTTTTCCCTGTGGAACCCAATGTACCCCGCTGCAGAAAAGCTAATATGGTTATCTTACAATATTGGATTTTACAACATGATCCATATTACTTATATCCCTGAAACAGTGGTCCCCAAACTAGGTGCCGCGAGGCTCTTGCAGGGGTGCCTCAGGTTGGTGGTTCAGGACCAAATTAAATTACTTATGGTCAACGTGATATGCATAACCAGTGCTAGTGGCTGCCAATCAGAAGCTCAACTGTGCACTACCACATTAATGAACCTAAGGAAGACAGGTAGGTACAATTTACTTAAATATTTTCTTCCAAATTTATCAATAACATTTTTTATCCTAGAGGTGCAGTGAATAAAATGATAGTAGTCTAGGGTGCCATGATTGAAGAAAGTTTGGGAACCAATGCCCTATAACAATAACTGAATATGAATCAAACATTTACAAATAATATTTGAGCAGCTATTATTTTAGCCTAGGTTATTGTAGTTAGAAAATGGACACACATGATGTGGTGACATGGAATGTGCTGGCATGTCCACTACGGCAGGATTAGTAATATTGTACTCTATGATCAGCATACCAAAGTCTGTACTGCAATGCCTTCAAAATAAAAGTTCAATCTAGCATTAAAAGGTATTTTTAGGCAACATCGCCATCACCTCCCAAGTAGCAAAACTGTTGGCGTCCCATGCTAGCAGTGCTACTTGTGATCCTTGGCAGCACTGCAAGGATTCTTGATCATTAAGCCAACATTTAGCAACTAACTGGTTCTGTTCAATAAGCTTTGATCAGAGGTGAGATCTCAGGAACTTCAGAGGACAGTGGCAAATAGCCTTAACAGATCAATTGGCGAGGAGGAGGGGGTGTCAGGTATAACACTGCAGGTGGACTTGGTGTTTAAGTATTGTGTGGCATAACCAGTCTTATTACACTTTAATATGGATCATGACCTTAATATACAGTAACTGAGCCCAGGGCTGGTTGTTCCTCAGGAGGTGGCTCCCCATTTTTATTTTTAGTGTGTGTGTGTGTGTGTGTGTGTGTGTGTGTGTGTGTGTGTGTGTGTGTGTGTGTGTGTGTGTGTGTGTGTGTGTGTGGCACTTTTCAAGGGATTTCAGCCGTGGGCTGGCTAGTTTGGGAAACATCTTAGCAAAAGGAACCTACATTGTGTGTCTCCGTTATAGTGATTTGCCTCCTGGCTGGCTCAGTACGGTGCTGGTTATTGGAAAAATGTAGTATTGGGTAGAGTGGGAAGTTCTTCAGTAATATTGTTATAGGACAGAGGAAGTGGCTCCTTCCAGATCTAGTGAGCTTTAGTTTCCCTTTCCTTTGAGAATCTGATGCAAAGCTGCAAAATCTACATTGTCCTCGTCATTGGTCAACGTCCTACTATATTCATAGGATGAATGAGAGACAGATGAATTAATCTAAGCCTCTGGCATCAATGTAATATGAAGGGTTTCTTACTTTCTCTGATTGTCAGTCAGGGTAATTCCTTGAGCAGAGACTTTAAAGTGTACGATAGTCGCAGTGGGTTGGGGGTCAGCAGACAGTGTCTCTCCTATAGTCTTGGCTATAGCTTGGGGTCCTGTCAGAGACTCCATGTCGATTGAATTGACAAACAGCACATTGCAGGCTGGGGGAGAGAGATGGGTTAAACTGGAGATCTTTTATAATCAACCTTTATAGCACAGCAAAACCAACCATGTTTGATATAATATTGGATGCAAATATCTGCATTTTCACACTGCACATGCATACAAAAAGAAAAGTATCTGGATTTTAAGTTGTACTTTGCAGCCCATTAGGCCTTTAGAGAAGTACTGTGCACTGCCAAGGGATGTGCACAAGAAAGCGTAACCCACCCTCTGGAGATAGCCCCTAATTAGGCTTGACCAGAAAACATCTGGGGGTAAATTAACTAAGATGGGAGTTCTATTTAAGATGGGATGTTGCCCATAGCGACCAATCAGATTCTACCTCTCATTTGTCTAGCACCTTCTAGAAGATAATTTGATGGCATTTGATTGGGAGCTATGGGCAACATCCCATCTTAACTAGAACTCACATCTTAGTAAATTTACCCCCTGGTATCAGTACATATCTTTGTTTAAAAAATTAAACAGAATGACATAGCTCTCTAAAATAATTAACAAGCACCAGTGCTATAAGCTTGGGTAGGTGCCCCTAAAGCTGAAACTAGCACCTGATTATGCCAGGCTGGGATGCTCACAAGGTAATGTAAGGCCTGTGCCAGCCCAGTCAGCATGGAACCAAAATCCCAAGGGAAGTCATGCCCACAATAAATCATCTAAATGCCCCCATTCTGAATAGTACTGGAGCTCTTCCTGGCAACACTAGGAAAGGGAGTGCCAGTGAAATATACAATGACACAAATACAGTAAGCACTACTATGGAACATTTTATTAGACTCTTAAATCCACACGTAATCTTTCTTCTTGAAATACAAAAAACGGATAAAATATAACTGATTGAATGAAGAGGTCAATATGATAGAAACAGAGGTGCTTGGATTTAATTAGCTGGAGCCTGGCAGAACCGCTGTGATTGGCTGTTCACCTATCAGGCTGTCATTTACATCATGGTTCTGCTAGGAGCAAGAAACCTTCACTTACGAGTTGTTGTTTTTTTGTTTTCTGTCTTTAATTCCTTTGGACCACTTCAGCAAAAAAGGCTATCTATGAATTTAGGAGTGTCCATGTTTTTCCAGCCCTTAAGTGTATAGAACTGTATGTCCCAGCATGTATATACTGTATTTTGAATTCCACATATCTTAAGGATTTGATAATAACATCTGTATCTGCATCACAAATAACGTATAAGTTTTAAAGCTGTTTGTACCTAAAAATGGGCCACAAAATTGCTGCCTACTGTAGATCAAACTCAGGGTGTGTAACATAGGTGTACATAGTAGCAATGATGGAAAATGTGCAATACAGTAACATAAGAATTTAAGCCCCTTTTATTTGTTCAAGGATCACATACCTGCACCTTGCTTGAGCAAGTCACTGGCTGTGTTGGTTGGAGTGGCAACTTCCCTAGTCTCCTCTGAGGGATCTGCCAACACATGATGATAAGGCATATATAAGTTTCATCTACGATTTACTGCTATTTAAGAGAAAGTCATGACAAAAAGTTAACTGGGTTTAAATCTGAGGCTCTGGCTCCCCATGGTTCCGGAGACACTAATTGGCCCTAGACCACTCACAGCCCGGAGTGTGACTGAGTTTGATAAGTCTCAGCTGATTGGACAGGCCATACCAAGCACTGGAGGATCGTGGGACTGCTGGGGTGGGTTATTCCAGAAATGGGGCTTCTGAGCATAGGGTCTGCGGTTCTGCTAGTTGTAGGATGTGGGTTAATTTGCTAAAAACATTTTTTTCATGACTTCTTTAATCTGTATGTGAACTTTACCTTGGCAGGGTATTACCAGCTTGCAGGGCAGTGCCAGGGGTGTGATTGAGTGCTGATACACCAGTGCGGATAGACACCCTGAAAAGAAAGAAAATCAACTGGGGGTTCATCATAGCATCACATAGTACATAACAAAAAATACGGTGGAGTATACTTTGTTTTTTTGATGCGAACATCTCTGCTCTAAAGATATGAGAAAACACATAATGCATCACCATTACGCTAACAGTTTAATGTTGTACTAAACAAGCTGTATATTGTAATTACATGTTTATATTTGTGCTTACCAAAGTAAGGTTCATTTGGGCATCCCTTTAATTTCACTCCTCTGGGACTGGTCTCTATCAAAAAATGTCTCACCAGCTCGTTTGTGGCATCTCCTAGAGGAATAGAATATTTAATGAAATGCGTAGTAAGGTCTATGGTGCAGTAATATCGCCTAACATTTATTTACCTTTCTTGCTCGGCTGGGCAGTGGTGGGGGGTGGTGTGGCAACTTTCATGGCCAAGCCATATGCCCCTCTAAACGAGTGACTGTCTCGAATAATGAAGGTGCCTGGCTCTCTGTCCTTTAGTAGAGTGATAGCTGGTAATGGGAAACGCCAACACATTATTACACAAACATATATATTGGTAGATGCTCAATTAGATATCATTCAGGTGCTCGAAAGGGAGGGGTATTTCTAAGCAAGAAAAAAAGGCATTTGTTTCCCCCAGCACCCTGAATGATAACCGTAACCAGATATAAATTCCACATGATAACAGAATTCAGAGATCTTCGTTACACATATTTGCGCAAATGTGTGAATAAGCCCCAAAGCCGCATCAAGGCGTCTCTGTATATTTGGGGTCCCTAGCGCTATATCTAGGTGCAGGGTGTGGCACCCCAAAACACCAGCATAAGCCAGAAAGCCCAGCGTAGCATACCAGTGAAAATTATTACACAAGACTGCTATAAATGGAACAAGTTTACAAAATATTAATCAACACATCTACACAGGAAATGCTTCATATAGTGCCAAGTTTTTGAACCTGCTAATTGGGGCCTGAAAAAGGGGTGGTCTTCAGTATGCCGGCTGTCGGGATCCCGGCGCACGGTATACCGGCGCCGGAATCCCGACAGCAGACATACCGACACTTATTCTCCCTCGTGGGGGTCCATGACCACCCTGGAGGGAGAATAAAATAACCGCAGCGTGGCGAGCGCAGCCAGCCCGCAAGGGGCTCATTTGCGCTCGCCACACTGTCGGTAAGCCGGCGGTCGGGCTCCCGGCGCCGGTATGCTGGTCGTCGGGAGCCCGACCGCCGGCATACCATACTACACCCCTGAAAAAGGTATGCATTTTGTTTAGACTAGGTCATCCTGTATGTAAAAACATCAAATTACTCTGTATACTTTAATAATTTTGTACAAGAACCCCATTTTTTTACCCCAAAATTACTTTTTAGCAAAATTAATATGCTACTTTCGTAGAGCATAACAACATATTTAAAGGGAATCATATCTTAAAATAAATTTTCTCTAGGTCACTAAAAGGTTTTCAATTTTCATAATCTGCCCATTATAAACTTTTATTGAGAAAAAAAAAATCTATATATGGAAAGTAGGCTATTCAATTACATATTGTAAGTGATCTGCTTATTATATTTGTGTGTGCATTACATGCAATTAGAGCAACCACTGACATTTACAGCAGAACAAAAGGCTGTAGAAACAATGGTATAGAATTTCCTGTACATCTTTACACAGCTGTCGACCACCTGCACATACACTGTACTGTACATATTCTAGATCTATTGCTCACCTTGGTCTCTGGAGATCTCAGGTTTGTACCAATACTTGGATGTGTCCTGCACAAACTTGACATTTGCTCGTGTTTCTGGACTACTATCTGGAAGACAATTTTGAATTAAACCAACGGTCGGATTAGCTCTGAGAACTGATAATTGGAAATTATTAGATTACGTTACTGCTGTAAATGACATATAATCTTCTTAAATTCAAATCTATAATGTATTCAGAACACTCATTTTCAATTCCATTATACTACTTACCTGTATGAAACCTGGGTTTGGTCATGGCAATTACAATATATGCACAACTCTAACTTAGTTCAATTATTATTATGGTGCTGTATCTGTGTTATGAAAATGTAACAATATGCTCACAACTACAGGTAGTATATGAATGGTATTTGAGTATTGTTTCAAAGGAACAGGTAACTGCACCATCTTGTGGTATGCGGGGTACACAAGTAGCAATGTGTCCAGAGATGTGTGCTGAGCAATCTATCACAGACCGCACAGCACACATCTCTCCCCCCACTCAGCACGGCGTGAAGTGTGCTGAGCGAGGGAGGGTGATGGGGGGGATCTAACTAGATTGTGCCTGCATGTAGGCCAATCTAGAGTCAGCGATACGCGGGGCTGCGCATTGCTATCACTATGGGGCATACATACAGAGAGATATGTCAGATTTCTTAGAATTTAAGCACACATCGCTACGTGTGTACCCCCCTGTAATCTCTCTACTGGCACAGGCAATTAGAAGGAACATAATAGAAAAGCAGTAACAATATTTTCTGGCACTGGGGAAAGATTATAGCATAAAAGAAGTATAAAAAAAGCAATTAGCACTTGCACTCTAAGGGAAAATAGGTTGCAGCTGTCAGTGAAACATATGTATAGCGTCACATTTAGGAGCAAACAAAGAAATACCACCTGCCTCTGTTTCATTTATGTGTAGGTATGCAGAAATCATTTAGCCATGATAACAAAACTTTTTTTTTTTTAAAATAAAGTCAAAACATTTATTCCATCTTAAAAAAAGAAAAATAATACATTTAAATAAATAGTTTTCAGTATGCTAACCTGTTGAAGCATATCAAATGTTTAGTTGCATTATTGGCAATAAACAGATCATTTTCCAGAGTGAAGTAGTCGGTCAATTTATATAAAAGAGGCCATGTGTGAATAACAGTCCTTAGTAAACAGCAGCAAATACTGTATATGATACATTGTTGTCCTTGAAAACAAACAACTGTCAAATAGTAAGGTTGGCAAGTTCTTATCCTGTTCAAGCGCAGGGCTTAGGAGCACAGATTCCACGAGAAATGCTTCCAGTTTATCACTCTCAGGTAAGTCACTTTTTATTGAGAAAGTGAGAGGTGCTGCTTGGAAAGTTAATGCAGCTCTGCCTTGTTACATAGAAACCGAGAATTTGACAGCAGATAAGAATCTGTCTGCCCTTTTTTGCCTTTTGGTGACTTCAACCCTATTTGATCCATGGTTCTTTGTAAGGAGATCCTTATGTCTATCTCAAGCATGTTTAAATTGTTGTACAGGTTGAGTATCCCTTATCCAAAATGCTTGGGACCAGAAGTATTTTGGATATCGGATTTTTCCGTATTTTGGAATAATTGCATACCATAATGAGATATCATGGTGATGGGACCCAAGTCTAAGCACAGAATGCATTTATGTTTCATATACACCTTATACACACAGCCTGAAGGTCATTTTAGACAAGATTTTTAATAACTGTGTGCACTAAACAAAATGTCTGTACATTCACACAATTCATTTATGTTTCATATACACCTTATACACACAGCCTGCAGGTCATTGAATGCAATATTTTTAATAACTATGTGTATTAAACAAAGTTTGTGTACATTGTGCCATCAGAAAACAAAGGTTTCACTATATCACTCAAAAAAAATCCGTATTTTGGAATATTCCGTATTTCGGAATATTTGGATATGGGATACTCAACCTGTACTGTATTAGCCTCTACCACATCTGACAACAGGCTATTCCACCTATCCCAACTTTCTTGAAAGTCATTTTTCCTTAAGTTTTCTTTGAACCTACCTCCTTAGAGTTCAAGACATGTTCTCGTGTTCTACTACTACTTTTCCTTTGCAGAGCGTCTCCCTCATGTACCTTGTTCCACCTGAATGAGAGCAGCTGATACTATCAGGATCACTTCTTAATAAAAATGGCTTACCTGAGAGCGAATACCGGGAGCATTTCAGATGGAATCCATGTTCCTAAACCCCGCACTTGAACAGGATCATTACTTATCAATCTTACTATTTGATCTACAGTTATTCGTCATTTACAACAATATATCATGGGTGCTGTTATCTTCCTATGTAAATTGACTGAATTCACTCTGGAAAACAATCTAATATTTATTGGCAATAAGGAAACCAAATACTTGATATGCTTAAGGGGCGTACACACGGTGCGATATGACTTACAGACATGGACTATACAAGTCCATGTGAGTAGAAAACATGGTACATATCGCACTGTGTTAACAGCTTGCGAAGCCGATGCGTGCTTCCACAGGGTCGGTATAGCCGGAAAATATAGACTATGATGACGCTCAATTTTGACTAGAAAGTGTACAATCTACAATGAGCTATTTCTAGTATAGTCAAAATCGCACCATGGGGGTAATTCTGAGTTGATCGCAGCAGGAACTTTGTTAGCAGTTGGGCAAAACCATGTGCACTGCAGGGGAGGCAGATATAACATGTGCAGAGAGAGTTAGATTTGGGTGTGGTGTGTTCAATCTGCAATCTAAATTGCAGTGTAAAAATAAAGCAGCCAGTATTTACCCTGCACAGAAACAAAATAACCCACCTACATCTAACTCTCTCTGCACATGTTATATCTGCCTCCCCTGCAGTGCACATGGTTTTGCCCAACTGCTAACAAAGTTCCTGCTGCGATCAACTCAGAATTACCCCCCATGTGTATAGTCAATATTGGTGGCTCTGGGCTACGGGAAGTTCAAGGGAAATAGCATAGTCAACATTTTCCATAGCCAGAATCGCACCATGTGTATGTACCTTTACACTGTTTGACATTGTATCCATACTAAAAACAGTGTCTTTGGGTTTTGTCTCTGAATAAATATTTTGACTTTTCTAATAAAAAAACAAAATATTTTTTTTTATCATGGTTAAATGATTTCTGCATAGAGACGCAAAGTAAAGAGCAAAGGTCCGTACACATTAGACGATGTCGCTCTGTGAGCAACGTCGTCTAATGTTTCCCCTCCTGGGCCGGCCGGCCGGTCGACTTTACACACTGAGCGATATGACCGCTTATATCGCTCAGTGACGTCACGCCTCCGCCAGCCCTGCATGCAGGTCGTGGACGCCAGTCCAGATCCTGCATGCATGCACTGGCGACAGCGACGATCGTTGCCGACCCATGGGGCCGCGCATCAGTCGTTGCTGGCGGCATACACACTTGCCGATAAAATGAGCGACGTCGCTCAGGGAGGGGGAAAATGAGCGATGTCGCTCATATTATCGCCAAGTGTGTATGGGTCTTAAGAAAGGAAGCCCTGTTTCTTATTTACTAAGGAATCTTTGCTAATTTTCCTGCGCACCTCTATGGGATGTGTGGAAAAAGAAGAAAAGATGATACATCTATGAGGAACACCGTCACAACTGTTCCCAGATTGCTGCTGCTCTGGGAGGATGCCTAAAAGGGCAAAAATATATATTCTGCCTCTGCTGCAAATAGATCATTTACTTGTGGTTTATAACAGGGTAATGGATCAGTACCTGGCATGGAGAACTTGGAGAAGTCTGGCAACGTGTGTGTAAATGCCATTGTGCTGCCACCACTGGGGCTAGACATCCCACTGGACATTGGTGAAGATGCCTTTCCATTAAGTGTAGAATAGTTAGGTAAGCTGCTAGACCTATCGCCAGATGACATCCTCCGTTTTTCAGGAAGTGAAGGCTGTGGCACAGGACTTCCCTGTCGGTAGAGTGTAGAGTCTGGTGATGAGGATGATGGACTGCTCATGCCTTGGTAGTAGGCAGGAGACACAGGAAAACATGGAGTGGATGGAGCTTGGTATCCCGATCCACTGCTTTGCCTTGACAGCGTCTGCCGCCGTTCTTCAGGGTTGGAGAATCCATACATGACATGCCGATCCATACTGGGACTTCCAGGAGTCACAGGGGCACTTCCTGTCATCACAACCTGGTGCCGGGCAAGGCTTGGACTACTTGGTGTGGCTACCATGGCACTGTGCGCAGCAAGGGGGTGTCTGTTCAAACTAGGGCTGCCAGGGGTATTTGATGTAGTTGGAGTAACCATTCGTCTTCCAAAGCCTGGGCTTGGAGGTGTGTTTGTGCCCACTGTTCTGTGAAGTGGCTGAGGGCTGCTATGCACCGCATGTCCACTCATTGGGAGCCCAGAAAATCCATCTGTCTGTGTGATAGCATTATTTGGGCTATACGTGTATGTGTCGTATGCACTGATGGGAATGACTGCATGAGGCACCATGTTTGGTGTTGGGGAACTATTCTGATAACTGCTCTGTGGTGAGGGTTGAGACAGACTGGTGGACTTAAAACTGGAATCCACAGAGGGCTGACTGGTATTTGGAATGCAAACACTGCTTTCTGCTGATGGGCAGCTTCTTAGAGACACTCTGCAAGGGAAAGGGAAAAGATAAGTCATTGATCATGTATTCTCAGTGGAGCCAGATATTTATCAGAATGGAGTTTGTCAATTCATTAGCAGGCTGCCTATGCTCATCAGGTGAAATGTATAATTCAGCTTCCAGGGTAACGTGCAGGTTAACGGCATGTCCCATTGTCTGCTGCACTTATTTATAAGTATAAATAACACTATGGGGTATATTCAATAACTGTCGGAAGCTGCCGTCTTGTCGGAAAGACGGCAGCTTCCGACAGTTTTAGGTCAGAAGTGGTTCCGACCTATTCTTTACTGCCCCATTTTTTCCGGTAAGTCGGGAAACCCGACTTGTCGGAATGCACGCTGATCGGCGGCTGCAGCTGCCGATCAGCGTGCATTGTCGGAAGCGGAGCCAAACCAGACAGGTTTTAGCCCCGTTTCCGACAATCTCAATCCGACTTTAAAAAAAAGTCGGATTGAGATATGTGATCTGAGCGCAGGAGACGGAGGGAGCAGTGACCCAGCGGCAGCGTCCACCTGGCTCCAGCAAGCGACGTCCCACTTGCTGGAGCCGAGTGGACGCTGCTGTGAGCCTCCGCTGCTGCAGCCGCTGCTCCCCCTGTCTCCTCCTCTCCTCCCCATGCGCTCTGTCTCCCCCGTCGGGCTGCCATCAACTCCTCCCGGCGTACTGCCACCCCCTTCTCCCGACGGGCAGCCATCCCCTCTTCCCTGTGGGCTTGCGTCACCTCCGCCCTGCGAGACGATATCCCCCCTTCCCTGGGTGCCGGCTCCGCTGCCTCCTCCTCCCTCTGGGCTGCAAACTCCTCCTCCCGGCGCGGCTGTCATCCCCTCCACCCGGCGCCGCTGACAGCAGCAGGCCATGACAACGGGAGCGGCCAAATCAGACAGTCGGATTTGGCTGCTCTTTTGAATAGGGGTTGTCGGGTCCATTCCGACAACTGCATGTCGGAATGGATCTGACTCCTATTGAATATACCCCTATATAAAAAATGATTCTCCTTACCCATCAGTGCTGTGAACTGGGCTGCTAGTGGAAATGGGGCTTGGTGGTGTAAAGGCATTGGGGTTTCCTCCATTTCTCAAGGTGTACATATTATATGGCTGTGCTGTGGTTGGAGAGGAGGGACTGCCTCCTCCAGTCGCTGCAGTCCGAGCCACTGATACAACATAACTGCGGGGTTCTGTAAAGAATTATATACATATAAATATAAATGTCAGCTGTGAATGACACCATATCTATTGAGTAAACACACCATGTTACGGACTCAAGAATGAAAATCTGCAGAAACCAGCAAAACGGAGCAGGCCATGACAAAATGGCTGAGTAGATAATCGTGGGGCAGATGTATTAACCTGGAGAAAGCATAAGGAAGTGATAAACCAGTGATAAATGCAAGGTGATAAATGCACCAGCCAAACAGCTCCCATATGTAAATTAACAGTTAGGAACTGATTGGCTGGTGCGTTTATCACCTTGCATTTATCACTGGTTTATCACTTCCCTCTGCCTTCTCCAGGTTAATACATCTGCCCCCCCAGTGACATATTGTTACCTGTGCACACACTACAATGAAGCATTATTATTATCCTGATTTATAGAGCTCTAATATGTTACACAGAGCAATACATTGAGGGGATCATGATACAAACAGTAACATCAAAACAGACTGTAAAGATTATCCTGCCCAAATGCCAGCGTGAAAATGTAAGGGAAATGAATGAGTGGTCGCAAGACGGAGACAGCATCATGTGAGATCCTATTATAACAAGACTAGCTATGGCACCCAGCAGATTCCATTTTGTGCCTCCAACATGATCCGTCTCACAATTCATTTTAATTTGACCCACGTGTTTGAATGTGCCCACATGTCATCTGCCCATTGACTGTAGAACCGAATAAGCTACTTTTCTTCACCAACGCACGACCAATCTGATTGTTAAACAACCAGATCTTAATGTTTGTGAACATTTTAAATGTACTTGCATTGCTACCATATTGTACAATGCGTTTTCCTAAAATGGGGATCTTAACTTGACTGGAACCCGAAACCAAGCCAAGTATTGCCAACTAAATAAATAAATTAGTAATTTTGCAACAGTACTGTTATATACAAGTCTCCAATTTCTACTCATTATATTGGTTAATGAGATATCCAGATGCAACAAGAAATCTTAACTATCAGGCACACATAATAAATCCATGATCAAAAATACACCCTATCCAGAAGGAGTGCCGGTAAAGAGCTCATGAGTACATTTTAGCAAACGTAATTAGGCTTAACATACTATCCTTCAAACCGGGGCACCCAGGAATTACACAGGTTTTGTGGCTGGCTGACTTCAAGCCTGCATTTCACCTGGTTTTAGTCAGCCACAGAACCTGTGTAATCCATGAGTGCCCCGCTTTAAAGGGATCGTATGGTAAGCCTATATATAACTAATCAACCATCACTAAGTGCAATTATAGTATCCGTGTATACAGTTTATAATGGTAAGGAGCTAAACTGCCATAAGCATGAATACTGCAGGAAATTATTTACAGGAATAGAGACCACTTGGGAAGTACAGAGTATTAGGAAATAAACAGTCAAAATACACCTATTTTAGGGGTTGTTATTTGTTTTCTTCCTATGCCATTAAAAAAACCACAGTATAATCTTTATGGAAAGATACACTAATAATATACATTACAGCCAGAAAAAAGTAAAACACAATATAGCACATAAAATAAATGGAATTGTACAGATCAATACAGCTCCTGCTTGTACCCCCATCCATAATGATAATAATTGCCAGTATATGAGGCTCCCAATGGCACTATTCGGATTGTCAGCGGGTACTATGACATTTCCCAAGGAATTAACAAAAGGTTAATTGATTCCCACCTCTCTCACGAAGTATTTTCTCACACGGCAAAAGACGGGAGGGAAACCCAGAGATTACTTCATGAATAGTTAATTCTCCTTTTATTCCCGAGTTAGCCCTATTCATGCTTCAATGGGCAGCTTTCTCTGTGCCCTACTTTCATCCCAGTCATAGGCTGAACTTTACACCCTTCCCAGCTATGCCGGGCCAGCAGCTCCCCAAGCTGCCAGGTAGGTGGTAACTGAAACTTTGCATAGTCACTGTATAGTGATCATAGTAAGGAAGGAACGGACTTGTCTACTTATTGTATGGTTAGCCCTGGGCAGCAAATCACTAATCTAGATTTCTAATGCAAAGAAAACAGGGAAAGCCTGCAAAAAAATCAATGCTCAGCCCAATGTGCAACGAAAGTGGGAGTAGAGCTACTCCCTGTCTGACGAGGGGTTAAATGTTTTGACATGACCAAGGCTTTATGAGACAGAACAGTCCCTCAATCAGCTGACAAAACGGTTGGTGTGCTGTGAAGTAGGCAGCACAGACAGGATTCAGCAACTACAAAAGTGATGTCATCTGTTCTTCAAGGGGTGACGTGGAGGGTGGGATTCGCTCACGCCTGCATTAGTCAGAGGTTGACTATACAACTTGGAGTTCAGTACAAAAAAAGGGTCAGGTTAAAGTCTAGTGTGTTGCAAACGCACATTTACAGCTTTCTGAGATTATTTTCCATTTTACTAATATTTGTTTTTGGTTTGTTTTACTAATAGTACCTGTTTGTATGTAGAGTTCTCCCACATATGCAGAGTTGCCTGGACTGGAGTATTTTTATTTCAATTGTTCTGAAAAGTTATGTTTTTATTTTATTTTTTAAGCACTAGTTTTGTTTCTTAAAACATTTTTTATGCAGATCAAACATAGAAATCTTAAAAAAACAACAAACAAAATGCATGAATCCATTCCAAGGATCTCTTATGCTTCTTGAATGCATACAATCTGCGTTTCGCTGCTTAATACTTGAAGCTTGGATACCTTAAAAAAGCCGTGTACTGAGTGCGGTGGGCTGCCTGTCATGTGGGGCCACATGGCAACCGTCACAACAGGCTGAAGCTGAGAATCCGAAGGCTGGGCGTTCGTCAGAAGAGTGGCTGTGGAAGCAGGGAGGAACTGGGGAAGCCGGATGTAGTTCTCATATGACTCGAGGTTCTAGGATGAGTAACTGAAGAACAGAAATTAAGGGCTAGGCTTCAATACTCCGGAAGGCTGATAGGCTTGAATGAAGAACACTGAATATTACTGCTGAAGAATGAATGCTGCAGTGGCGTCACGGAAAAACACCAGATATTACTGTTGAAAAATGAATGCTGCGGTGGTGTGACTGAAGAACACTGGATATAACTGTTGAAGAATGAATGCTGCAGAGACGTGACTGCAGAGCACTGGGTATAACTGTTAAAGAATGAATGCTGCGGAGGCATGACTGAAGAACACTGGATATTTCTGCTTCGAAGACTGAGGAAAGGATGCTGAAAAGACGCAGCTAGGAGGCATTGCAGATGACCGGGGAGCCCCTCTATGGTCACACACCCAGAGGGCAGATAGCTGCGGACTGTGGAACGGAGAACCACTGGTAGAGGTGCAGGGGAAGGTGACAAACAGGCTTGCACAGCGGAGTTGGAGACTCTTTGGATCATGGGAAACCACAAGGAATTTCTGAGGGAGCTCAGAGCTGGAGCTTCTGCTCAAGGCAGTAACATAAAGCACTGGCAGCATGCAAGAGTGGGCTGACCCCAGTTGTAAGAGGAATCTGCCTCCCATTGGACTGAGCATTCCATAGAGCACAGCGAGTGGACACAGAGAACCTTGGTCTCCAACATAGGGACTCCCAGAGCTGCAGACACACAGGAGCATGCCCTCTTACCCACCAGGTCCCCTGTCTCCCACACTCCGGCAGCCGCACCGTCACCAGCCCTGCCGCTCCTCACCACGGCGGTGCAGCACTGCCAGCAGCCAGACGGGCAAGTACCTGGTGCCTGAAAGCAACACACAAAACAGGCCCCACAAACACATCGGCCTACCAGGAATCTTCCTGGTGAGCCCTATGGCCAATCCGTCCCTGTATGGTACAATATCCTATATAGCGCTACTTCACACTAATGTGTACCCTCTTTTTCTTTTTTGTTTACAGGAGTCTGACTAACCCCATTTAAGTAGCTGCTCAGGTCAAACACACCACATCAGCGCGTGTAGTAATCCTAGATTGGTATTCATTTTCTTCAGTCTGGATTCAAACCCATTAATAATTAGCCAGATGTTTTCCTATCAAGCATTATAGGCTCATACTCAGCGGATGCTGTTCATCTGCTCATGATAAGTACTGTTTAGCTAACAGCGCCCATACTCTATATTTATAGAGTATACTTTATCTTAATGCCGGATACATGCTGAACACAGCTTGTACTATTGTTTTATTTTTGTTTATATTACTATTTTTTATTGCTGCATTTTTGTTTTTAACAGCCTATTTGAAATCCATCCAATGTACTGGAGTGAGCACAAATACTGTACGTGAAAAATGTTCGCAAGAATTCATTATTACAGGAGACTGAACCCAAGGCTCATAAGAAGTGTCTGTTTCATGTAGCAGAGGATTCTGGCAGAGTTTACAGTTCAACTTCTGTTCTATACCTACATCGTAAGCCCTTATTACATGACAGTGACTTATAGGGAAGGGTCCTGCTGCTTCCCTTCTGCATGAAGTGCATATTCTTATAAGGAAACATTCACTGCCAGTGATGCAGCCTCTTCATCCAGAAGTTATTTATTTCAAGTAACTAATACTGTGCTGCATTCTATGATTATCTACATCAGCCACAGTGTGTTTAAAACCTTCAAAACCAAGTCATGTTGTATATAATGTCCATTTCTGGAAATGCATACACAATTTCTATTAAAGTGGAAGGGGTGGTGATAGTGTTACCACCTCATCCCTTTAATTCTGGACACATCTTAATTACAGAGGTTCTATGGCTGATTAAAACCAGGTGAAATGGAGTCTTGAAGTCAGCCAGCCACAGAACCTGTGTAATTAAGATGTGTCCAGAATTAAAGGGATGAGGTGGTACCTCTAGGTGGTGACCAGCAAGGCTGGCAAGAGCTGAATGGCTGAACAGAGCATGGGTATTGGGTGTGGATGGATGTACACTTGTCCCTCTCAGCTGCTGTGGCGGACCCCCACAAGGTCCTACCAACTTGGGCCCAAGTAATCCATACCCTCCGATGCTCCTCTTGCCACCACTAGTGACCAGTATGGGACAACCCTTATCTTTTGTAGATTCGAACCCACCTCCTTAATTAACATTTATACAGGGAAAATATATTGATTTATGCCGAGAAGATTAGTGAAACAAGTGGCCAGGACCAAGGGTCTGATACAGAGAAAGACATGTTAATTTTGTACGCATTGGTGTGATTGTTTTTGCAACTGCACGTGTCATCTAAGTCGCACCCCGAACCTGCAGTGATGGTCCTGCAACAGCAGCCGCAGAGAGGATTCCTGTGCAAAGTGATTGACAGACAGGCACCATTTGTGGGAGATAACGGGAGAATGGGACTGAAACACAGGTATGTCGTGACTGCAATCCTGTACCCAGTTACAAGAGCTACGGTGTCAAAGTTCCAGCATCCCTATTTGCAGACAATCAATAAGTTGACATGGTCAAAAGGTTACCATGACAATGGTCGATGCATGTTTTGGGGGTGTTTTCACATTCCTTGTTGAGCTTAGTCAGCAGCAGCAGCGAGAGAAGACGCAGGGATGCAGGTAGGAGACTCAGTGGACACTGTAGCTTATTATAGTGAGGAGAGTTACAATGAGTAGGTGTGCGGTGAGACAGGCTCCCAGCATTCAGACCCATCCCCATGGGTGCCTCCCCAGCCATTAACCTCAGTTTACTGGTTGTCCTTCCATGGACTAGTTCTGTTAGTGCTAATCACTGCATACCAGAACACCCCACAAGACCTGCCATTTAGGAGGTGCTCTAATCCAGTCATCTAGCCATCACAATTTGGCTTATCCTAACGTTTGCCCATTTTTGTGGTTTCCAACACATCAAATTCAAGAACAAACTGTTTACTTGCTGCCTAATATATCCCACCCCTAGACAGGGGATCAGTATGAGATCCCGGCAGTCAGGAGACCAGCGCCGGGATCCTGGCGGTGAGCGCAGCATGTCCGCTCGCCACAGGGTTCAGTTCCTCCTCGGGTGGTGCTGTGGACCACCATCCAAGTGGGGAAACCAGCCAGCGGTCGGCACTGCAGAAGGTGTTGGGATTCAGGAGTCGGTATACTGACCAACAGGATCCCATCAGCTGCCTCCCCTAGACAGGTGCCATTGTAGCAACATAATCAATATTGTTAATTTCACCTGTCAGTGGTTTTAATATTATGCCTGATCGGTGTATAGAGAGGAAATTAAAATAAGAGGAAAAAAGGTTTGTACAACATAGAAATAGTGAATTAAATGGCCACACAAAAT
The DNA here is from genome assembly GCF_028390025.1 of Pseudophryne corroboree. Classification (NCBI taxonomy): domain Eukaryota; kingdom Metazoa; phylum Chordata; class Amphibia; order Anura; family Myobatrachidae; genus Pseudophryne; species Pseudophryne corroboree. The sequence goes on along the minus strand of NC_086450.1, from coordinate 199,232,285 downwards.
GTGAAAGATTCCGAGTCCTGCAAGGAAAACCAGCAACATGGGATGATACAAAAAAAAAAAAATCTGTGGTCAGTTGTTCCTTGTACAAGGGATGTAGGACCTCTCTGCATCATGTGAGCAGGTTTGGGGGCTTATGTAATAGCCTGGGAGCTGCACGCTCTGTGTTAATTATGGCGAGTCTGCCCCTATTGTTAAAGCGGCAATCATTGCAGAGTTGCCGGAATGTTTGCATAGCATGCAGCTTGCAGGTTATTACATAAGCCCTTTAGCATGTTTTCTGATATCTTTTTACCTGCGGTCCTATTTTATTTCAGCTTTTTTTTCTGGAACTAGCTACACACCCCACCCCAATTAGGACACCCATATTCCTTGATATTAGGTCCAAACTGCTGTATTTTGGACTGTCTTTTTTATTGCATCAATAAAGGAAAAAAATAAAATAAAATCGGCTTATACAAGTCTTTTGTGTCCTACAGCACCAAGGCCCAAATGTATTAAGCATTAACAAGAGATAAAGCTGAGACGCATAAGGAGAGATAAATGACCAGCCAATCAGCTTCCTAACTGCCATTCTTCAACAGCAGCCTGTGACATGGCAGTTAGGAAGCTGATTAGCTGGTCATTCATCTCTCCTTATGCGTCTCAGATTTATCTCTTGTTAACACTTAATACATTTGGGCCCAAGTTACCACTGACTCAAGTTACAGTAGGGAACTATCTACTCACGACATTGGGGCTCATCGTTACAGAATGTGGATGAGACTAGATACATCATAGATGCATCATCGCCTGGAAAGTGATAAAATGGAGAGTGAAAAAGTATCAGCCAATCAGGTCCTACCTGCTATGTCAGAGGCTGTGTTTGAAAAATGGCAGTTAGGAGCTGATTGGCTGGCACTTTTTCACTCTCCATTTTATCACTTTCCAAGCAATGATGCATCTGGCCCTGATTTATGCTGTATACCGATCATTCATTTACAGAAAGAGTCAAGGGCCTGTCCTTTATATAATATGCACATAGAATTATAGCTCTTAGATGAAAATTGTTGTATGATTGTGCAACTGATTGACGCATTTGGAATAACTGGTGTGGACAGTAACATAGCAAAGCATCAGATTGTTAGCTTGTATGTAAAGCGGATGGCACAGTATGATGTTTCCATACACTTTATAGTACAGGAAATACCTTTTGCCCCATGCCATACAACTAAATAATTTAAAATCATGTTACCAATCTGTTTCATGAGAAGCAAGCGGATAAATATATGGAATTTAGACTTAAAAACATGCAAAGTAAAAAATATATATATATTTCATGGTTAATCGACAGAATGGCTGATGCAGAGTTGAACGCAAGTCCATTTATAAAGCGTATCTTGGCCCTCATTCCGAGTTGTTCGCACGGTATTTTTCATCGCATCGCAATGAAAATCCGCTTAGTACGCATGCGCAATGTTCGCACTGCGACTGCGCCAAGTAACTTTGCTATGTAGAAAGTATTTTTCCTCACGGCTTTTTCATCGCTCCGGCGAACGTAATGTGATTGACAGGAAATGGGTGTTACTGGGTGGAAACACGGCGTTTCAGGGGCGTGTGGCAGAAAACGCTACCGTTTCCGGAAAAAACGCAGGAGTGGCCGGAGAAACGGTGGGAGTGCCTGGGCGAACGCTGGGTGTGTTTGTGACGTCAACCAGGAACGACAAGCACTGAAATGATCGCACAGGCAGAGTAAGTCTGGAGCTACTCTGAAACTGCTAAGTAGTTAGTAATCGCAATATTGCGAATACATCGGTCGCAATTTTAAGAAGCTAAGATTCACTCCCAGTAGGCGGCGGCTTAGCGTGTGTAACTCTGCTAAATTCGCCTTGCGACCGATCAACTCGGAATGAGGGCCCTTAAGTAGTCTGCCTCGGTACCAAGCGTTCACAGCTACACAGGATGCAGAGTTATATAACAGCAAAGTGTAGTGAGGGTGAGATAGTGGAAGTGCAGACTATGCAGGAATAGTGCCTACACACAGTGCATACATTGTACCTAGTATGGGGCTGGGGCAAGTGTGCACTGGTGATGAAACTAAATGTCTGGAAAGACTCTGCATATGAGAAAATATACCCATTTAGTTCTGTGTGCACAACCCAGTATTAACTGCGGCCCACTTGAATTCCAGAGTTGAATGCATCAGGCCCAGGGTGTTTGTACATTACTGTCTATCCGGCCTAAGAGCCAAATAGACACAGTCATCTTAAGGCTAAAGCAAAAAGAGATGGATGGTTTGCTACCTCTAGATGACTTACATGCCCCAACCACCGCGCCCAAGAGCATGGAAAACAAGCCAGCCCTCATTCCCACTGCAGTACCTGCTCTCTAAATATAAATGCTAAGAGCGGAGTTCTCTGTATGGGATAAATGACATGCATAAACTATACCCAGGGGGAAAACAGAAAACACAAGAACAAATAATAATGAAGCAATGCAGTTATTGATGGACCATGGCAACACCTTAGGTTAATTAGTAATGACTGGAGCAGACCAACCCAACCAATTACTCTGCAGAGGCCAGCACAGTACAGACTTACCTTCCTCATACTCAATAACCGTCTCCGTATCTGATGAGGAGAGGATGAGATATAATATAAATACACACTGCAGGGCAGATAGGAATCCGAGAGATTGATACAATATCACACTTGTGGGTGAATCAGTAGGAAGATGACCACAATCAGCCCTGGATTAGTCCCCATTTGTGCTGGAATATGTCTGACTACTTTGCTCGAGCAGCTGCCAACATGTATGTACATACTTTCTACAGGACTAAAGGATTTCTTCATTCATAAATCTCCCCCACCCATGTATGGCCACCCATTCTTCATGGACAATTGCTATTCTGCCTATAGTGTGCTGTGGGTACAGGAACAAGGTGCTCAAACTCAAACAGGACTTTTCTGACTGTAGCAAATTAGAGGGGAACTCCACACTGTTGTATTCCATTACCCAAATTTATAATATGAGGGGTTTTACATTAGGGTTGAAGGTCAACCCTATCTTAATTTAACACGCCTTTTCCTCAGACCCCCATACTATTGATGTAAGGAAGATGAGCTTCATACTCTCCATTTCTCTTCAGCTGAGCTTTGTTGCAACTTTTTAGACTGAATGAACCCTCCAGCACCAGCACCAAGAGACAGAGATAGCCGGCTACAATTGAAGTACCAGGTTGGCTGCTCCTTTTATGCTATGCATGGGGATTATGTTTGATAAAGGATGGTTTGTTTCTACTTTATTTTGATGACAAAACAAGTCCTATTATAGTTGTTTCCAACCTGTTTGTGAGCTGGACATTTCAGCAACATGTACTGTAAAGTGATTTTCATAAGATCATAGTCTGAGCAGCAACAACCCCTCTCCTGCTGTATGTGGGGCACACACAATGTTGGATATAGCTTTCCCCATATTACTGTATGACCTCTTATGGAACCAGTGGATGGTCACAGCACTTGTGCAATAAACAATGGGCTGTCAGTGTATCCAACCTCCTCTCCTTTGTCTCTAGCAGTGCACTCCGGTAACAGCTACAGTTGGAAAACAACTGGCTACCGCAGAGTAAGAGTCTACTGTAAACCTTCAAGAAGATGAATTCTTTAAACAAAGTTTGTAGATAATTTTACTAACAAGATGGGGGCATTAATGGAAGGAAGAAAAATGTTACCACCAGCTTTAAGGGTCAGGTTACTTTTATCTGTGTCCGTGAGGGTTGGATACCTGTCACCATATTTTGGAGGTTAGCAAGTGTATGAAGAATGTATAATCTATAATGTGTATATATCCCGTCCTTCTGAAATGATAGAATGTCGCACTGTCACATTTACCTTCTAATCCTCACTGAATCTGGGAACTGTCATTTACTGAACAGAGCTGGTTATCTCCAGTATTAAACAGCTGGAAAAAGTGCTTTTCCTCACACTAATGACATGGACATCTTGAGCTGATGGAATTGGAGGGAATTACAGAGGCACAGTGTACACGGTGAGAGTAATATTCGCATGAAAGCGTTCGGTTCCTGTGAGATTTTCCAGGGTCCCCACAGTACAGATGTTTGTCTTCACTCCACTAAAAGCATTAAACGGCTGATCTCTAGGATTCCAACAGCATTCCAGAACAAAGGATCAGACTTTCCATGGCAGGTAGCCAGGGTCCATCATATGAGAATAGCTTTCGGAGTGACAGAAGTGATACAGTGCTGTATAGTGGAGTGTAGAGTGGATACAGCCTGGAACAGGGATTTTGATTAACGTTTTTATTATTAGTTTTTGTGATGATGCTCCACTCTTGTCTGCAAGTGATTACCAAGTACCTGGTAGAAAAGGTTTGATCTACCATGGGCCTCTTTATTTGGTCCTTTATTAGACATGTACTGTATGTGCTTATAATAGCGGATAAAGGCTTTACATAACAACAAGGCCAGTGTACCCCTTTATCTGTTGCATGCTGTGCCCAGGCTTACCTCCAGTCTGCTGAAGCAGGATATTTGCTGGACTGTGTGGTTTTAACCCTAGAGCTGACAGAGGCGTCTTGGCTAAACCCGGGGGAGAACGAACCACTGGTGATGAAGACACAGAAGACAATAAGACAACCGGTATTTCAATAGCTACACAACTTTGTAAAGTATTACTGATGTTGCCAACACTGATCTCATCTCTTCAGTGTTTATAGGGAAATATGCATAATAATTCTTATATATATTGGAAAACCCTTTGAATTTCTATGACTTGTACAAAATCACATTTATTATCATTAGAATGTACATACAGGAATATATTACAGTATGATTTTACTTTTTTTTATTTGGATATAAAAACCCAATTAGATTGTTATCCCACCATGCTTCTGACGAAGGACCTTTGAGTCCGAAACGCGTAAAGCAGGTGGATCTTGTGCTCTGGACTTTTGGACTTGCCTCTGGGAACATCTTTGGGGATGGTGATACTTGTTTGGCGGTTGGACCGGCTGGTTCCGAATCTCGCTGTCGTGAGAGTCATCCCACCCTTTTTGAGGAGGTTCTATATGCTTTGTCTCTTTGAATCTATGTGAGTGTAACTTTGTAATAAATCTATCTTGTTTTTAACAAACAGTGTTGCACTAAATATATTTTTCTTCATTTGAGCGACATATATTGTGGAGAAGGATGAACAGACATGTGGAGGATGATGGGCATATTTATCAATTTTAGAATGTGAGTGCGACACCATATATTTAATGTGTGTTGAATCTAGATACAACAGTGTTGCACTAAGAAATTCTGTTTTCTTCTACCTATTCGAGGCATTTATCTGGAGTGAATCTCTTGAGAGGAGGACGATATTTCTGGAGGAAATCTATCATCCCTATTAAGGGAAATAAAGAGGACTGTATTGTATTATTTGATATACCATATTTGCGCCACGGCGTCTCTCTCTTTTCCGTTGTATGATTTTACTGTATGTCAGGTTTATAAATGATAAATACTATCAGTTCTATAATGCAGTGTATTAATGCCAGTTGATCTATTAAGTGCAGAGTTTCCATATTTCAGCAGATATAGCCCATATAGAAGAGCTGACATGCAATATATATAGATGTATATAAATAATATATTGTGTGTGTGTATTGTGCAAGAGCCAGAGTGCATTGTGAGAAACATGCCATCAATCTTTTGTCCTTAATAGGCCGGTTGTGTAGAACAGAATGAACAGTTAGAATGATGGATGCTAAATAGAAAAACAGCTAATTCCAGACATTCTGCTCTGCTCCTGACACAATAACACAGTTATTAGGCCTTGGGAATGTTTCCCGTCCCCACTCAGAGAGAGCTCGGAATATCAGCACCCTCTTCCCACCCGCTCTCTGAAAACAGGGGATCTCTTTATGTACTAAGACCCATACACGCTATAATATTATCACTAAATGATCTATATTACATGTTTTTAAATGACTTGTTAGTGAATGGATTGCAGCTAATATACGGTATAGAATAAAATTATCTGTGCTAAGCACCTGGGCTAGATAAGAAAAATACAGCTAATCACTTGGACACATCTTCCACAAGGGCTCGCTCTGTGCCTAATGACACCTCATACTGATGCAATTGTTGGGATGTCTTCTATTAGAATCTAGACCATATTTTTGGCCTACAATGCACATAAAGACACTTTGGAGCTGGAAGCCATTCAGAGATCAGAAGGAAATTAAAACTGAGGGATTTGGATTATGAAGAAAGACTTGCTGAACACAGTGTGTCTAGTTTCTGTAAAGAGACACCTTATACAGAATAGAAGTTCTGTATACAAAATAAGAATAGTCACTGTGAACATGTGAGACAGTTTTGTTAACAGAACTGGGCCAAAATATGAGGAATGAACTGTTTCCACCTTGGGGACAAAATTTTATTTTATTTTGCGTTTAGATCACAAAGAGTGGAGATTGTGTGTTTGTTCTGTTTTTCTGCACTTGTGGCCTTTCATCCTACCACCACATCCTTCTCTGCCCTTGCTGAGGCTTATATCACAACATGGTGCAAAGAACAAATGTGATGTAACCCCTAGCAACCACATCCACTGTAATCAATCTACTGTAATCAGACTACTAAAATCAAATAGTTTGCTCTGGGTTACAGAGTTTATTCAACCTAATAGTGGGAGGGTGATGGGCCCATAGCCGTATCATCCATTAGGCATTCCAGGCTCCAGTCTATGACCAAGATTAATCTAACCGAGAGTTTCAGAAACTTCGAAATTACAATCCAGGTTTGAAGGATATTCATGCTTGAGTCCAGATGGTTAAATCAAATTGATTGAGATACTAATTAAGTCACTTATGCTCAAATATGGATATTCTTGAAACCTTGACTGTAATGGCGGAGTCTGGGAAACTCTGATTTAACCCATAATTTTTATTTTTTTTGACAAATGGAGGGGAAGAGAGGGCTCAAACCAGAATTTTGCCTAAAGATCTCAAAATCACTCCTGCATGAGTCTTGTTACCTGAGGATGTTGGGCTGAGCGCTGTAGGTTGTATTTCCATTTCTTCGAAGGCCTCCCTGTAGCTGTGCAGGTGAGGCTGTAAATATGAGCAAGTGAAACAAATGAGAAAGTAAATGGCGGCACCTTAACCAACCATAACAACTATGTTACCTATGTGTTGTGTCAAAAATGTTTATAAACAGATAAGCGGTATTTAAAAAATATTTGTAATAGATTACCTTAAACACGACTTATGCATTTCATTTCACTTCATGATAAGTACAATAAAGTAAAATAAAACAAAAATTCCAAAGGTTAAAGGTTATACCACTGCAAAATCACCTAACATGAATAAGTACATATCCTCTTCTAACCATTACTGAATACAATGTTTTATAAAGCTTCAGTCTGTGTTTTTCAACAAGGTCTTCATATCAAATAGACAAAGCGTTTTATTTTTTTGAAGCCACTGCCTTTGTATATAACATAGTTGAAATCTGCCTTGTGCCTTGTATAAAAATAGGCTCAGGGCATCCCTGTGTTGTACCCAATGGCCTTAGAATAAAGAAGTGGTGATATCAGTGAATTGTGGAAATACATATAAAACAAAGCAATGCTTTTAGTTTGTTTGTTTTTTGGGGTTTTTTTTTTACATGTTTTAAAAAAGTAGAGTTATGGTAGACTTACCATGGTTAACTCTTTCTGCGAAGTACATTGGGTTCCATAGGAAACATTGGGGTGTAGAGTGGATCTTGATCGAGAGGCACCAACAGGCTAAAGCTTTAGGCTGTCCCAGGATGCATTGGGGCCTCCTCTATAAACCCCGCCTCCAGGCACTGGAGCTCAGTTTCGTGAACCAGTCAAATGCGGAGCAGGCAAAAGAGAAGGGAGATGTTAGTCACATAGAACCACATTCTCACGACAAGAGAAGGGGCCAGCGGCTAATGCCATACAAACCCATAGAAGCTAGGTGCATACGGGTGGGCGGCCTGTGGAGCCCAATGTACCTCGCAAAAAGAGTAAACCATGGTCTACCATAACTCTCCTTTTCTGCAGCAGGGTACATCGGGGATGTCCTAAAGCAGTTCCTCAAGGGAGGGGACGCGCCTTAGCGGGTATGAGAACCCGGCATCCAAAGGAAGCATCCTGGGAGGCAGAAGTATCAAAGGCATAGAAACTAATGAACGCGTTCACTTAGGACCACAAAGCCACCTTGCACAATTGTTCTGCGGACATGCCACGGCGGGCCACCCAAGAAGGTCCAACAGACCGAGTAGAATGGGCTTTAATAGCAGCAAGAGCTGGGAGTCCAGCCTGCGTATAAGCTTGTGCAATCACCATTATAATCCATCTGGCCAAGGTTTGCTCAATTGCAGGCCAGCCACGTTTGTGAAAACCCAACAAGACAAAAAGGGAAACTGACCTCCTGATAGAAGAAGTCCTCTCCACATATATACGGACAGCCCTTACCATATCCAAGACCGCTCTTTGGAGGACAAATCAGAAGAGATAAAGGCCAGAACCACACGTAAATAACCTGGGCGAGTTCTAAGAACTGACCGGTCACGATGAAATATCAGAAAGGGTGGACGACAGGACAAAGCGCCTAATAGCCAATAGCCAGTAAAAAACAAGACCTTGGCTGTAAGCCATTTAAGGTCCACCGACTCAAGAGGTTCAAATGGAGACTCTTGCAGGGCATTCAGGACAACAGACAGATCCCATGGAGCCACAGGATGGACATAGGGAGGCTGAATTCGTAAGACACCCTGAGCGAATGTATGAACGTCAGGTATAGATGCAATTTTCCTCTGAAATCAAACTGACAAAGCAGATATACGAACCTTGAGGGAGGCCAGATGAAGGCCTAAATCCAGGCTGCGTTGCAGAAAAGCCAGGATTCTGGAAGATCTGAATCTGTATGCATCATAATTCTTATCAGCACACCAGGTGAAGTAAGAATTCCATGCCCTATAATAAATCCGGCCAGATGCCAGTTTGCGGGCTTTCAACATAGTTTGGATGACTGCCTCAGAGAATCCTTTGGCCCTCAAGAGTGATGCTTCAAGAGCCACGCCGCCAAAGCCAGTCTGGCCAGGTCCGAATAAAGACAAGGGCCCTGTACAGGGAGGTCTGGGCGCTGAGAAAGTAGAAGGAGACGCTCTGTCGATAAACCCTGCAAGTCTGAGAACCAATGCCGTCTGGGCCACGCTGGAACGACTAGAAGTAGTATTCCTCCTTCTTGTTTGAGCATCCGCAGAACTCTGGTCAGGAGTGACACTGCAGGGAACACGTAGGGCAGCCGAAAGATCCATGGAAATGCTAGTGCGTCCATGAATGCTGCTGGAGGATCCCTGGTCCTTGATCTGAAGACCGGAACCATGTGATTGTGTCAAGATGCCATCAGGTCTACATCTGGTAGGCCTCAGTTGTCCACTAGGAGTTGAAAGACTTCCGGATGAAGACTCCACTCTCCGGCGTGTATGTCCTGGTGACTGAGGAAGTCCGCTTCCCAGTTTAGGACGCCCCTATGCGGCTTCGAGTGCCGCCTTGATGGTTTATGTATGCCACTGTGGTGCTATTGTCTGACCGCACTTGAACCGGCCTGTTATGTATCAGAGGCAGGGCGCAAGTCAATGCATTGAACAACGCCCGCAACTCCAGAATGTTTATTGGGAAGAGTGATTCCTCCTTGGTCCATTGACCCTGAAAAGAGTGTTGCTCCAACACCGCACCCCATCCCCTCAGACTGGTGTCCATTGTCAGCAGGACCCAGTCGGTGATCCAGAAGAGACGGCCCCTGCTCAATTGCTCGTCCTGTAGCCACCAGGTCAGCGACAGACGAACCTCTGGAGTCAAAGTGATCATGTGAGATCTGATCAGATGAGGTAGGCCGTCCCACTTGGAAAGAATAAACCTCTGCAGAGGGCGGGAATTAAATTGAGCGTACTCTACCAAGCTGAATACAGACACCATCAGGCCAAGTACTTGTATCGCAGAGTGTATCCACACTCTGGGGCGACAAAAGAAGCATCTTATCCTGTCCTGAAGCTTCGGGACTTTTTATGGAGACAGAAACAGTCGCTGACTGTGTGTATCCAGGAGTGACCCCAGGTGCACCATGCTCTAAACTGGGACCAGCGAGGATTTCTTCCAATTAATGAGCCACCCGTGGGCTTGTAGGAAGCTTACAGTCAGTTGCAGATGACTGAGAAGGACATCGTGGGAGCTTGCCAGGATCAGCAAGACATCCAGATATGGCAAGAACCTGACTCCCTGGCAACGGAGATGTCCCGTCATTACGGCCATGACCTTGGTGAAGATCCAAGGAGCCATAGCCAGTCCAAATGGCAGAGCCTGGAACTGATAGTGGAGGTCGCCAATAGCAAACCACAGATACTGCATCCTGTATATCCAGGGAAACCATATAGTCTCCAGGGTTCCTTAGCCAGTACAATTGAGCGCAGTGTTTCCATATGGAACTTGGACACTCTCACAAACTTGTTCAGTGATTTGAGGTTGAGTATCGGCCGGAAAGACCCACTGGGTTTCGGAACTAGAAACAGGGTTGAGTAGTAACCCCTGCTTCTGTGGGATAAAGGTACCGGCACTACCACTCCTGTATTCAGGAGGAAACTCACAACCTTTTGCAGAGCTTGTGCCTTTAACGGATCCAAAGGGATAACCGCGGTGCAAAACTGGCGAGGGGGACATCTCTTGAATGAGGCTGGGTACCCGTGAGAGACAACTTCCCACAACCATGCATCTGAAGTGGTCTTTAACCAGACCAGGGTGAACTGCAGAAGTCGGCCTCCCACCCTGGGGTCCCCACAGGGGGAGGCCCGCACCGTCATACGGCAGGCTTGTCTAGTTTAGAAGCAGGCTGATGGGCCTTTCAGGATTGTTTAGCCTTGGGCTTTGTGGTTTTGGGAGCAAAAGACTGTCTCGGGTATGCCTGACCTTTTGCTTTCCCTTGAGGTCGAAAGGAACGAAAAATTGTACCTTTTGCCTTCTGTGCAGAAGGATTAGTATTTGGGAGAAAAGCAGTCTTAGCAGCTGCTAACTCAGACACAATTTTATTAAGGTCTTCCCCAAACAAAATGTCCCCCTTAAAGGGGAGTACCTCCAAGGTCTTTTTGAGGTCCAGTTCCACCTTCCATGACCTCAACTACAGAATACGGCGAGCCAGGACAGACGTAGTCGACGCCTTGGCTGCCAACACACCCGACTCAGAGGACGCCTCCTGAATGTAATAGGCGGCGGTGGTAATGCGAGACAGGTATTGTCTGGCATTGTCAAGATATATCCTCGGGCAGCTCTTCCTCTAATGCCTGAACCCATGCTTCAATACCTTTTGCAGCTCAAGAGGGTGCAATAGTGGGTCTATGTACAGCACCTGTAAGGGAGTAAATAGATTTCAGGTATCCCTCCACACGCTTATCTGTCGGTTCCTTCAGTGAAGTGACAGTGGTGACAGGCAGAGTGGATGATACCACTAGGTGGGTGAAATGAGAATCCACCAGCGGTGGATTTTCCCACTTGTTACATACTGTAACTCTGCAGGGAGAGGATAGCGAGCCAAGGCCCATTTAGACAGAGGGTATTTCTTACCTGGATTAGACCAGGGTTCCTGCCTGATGTCCACCAAATGGTCAGAATGGGATAATAGATTTTTAACTCAGCGTCAGTCAGGTCGGGTCATTATTTTCACTTGTGTGTATTTTTTTGTACTGTAATGACAAACTTCTCAGTAGCTGGATTTAAGACACCTCACTTGTTGTTTTTCACCACAGCTTAGTTGACGTGCGACTGCGCAGGGAGATAGATGTGCGCAAACGTCAAAAAGGTAAGTATGACCCAACCTTACAGTCGATGTTACAATTTCGAGCCAAATTAGTGTAGTGTTTATTGTTTATGTTTTTTGTTATTTATAGGTTTTTCTTCAAAATGGATCGCAAGGAACGTGAACGGCAACGTATTTTATCTTTTTTAGAGGACTCTGATTCAGAACAAAGTGACCATTTGACAGAAAGTGAGGTAAATGAAGATCACGTTAGTATACACAGCCAGCAGAGTGACACAGAGCAGGAGGCTTCTGACAGCGATGATAATATACCTCTGAGCGCACTACAGCATCAAATACGTTCGTCAGTATCTAGTCATCCTCAGCAAGACTCTTCAAGCACAAATACCCGCCAGACTTCAGAAATCCAGGTACAAACATCATAATATGTTGGCAAAGACAGGACTAAGTGGCAATAGCAACCTTTTCGACAGAATGTACGTACCCGGCTGGAAAATATAATTACACAGGTGCCAGAAGCAAAATTTCCTACATCAGAAACAGATTGCTGGAATCTTTTTTTTGACAAGTGTGCTGATATGCTGCAAGAAAGTGATTAGTATAAGACTTTGCATTTATTTCTTAAAGATCTCGTAGTCACTTACACCAAAACGTAAAATTTATGTAAAAAAAGTTAACTTTTACCAAGTTTAACAGTGAGACTAAGCATGTCTATTTTTGTTAATTATTTTCAGTTTTTCATAATAGTAAAATAAAGTTCTTAAGATGACTTCTAAGGTCTTTTATTTCACATAAATAACTTTTTTGTGAGTCTTTTAACTAAAATATACAGATGGATTTACAAATCGTGGTAAGAAATGTGGGGTTAAATATTTCAGGGTAATTTTGACCCACCTGACTGCCGGTGCAACAATTTTCTACCGTACTGACGCTGGGTTAACCACCTTCTGCCGTTTAAACATATCAGTTTTCTTAGCCATAGTAGTAGAATCCTCATCATCAGTGATTTGTAGGATCTGCTTAATAGCGACCAATAGGGCAGGGACATCAATTTGCAATGGAGAATCCTCATTAGAAACACCTGATTCAGTGTCTGACAGGACAGTATGCTCCCCCTCTTCTTCAGACGAAACATCTGAGAGATACGTGGATTGTGAGGAGGAAGCAGCCCGCTTAGATGACCCAGATACATGGGAGTGACCTGGAGTAGGTTTTTGCTTGACCAAGGATTGATTTAATTGCTGCAACTGGTTAGAAATGTTTTCCAGCCAAGGCGGATTAACCACAGGGACAATTTGTAACTGTAGTGGCACAGGTGGTCCCATAGGCGTAAGGCGTTCCACCAGAGTACCTATTAGGTTTGTGAACACAGCCCTCGGTTACAGGAGCTGCGGACTGACTGGGAGATGTATGACACACAGTACACAGACCATCACACAAAACTTCCCCCTCTAGTAAATTCCTGGCGCATTCTCTGCATGATGGAGCGTCCACAGACTTACTGCCCTTCTTGCTAGACATTGTACACAAATGCAACAACAGAGAGGTTTAGTACGATAAATCCAGACAGAGTACAATATCTGCAAATAAATTCGTTAGTATGTGACTGAATACACAGGACACAAAACCTGCGATTAAATCCAGTATTATGTGACTGAGTACACAGTAGAAGACATGTAATGGGTAAGTACTGTGATGCACTATATATATGACCGAGACACACCTAGTCCCTTAGGGTACAGAATATAGTGATAGATATATCTAGGAAACACTTATAGTGAAACCACACAGCAGATACAGGCACACACAGTCACAGGTAATGTAGACAATTATGACAATAAAACTGCACTGGACTAGTATATGTACAGATATAGATAAAACAAAGCGCGGTCCTAGACCGGAGGTATATATCAGAATACTTGTACAATATATCCTGTAATAGGTAAACTCTTTCTTAAATAACGCTGTCTGTATAAAGACATGTAGAATACTCAAGTGTTTGTAAAGTCACAGCGCTGTATAACGGTGGCTTTACAAGGGAGACCTTGCCTGAAGTCCCGGAGACCAGCCGCAGCTATGCTTAGAAGATGGTGCCCAGCATCTCAGTCAGGGAGTGAGGGAGAGTGTGAGTCAGCCCCAGGGTGGGAAAATCTGCAGTAGATGGCGCCCTGGGATGGGGGAGGGGCTACAGGTCAAGCGCCGGCTCCCCTATGCTGGTCCTCACCACCGGTACTATGGAGTCTTATTAAAATGGGTGTTAGTACACCCGATCTGTACTCCTATACCCTGGCGGTCTAGTGGGGTCCCTGCTCGGTGACAGTGTCCACGCCAGCATCGCGGTCAGTCTCCCTGGACTGTGACAGGAAGGCGATTTAATGGCGGATCCCACCTGGGGGACCCTCTTACCTTCTCCCCGTAGCAGCCACGCAAACCAAGAGAGCCTCTGCGACCATGTGCCTAAAGCCAGAGCATCTCCGCCGCAAGTACCCAGGAACAGGCCATGGGAGTAGTATGCGATGCCGCTTGGGAGGTGATGGAGCCACAGCACAGAATGTCACACTGACCTATCAGCGCTGCGGCCCTTGAAGACTTCTTAGAAAGCTTTTCAGGGCTGCCCAGTGCAGCCCCCCTGTTAAGTGACCTGTTGCTGCAGGCACCAACTCGAAACTGAGCTCCAGTGCCTGGAGGCAGGGTTTATCGAGGAGGCCCCAATGCATCCTGGGACAGCCTAAAGCTTTAGCCTGTTGGTGCCTCTGGATCAAGATCCATTCTACACCCCGATGTTTCCCTGTGGAACACAAAGTACCTTGCTGCAGAAATGAAATGTAAAAATATGAAGATGGAAAATCCCTTTAAAGTTAGGTCCAATATTGTACAAGTGTCAATTGTGTACATATATGTATAGCATAGTAGTGTCAATTGTGTACATGTATGTATAGCAAGTAGTGTCAAATGTGCACATGTATGTATAGCACAGTAATTGCAATTGTGTACATGTATGTATAGTATAGCAGTGGCATTTGTGAACATGTATGTATAGCACAGTAGTAGCAATTGTGTACATGCATGTACAGCATAGTAGTGGCATTTGTGTACGTGTATGTATAGCATAGTAGTGGCAATTGTGTACATGTATGTATAGCATAGTAGTGGCATTTGTGTACATGTATGTATAGTACAAGAATTAGGTAAAAGTGTTTAATGATCTACTTTTGTTGATGAAACCACATTTAGATAATTGCTCTGAGAGCAGAACCTGTTATTTTAGTTTTACTTAGAAGATCCTAAATAGTTGACGCTAATAAATGTACAGCTACATGCATGATGGCCCGCTGTCTGTGTAGGGATGTACTCTATTAATGACTTTTACTACATGTGACGTAGTATATTATGTATATTGTAGGGTCTGTGCTACATGCATGTACGTCAGGCTGTTACCTCCTTTGGTCTTCCTCCTGGATTGGCTGCAATTGTGTTGAAGACTTCTGGCGAGACGCATCGGACAGGTGAGCGCACTTTGGTGGGACTGCTCATGGAACTAGGGTCTGCAGCATTGTCTTCATATTGTCCTTCGCTGGTTGTCCTCCGACGTGTTAAAGATCCAATCTCATCTGGGGTCTTGTCCCGTGTATGCACCCCTGGGAATGCAACAGAGTCACAACTATATGGAATCTCGGAGTATGTAAAAGTTTTATCTACATTGCATTTGTTTTTAATATTTTTACATTCATTATTATTATTTCATCCAGGTAACATTCCCAACAATAAAATGTATATGCCCTGTTCTGACACTTGCAGTAAAACAGTTACTTAGATGGAGATATGACAGCGTAGAGTAGATCATATCGGGCAAATGAAGATCTTACTGTATTTTTAAGAAGACTTTACTAAATGTTTCAGTTAAAATCACCAAAGTAATAACTTTTTAGCAAAGGTTCCAACATAGCCATAACTAGATTTTTTTTTGCGCCTGGGGAAAGAAGGATAACTAACAACCCATGCCTTCATCTGCAGCCAAATTACCTTTTGCCCTGGACAGATATCCCTCTCGCACAGGGTGTCCCGAACAGTCATACATGTACAGTACTTACACAATGGGGAGTCATTCTGACCCGTTCGCATGCAGCGTTTTTTCGCTGCGGTGCAAACGGGTGAGGAATGCGCATGCGCGGTGGGCGCAGTGTGCGTACGCGATGTTGCCCGGCGACCGGGGTCGCCGGATTACGTCGCGGCTACCGACTGAAGCGGTTGCAGCGGTGACCGCTAATAAGATTGACAGGAAGGAGGTGTGGATGAGCGGATCCGGACCGTTTGGAGCCATTTTTGGGGAGTAAAACGCAGGCGCGTCCAGCAGAACAGAGGGCGGATGTCTGACGTCAAAGCCGGCTCCTGCATTGCAGAGATCGTCGCACAGGGTAAGTATGTATAGGGCTGGTCTACTTCTGCTTGAAAAATTTTTTAGCTTAGCAGGGCTGCACAAGCGATCGTAGCCCTGCTAAGTTAAAATACACTCCCCCATAGGTGTGGACTATTGATCGCATCAGCAGCAAAAAGTTGCTGGCTGCAATCAACTCGGAATGACCACCAATGGCCAAATCTGAATGCCACAAATCACACATTTATTGCTACTAGACAGTGACTGAATAAACAATCAGATGTAATTAGCTGGACAGTGTAAACAAAGGGAGATACATCCTTGTGTGTTGTCCCATAGCAGATTTGGGAGTATTCATCCTACTCTTCCCTACATACAGCATGTGTGTGTTGACAATAAGATACATAGAAAAGCACAGGGGGGTGTCCAATCACCTTTGTCTACATAGTGTACCTCCAAAACTGGAGGGAGGTAAATTAGGGAAGAGAGAACTATCCTTCCCAGCCACAGACCCAGATGTCACCTGCCTGACGGGGTGTTTGAGAGCAAATATTCCTAGAACTAGGAAGGTGTTATGTAACCAGTCCTGATGCTCAGAGATCTGCACCAAGAAGAGTGTTGAATACAACCAATATTAGAATGTTTTTTTAGTTTATGTAACTATGTATGTGCCCATAAGTGCCTCGCCCTCCAAGGGACCTCTCCAGGATGTGGCTGCATTCCTATGTTATAAAACAGGATCACAAAAGAGTATTTCAGCAAAAGGGGAAGGTGAAAAGTTAGTTGGGTCAACTGTTTCCTAGTCATTTTCTTCAAACACAATAAGACTTAGAAAAATAAATCTTTTATTAATATGGACATACGTTTTTTTCTTCTTCTTTTATTTAGCTTGTTATTCACTGCTGCCAATCTGAATCATTATTTTCAGGTGTATATAAAAATAAGATTTTACTCACCGGTAAATCTATTTCTCGTAGTCCGTAGTGGATGCTGGGAACTCCGAAAGGACCATGGGGAATAGCGGGCTCCGAAGGAGGCTGGGCACTCTAGAAAGATTTATGACTACCTGGTGTGCACTGGCTCCTCCCACTATGACCCTCCCCCAAGCCTCAGTTAGGACACTGTGCCCGGACGAGCTGACATAATAAGGAAGGATTTTGAATCCCGAGTAAGACTCATACCAGCCACACCAATCACAACTCGTGATACTAGATCTAGTTTGACAGTATGAAAACAACTGAGCCTCTCAACAGATGGCTCAACAATAACCCTTTAGTTAGCAATAACTATTTACAAGTATTGCAGACAATCCGCACTTGGGATGGGCGCCCAGCATCCACTACAGACTACGAGAAATAGATTTACCGGTGAGTAAAATCTTATTTTCTCTGACGTCCTAGTGGATGCTGGGAACTCCGAAAGCACCATGGGGATTATACCAAAGCTCCCAAACGGACGGGAGAGTGCGGATGACTCTGCAGCACCGAATGAGAGAACTCCAGGTCCTCCTCAGCCAGGGTATCAAATTTGTAGAATTTTGCAAACGTGTTTGCCCCTGACCAAGAAACAGCTCGGCAAAGTTGTAAAGCCGAGACCCCTCGGGCAGCCGCCCAAGATGAGCCCACCTTCCCTGTGGAATGGGCTTTCACTGATTTAAGATGCGGCAGTCCAGCCGCAGAATGCGCCTGCTGAATCGTGTCACAGATCCAGCGAGCGATAGTCTGCGTAGAAACAGGAGCACCCAGCCTGTTGGGTGCATACAGGATAAATAGCGAGTCAATTTTCTTGACTCTAGCCGTCCTGGAAACATAATTTTTTTCAAGGCCCTGACTACGTCCAGTAACTTGGAATCCTCCAAGTCCCTAGTAGCCGCAGGCACCACAATAGGTTGGTTCAAGTGAAAAACTGATACCACCTTAGGGAGAAACTGGGGACGAGTCCTCAATTCTGCCCTATCCATATGGAAAATCAGATAAGGACTTTTATATGACAAAGCCGTCAATTCTGATACACGCCTGGCCGAAGCCAAGGCCAATAACATGACCACTTTCCGCGTGAGATATTTTAGATCCACGGTTTTTAGTGGTTCAAACCAATGTGATTTTAAGAAACTCAACACCACGTTGAGATCCCAAGGTGCCACTGGAGGCACAACCAGGGGCTGAATATGCAGCACTCCTTTCACAATGTCTGAACTTCAGGTACTGAAGCTAATTCTTTCTGGAAGAAAATCAACAGAGCCGAGATCTGTATCTTAATGGAGCCTAATTTTAGGCCCATAGACACTCCTGCTTGTAGGAAATGCAGAAATCAACCTAGTTGAAATTCCTCTGTTGAGGCCTTTTGTGGCCTCACACCAAGCAACATATTTCCGCCATATGCGGTGATAATGTTTTGCAGTTACATCTTTCCTGGCTCGAATCAGCGTAGGAATGACTTCCTCCGGAATGCCCTTTTCCTTTAGGATCCGGCGTTCAACCGCCATGCCATCAAAACGTAGCCGCGGTAAGTCTTGGAACAGACAGGGCCCCTGCTGCAGCAGGTCCTGTCTGAGCGGCAGAGGCCATGGGTCCTCTGATATAATTTCTTGAAGTTCTGGGTACCAGGCTCTTCTTGGCCAATCCGGAACCACGAGTATCGTTCTTACTCCTCGCCTTCTTATTATTCTCAGTACCTTTGGTATGAGAGGCAGAGGGGGGAACACATAAACCGACTGGTACACCCACGGTGTTACCAGAGCGTCCACAGCTATCGCCTGAAGGTCCCTTGACCTGGCGCAATATCTTTTATAGCTTTTTGTGTCTGCTGAGAAGATCTGCTTCCCAGTTGTCCACTTCCGGGACTGAACACTGATGACAGTGCTAATACATGATTTTCCGCCCATCGGAGAATCCTTGTGGCTTCTGCCATCGCCATCCTGCTTCTTGTGCCGCCCTGTTGGTTTACATGGGCGACTGCCGTGATGTTGCCTGATTGGATCAGGACCGGCTGGTTTTGAAGCAGAGGCCTTGCCTGACTCAGGGCATTGTAAATGGCCCTCTGTTCCAGAATATTTATGTAGGGAAGTCACCTGACTTGACCAAAGTCCCTGGAAGTTTCTTCCCTGTGTGACTGCCCCCCAGCCTCAAAGGCTGGCATCCATGGTCACTAGGACCTAGTCCTGTATGTCGAACCCTGCGGCCCTCTTGAAGATGGGCACTCTGCAGCCACTACAGTAGAGATACCCTGGTCCTTGGAGACAGGGTTATCAGCCTAATGCATCTGAAGATGCGACCCGGACCACTTGTCTAACAGGTCCCCCTGAAAAGTTCTTGCATGGAACCTGCCGAATGGGATTGCTTCGTAGGAAGCTATAATTTTTCCCAGGACTCGCGTGCAATGATGCACCGATAACTGTTTTGGCTTCAGGAGGTCTCTGACTAGAGATGACAGCTCCTTGGCTTTCTCCTCCGGGAGAAACACTTATTTCTGGTCTGTGTCCAGAACCATCCCCAGGAACAGTAGACGTGTCGTAGGAACCAGCTGTGACTCTGGACTGTTTAGAATCCAACCGTGCAGTTGTAGCACTTTCCAAAATAGTGCTACCCCGACTAGCAACTGCTCCTTGGACCTCGCCCTTATAAGGAGATTGTCCAAGTACGGGATAATTAAAACTCCCCTTTTTCGAAGGAGTATCATCATTCCGGCCATTACCATGGTAACACCCTCGGTGCCATGTACAGTCCAAACGGCAGAGTCTGGACTTGGTAATGGTAATCCTGTACCACAAATCTGAGGTACTCCTGGCGAGGATAGTAAATAGGGACATGCAGGTAAGCATCCTT
Source organism: Pseudophryne corroboree (assembly GCF_028390025.1). Taxonomy (NCBI): domain Eukaryota; kingdom Metazoa; phylum Chordata; class Amphibia; order Anura; family Myobatrachidae; genus Pseudophryne; species Pseudophryne corroboree. The sequence continues at coordinate 199,212,287 of NC_086450.1, read as the reverse complement.
GATGTCCCGGGATACCATGTAATCCCCCTCGTCCAGGCTTGCAATAACCGCCCTGAGCGATTCCATCTTGAACTTGAATTTTTTATGTATGTGTTCAAGGATTTTAAATATAAAAAAAAAAAAAAGGGTCACACCGAACCATGCGGTTTCGGTACCCCAAACCGTGTGGAATAGTAACCCCGTCCTTGTTGGAGTAGGGGCACCTTAAGTATTACCTGCTGGGAATACAGCTTATTAATTGCCTCTAGCACAGCCTCCCTGCCTGAGGGAGTTGTCGGCAAGGCATATTTGAGGAAACGGCGGGGGGAAGACATCTCGAATTCCAGCTTGTACCCCTGAAATACTACTTGAATGAAACAGGGATCCACCTGTGAGCGAGCCCACTGATCGCTGAATTTTTTGAGACGGCCCCCCACCGTACCTGGCTACACCTGTGGAGCCCCCGCGTCATGCTGTGGACTCAGAGGAAGCGAGAGAAGAATTATGATTCTGGGAACAGACTGACTGGTGCAGCTTTTTCCCTCTTCCCTTGTCTCTGTACAGAAAGGAAGCGCCTTTGACCCGCTTGCTTTTCTGAAGCCGAAAGGACTGTACCTGATAATACAGTGCTTTCTTAGTCTGTGAGGAAAACTGAGGTAAAAATATTTCTTCCCAGCTGTTGCTGCGGATACGAGGTCCCAGAGACCATCCCCAAATAATTCCTCACCCTTATAAGGCAGAATCTCTATGCGCCATTTAAGGTCAGCATCACCTGTCCAGTGACAGGTCTCTAATACCCTCCTGACAGAATGGACATTACATTCATTTTGGATGCCAGCCGGCAAACTATCCCTCTGTGCATCCCTCATATATAAGACGACGTCTTTAATATGTTCTCAAGTTAGCAAACTAGTATGTTTGACAGGGTCACCGACCACGCTGCAGCAGCACGCTCTGCAGGTTTCAGTCTAGTACCTGAGTGTGTAAATACAGACTTCAGGATAGCCTCCTGCTTTTTATCAACAGGTACCTTCAAAGTGGCCGTTCCTAAAACGGCAGTGCCACCTATTTTGACAACCGTGTGAGCGCCTTATTCACCCTAGGGGATATCTCCCAGCGTAACTTATCCTCTGGCGGGAAAAGGTACGCCATCAGTAACTTTTTAGAAATTACCAGTTTCTTATCAGGGGGAACCCATGCTTTTCATACACTTCATTCATTCATCTGATGGGGGAACAAAACACTGCCTGCTTTTTCTCCCCAAACATAAAAACCCATTTTTAGAGGTTAATGTCAGAAATGTGTAACACATTTTTTATTGCCGGGATCAAGTCACGGATGTTCCTAGTGGATTGTGTATATGTCTCAACCTTGTCGACACTGGAGTCAGACTCCGTGTCGACATCTGTGTCTGCCATCTGAATGAGCGGGCGTTTTTGAGCCCCTGATGGCCTTTGAGACGCCTGGGCAGGCACGGGCTGAGAAGCCGGCTGTCCCACAGCTGTTACGTCATCCACCCTTTTATGTAAGGAGTTGACACTGTCGGTTAATACCTTTTACCTAACCATCCACTCTGGTGTCGGCCCCACAGGGGGCGACATCACATTTATCGGCATCTGCTCCGTCACTATATAAGCCTCCTCCTCAAACATGTCGACACAGCTGTACCGACACACCGCACACACACAGGGAATGCTCTGATTGAGGACAGGACCCACGAAGCCCTTTGGGGAGACAGAGAGAGAGTATGCCAGCACACACCAGAGCGCTATATAATGTGGGGATTAACACTATAACTAAGTGAAATTTCCCCAATAGCTGCTTGTATATACAATATTGCGCCTACATTTAGTGCCCCCCCTCTCTTTTTAACCCTTTGAGCCTGAAAACTACAGGGGAGAGCCTGGGGAGCTTTCTTCCAGCTGCACTGTGAAGAGAAAATGGCGCCAGTGTGTCTGAGGGAGATAGCCCCGCCCCTTTTCCGAGGCCTATTCTCCCGCTTTTTTCTGGATTCTGGCAGGGGTAATTACCACATATATAGCCTCTGGGGCTATATATTGTGGTATTTTTGCCAGCCAAGGTGTTTTTATTGCTGCTCAGGGCGCCCCCCCCCAAGCGCCCTGCACCCTCAGTGACCGGAGTGTGAAGTGTGTATGAGGAGCAATGGCGCACAGCTGCAGTGCTGTGCGCTACCTTGGTGAAGACTGATGTCTTCTGCCGCCGTTTTTCCGGACCTCTTCTTGCTTCTGGCTCTGTAAGGGGGACGGCGGCGCGGCTCCGGGACCGAACACCAAGGACTGGGCCTGCGGTCGATCCCTCTGGAGCTAATGGTGTCCAGTAGCCTAAGAAGCCCAATCCGGCTGCAAGCAGGCGAGTTCGCTTCTTCTCCCCTTAGTCCCTCGCTGCAGTGAGCCTGTTGCCAGCAGGTCTCACTGAAAATAAAAAACCTAAATCTATACTTTCTTTCTAAGGGCTCAGGAGAGCCCCTAGTGTGCATCGAACCTCGGCCGGGCACAAGATCTAACTGAGGCTTGGAGGAGGGTCATAGTGGGAGGAGCCAGTGCACACCAGGTAGTCAGAAATCTTTCTAGAGTGCCCAGCCTCCTTCGGAGCCCGCTATTCCCCATGGCCCTTTCGGAGTTCCCAGCATCCACTAGGACGTCAGAGAAATATGTGATATACTCCGTATTGCACTGTACTGCTGTGCAGGCTCTGACGGAACATGTTAATAGGATATGTCTATTTGATTTATGCTACAATTACTGGCACTGACAGACCAATGCACGTGCTCAGGCTTGTTGTAAGCACTGAAAGAGGACGGCAGGTACACAATTATGGAAAAGATATGTGACAGAACTATTGGTTTAAAACCACAATAATTTCTAGTAAAACCCCATGTACTGGGCTATATTAAGGTCTATAGGCCCAGAATCATTCATTGTATTCTTCCAATTATACATATTACCTAAAACCTGCACCGATTGTTTAACCGTGGCTTTCTGAATAGTAAATGTGGGAAAGAATAGGAAAACTGTAGCTAATCCTAGAGCAGAAGGTCTGTGGTATTAAATGCACCAGCATGAGACAAAGCTTTTACAGTCAATTGTTTATAACTCGAATACATATGCACTACCATCAACTGTGGCTCTGCTGTCAGTGCTCCTCACACTGCACAGTAATAAGGCTACGGATACGGTTATGTACCCTTGAATTGACAGTAGATATATAGTCTCGTACATCTTGCCTCAATACAATATGCACCGTGATATGCCTGGCATGAGTGAATCGGCAGTTCCCAGGCAGCTCTGCTAATGTCGGGTGTCTATTTTTTTTTCTTTCAAAAAATGCATCTTAGTCGCATAGCAATACTTATGCTCATTCATATGATATGCGGCATGCCTATATTGTGTGCGCGACTGTGGCTGTATCTGCACACGAAATGCTAGTACAGTTATTACTAGTAAAACACTGTACTGTAGCATTTGGTGTGCAGATACAGCTGCAGTCACACATAATATAGGCATACTGCATATCATTTATATCAGCATAAGCTACTTGGGCGTCCTATGCGCATAGCGATGCAAAAAATACGCATTTTTAGACGGGCTGTTTAACGTGACTGCAGCAAGGATGTAGGTGGACACATCTGCACATGACAGTCAGCTAGTAGTTTCTTAGTGCTTGACAAATTGTAGCTCCCAGCATGTTCTACAGTTTAATTTTTATTTAATCATTTCATTACGGATTAATTTAAATTACATTGTAAGTATCATTTATATTCTCACAAAGCTACATTGCACATTATGAGATAAGATGGCTTCTTCATCTTTATGTATGACCCTGCTATGGAATATACAACTCATGCATAATCAGGACATGTATCCTATGAATAATGTGGCATTTCAATGGCCGCAGGAATGAATAGAGGAGAATGTCATCCAAACGCTGTGGAGGAGTCTCTTAATACCATAGATTGTCTGACAAGGGGGCCCTGCTACTGGAGAAGAGGGGAGGTGTTGGCAGAGAAATAGGACCAAGAGATGTACAAGATCAGGGCTGCGGGAAGGCTGTTTAAGGCAGGAAAGTTCTAGCGAGCTGAGAAGGGGATGCAGTTAGTTGCCGGCAGTCAGGATCCCGTCGGTCAGGATACCGATGCCGGGATCCCGACCGCTGACAATGCAGACAGCCGGAATGCCGTCTAACAGGGGCTATTCCCACTGGTGGGTGTCCACGACACACATGGAGTGGGAATAGAACCTGTGGCAAGCGGAGAGATAGTGGAGCTAACAAGTATATTCCACATCTGTAATATCTGAAGAGAGACCTGATATTTAGATACTACAGAACTTGTGCCAGTAAGAAACTGTCATTGTAATGTGTCATATATTGAAGCATAAAGAGGTGGGTTATCATTTCAGTAAAATCAAATCACCTGATGCTGTTTGGATATCAGTCCGCAAATTGGTTCTACACATGCCCACATGCATGAGCAGATCTGGTTGCATCTGACATATGGGCTCATACCCACACAGAGATACGTGATTATCAGTAGATGTGTCATTTGTGGCTGCCTGAGGGCTGGTGCAAATACACTCTAATGATGAGCACGGTCACCTGCACTAGCGTCTGATTAGCTATCGATATGTTTTGAGCACCTAAGAGAGGCTGATGCTGGTGTAACGATCTCTGAACGGTCTATTATTGGACCAAAGTCGACAGACATGTAATCGGGATCCGGTCTCTAGGTCGACAAGACTTAGGTCGACAGTGTCTAGGTCGACCACTATTGGTCGACAGTAAGTAGGTCGACATGGACTCTAGGTCGACATGTACTAGGTCGACATGACAAAAGGTCGACATGAGTTTCACATATATATTTTTTCTTTTTTTGAACCTTTTCATACTTTACGATCCACGTGGACTACAATTGGGAACGGTAACCTGTGCCGAGCACAGCGAGCCTTGCGCGGGGACGCGGTGCACTAACTGGGGTTCCCTGTCACTCTACGAAGAAAACGACACCAATTTTTTTCTTAAACTCATGTCGACCTAGACTCTCTGTCGACCTAGAAACCACTGACTGACTGACTTATCACTAATTCTCTTACTTCCCGTTATGTTAGGAAGATGACATAACATAAGCATTCTGCTGGTGGGATATAGGAAAACTATGTAATTAGAATTTTAATAAACCTCCCCTAAGGGGATGAAAAGGGGATTGACATAATGACGTCATTACCGATACGTGGCTTGCATTGCTGGAACGATAACAGCCAAATGGACATTCGGATCAAAGTTTGAATTGCACCCCCAGTGTGTAGACTTTAATAAACTACAAAAATGGTCCTGTCACTTTTCACCGTATCTGCTATGGGTGCTCCTCGGGTAACGCCAAGAACCATGGATTAATATTTACTTACAAGACTTCTCAAATTTACATCTCTGTACAGATGGACCATGCTCATTGAGAGTGGCTGCATCACAGGCGGGGGCACGCAACGTGCCTAGGTGCGCCTGCGCCTCGGTACGCCACCGAGCGTACAGAGATGCCTCTATTCACGCGCGTCCTATTCGTTCCCGCCGGTGTGCCTTGCCGGGTGCACTCAGTCACAGACGGAGACACGATTAGCATGGCTCCATCTGTAGATTTACCAAATTTTTAACACTCATTTATATTTACAACCGTGAAAATCAGAAACTCCTGTACGAAGAACGGGTAGAACAGTTAGTATATAATACACACTAAAGTAGATAAGATTGTAAGCTTGTGAGCAGGGCCTTCCTACCTCTATGACTTTCTGTTATTACTCAGTTATATTTAATCCCTGTTGTTTCAATGTGTAAAGCAATACGAAATTTGTCGTGTAATATAAGAAACTGTTAATGAATAAATAAATAACCTCATCTGGTTACTCCAACAATGTCGGGGAATAATAAGGGGAGGCGGCATTAGGCAAGTTGCAACCAGCTCAGATCCAGCAAAAGCCTTTCTGTCTCAACACGATACACAGCTATGTAGATGGCAAATTCTTGACACACAGTTTAATATTCTAAGCATCAAAATAAGGACCATTGTTTCCCAGCCAAGGGTGAAATGGAAACTCGCACATAATGAGGAGTCTCTACTGACTGTAACATGGCCGACTGGGGGGAGAAGTGCAGAGTCGGCTCAACTGCTATCTTTTGTATTTATATGACGTGAAAAAAGCATAGTATCTAATGATGAATGCAATGTGTAAAAAAAAAACCATAGGCCTGTGGTTTTCTTTTTCTGCATTAAAAATAGTAACACCAAACATACTCCCTATATTAATAAAGAAAAAAAAGGAATAATTTTCCCTTTGAAACCTGAAACATATTATACACAGCACATAAAATAATTATATGTTGTGTTAGGGATTGCTGCAGACCTCACATCAAAACTTAGGCAGGGACTTTGAAAGTAGACCTCATCCTTATTAGAAAAGATAAAAACGATTACTGCAAATTGTGAAGTGACACATTGTTACAGTGGCTTTGTACATTCCAATCACTTTTATTGCCCCAGTGTGTTAATCATCGTCTGCATTCTGTGTTATTACAAATGCTGATTCTACAGATCTGAAATTTAGAACATGAGATTTATTAATGACATGTGGTATTAATATGGCCTTGTTGACAGAAAGCCAATGCTTTAGGGTTTTTTTTTACTTTTGGAAAAATCTGAACATACATCCAGCACTGTCCATTGGGGGTCATATTCTTCTTATTCTTATTATTTACGGTTGTAAAAATTAAAGTATCCCTTACTTACAACACACTGGAGTGAGTTCTAAGGCTGGTAAAGATGTAAAATTTGGAAAACAGGTACTTAAGAGGGGATACGGTCATTAGGTCGACAGTCATTATGTCGACCACTATATGTCGACATGCATTAGGTCGCCAGGGTCACTAGGTCGACATGTACTAGGTCGACAGGTCAACATGAGTTTTTCACATTTTTTAAAAACTTTTTGGACTTTTTCATACTTTACGATCCACGTAGAATACGATTGGGAATAGTAACATGTGCCGAGCGCTGCAGACACAATGCACTATTTGGGGTTCCCCGTCACTTTACGAAGAAAAAGACACCAAAAAAAGTAAAAACCTCATGTCAAACTTTTGAACTGTCGACCTAGTACATGTCGACCTAATGACCATGTCAACCTACTGTATGTCGACCTATAGTGGTCGACCGAATGACTGCTGACCTAAGTTGTGTCAACCTAATGACCCATAACCCTTACGAGTATGCGCTGGTCATTTATTGAAAAAAAAAAAAAAAAATTGCTTATAAATGTTGTCACCAGGTGGCAATGACAATCAATTGAAAAGCCTAACAATTGTTCAATGTGTCCTCCATTGTGGTAATCAATAGTTTTTATGTTTGAAGAACAGCATTTTCTATAGCAGAATACAACATGTGAAATAGCCGGGATAGAGATATATTGCCGGTAGTTGTGATCCCAGCAGTCAGGATACAGACGCTGGAATCCCAAGCACTGATCATCCCGGCTAACAGGGACTTTTCCCAGTCATTGGTGTCCATGACACCCATAGAGTGGGAATAGAGCCTGTAGCATTCGCCCAGCTGCCGGCATTCAGGCGTCCGGGATCCCAGTGTCGGTATGCTGACCACCGGGATCCCAGAAGCCGGAATAGCCAGCAAATGACATTTAATGCTGTGTTCAGATCTGACAGGGTGTGATATACTCTCAATACAACTGGTTCTTCAAAAAGAAGAAAAAATACACCCAATATTTGCATGGGGTGAGGTCCCGGAGATTGGGTTGGCCAAGATGTCTGGAGGTAGTGGCTGATTACCCATTCTGTAAATTAACAATTGTTGCACTATTCAAGTGCTTTATCACCAAATTGCCCCCTTGTGACAAATGCAATGCATATATTGTTACTGCCATTAAATGGCTAGTGCATCCCCTGAAGTACCTGCTCTCCACATTTCACATCATTACAGGCACAGGCGTTTCTATAATGGGTGCAGTGCACACGGGCCCCTGGGTCCAGGGGGGCCCACCCCACACACCCTGCACCCATATATTATACTTACCCCTCCAGAGTCCCGCTGTTTCCAAGGGATTTGCACATGCGCAATGGAGACATCCCCGGGAACAAGGCCTGAGCGCCACATTCCCGGAGACCTGGGCATGCGGAGTAGACTCCTGCATTATGCCAGAGGAGGGGGCCCGCAACGGAGGATAACAGCAGGACCCCTACTCTCTTAAAATGCACCTGATTACAGGTCTTCCAAGTCGCTCCAGAGTGCTCCAAGTAGAGTGCTTTAATTGTAACAGCCCTGTATTATACAGAACACGTAATAGCAGGAGATCTTGTAAGAAAAACATAAAATATATATATATATATATAAACAGAATAATTATATGTTGGAATCAGAGATTAGCAGCATGAATGTGCAACTGACAAGCAACTGCGTGATGCCATCGTGCCAGCATGGACCAGAGTCACTGGTGAATGTTTCCAGCAGCTTGTCAGGCTGTTATAGGGTCAACGGGAGGGTTCTACCAAGAGAAAGAAAGGAGTATCTCATAGACTGGCCACATTTTATTTATTCCACCAACATAACCAACTACCCCCCCCCCTACCTCCCCCTATTTTAATACTTGGTTCAATCAACTATAGCAGCATTTACAGTGGTAAATCTATTGCATCTGAACACTGTATTTGCCATATTCATCAATGGTGGGAAGCACTTATCAAATCATTACATAGATTCATAATGCAGTAGGAATCTGGGCTTTGATTGGGCCAATCTTGGACACTGGTTTATTATATATTTAAGCCAATGTGGTTTTTGCTTTAAGTAATGACCTGCTAAACTATAAATCATCTCCCAAGTAGGAGACTGCATCAATTACTTTTCTATATCTTAGTTTCTATTTTAAGTTTTCCAGTCTATAGAAGCATCCTTCTAGCATTATGCTCGCTCCAAGGTGGGGACGGTGTTAATCTTATACCCAATAGTGTCACTGCGGCTAAAAAGTACATCAGACCTACAAATATAACTCTGCGTGCTGTGAGAGTTTCCCATTTGCTTTATGGAAACTGCAGGCTAAATTTAAGATAAGTTGATCTAAACTATTATTATCTTTTATATATATTATGGCATCACCAAATGTCTGTAGCGATGTAAAGGAAAAATTACAAGATATTAAACAATACAATCTAAAAATGTTTGAACAGACAGTACAGGGGCAAAAATCAAAGATTGAGAAGGGAACACAATTAAAAGAGAGACCATTAATAACAGTAGCACTCAATGAATCCGTGCCCTGCAAAGGGTGGACAAAAAGGATCAAAGTCACTGACTGAGTGGGAGTGCACTGGAGACCAGGACAGTGCAGGGTGAAGGAATCTGCTATCAGTCCAAAGGGGCTGGGTGATAAAACTAGGGGGGATGGGGTTTGGGGAGGAAGCACAGATGATAATTGCTAGAGTGTGATGGAAGCTTGAAAGGGTACGAAAGCGAGTTCCAGAAGAGGGTAGCAGCATGGGAGATGCCTTGATTGTGGCAGTGAGAGAAGGTACAGTAATTGGTTTGGTGGCAAGTCATCAAAATGAGACAGGAAAGAGAGTGTGGATTGAGATGAGGTCAGAGATGTAGGAGGAGGGAAGTGATTGAATGCTTCAAAAGTGAGGGTGAGGAGTTAAAACTACTGTAGATTCTGTAGGGAAAGAGGAGCAGGAAAAGGAGTTTAAGTAGAAGAGGTTGACTAATGGTCTTCCTTTTGTTATCCTTCCATAAAGTTTACATTTATAAAATTATGGAGCTATTGTCTCATGGGCAGTTTATTACATCCCTAACATGGAAGACACACTCTCTGTAAAAACAGATGTGCAGTATTGGAGTATGGCCTATGGGCTTAATTCAGTAGGAATTTGCAATCCTTCTGTACACATGCTGGGGGCTGCATGCCCCCCCCCTGCATGCCCCCCCCCCCCCCCACAATTTCTGCTTCATGGTAGAAATTAAGGTTGCCTCCCTGCCGGCGCAACTGGGGGTGGGGGTGGCTACGTGCCATCTTACATCACACAACGTGAGCAATTTTTGCGGATGGATCGCATTTTGCGATCCAACCTGAATTAGGCCCTATGTTAGGAAAACTGCTACAGTATATATTCTACATTTCTTTATGATAGTCTTGACAGTGCTCCATGAGTTATAAAAATGTTTTGGGGATTTTCCTATATTCTTCCCTGGATTGGTTAATTTTCGTACAGGTTGAGTCTCACATATCCAAAACGCTTTGGACCAGAAGTATTTTAGATTTCAGATTTTCTCATATTTTGGAGTATTTGCATACCATAATGAGATATCTTGGGGATGGGACTCAGGTCTAAACATGAAATGCCTTTGTTTCATATACACCATGTACACTTAGGGGTATATTCAATTGAAGTTGAAAGCTGCCTTCTGTTGAAAAGACGGCACTTTTTGACTTTTTTAGGTCAGAAGGGGTTCCAACCTATTCAATCTAACCCCAAATTATTCGACATTCAATCTAACCCCAAATTATTCGACTTGTCGAAAAGAACGTGGATCGGCGGAATAGCTGCCGATCCGCATGCTTTTGTCGAAAATGGGGCCAAAACCGTTTTGGCCACCTGTTCGACAATCTCAATTCGACTTTTAAAAAAGTTGAATTGAGATGCGGGAGCAGAGACGGGGGAGAGGAGGAGACAGGGGGGGGAGACTGGGGAGAGCCGCAGACGGACGTGGGAGAGCAGCGATACAGCAGCGTAGCCGGAGGATGTGTCACAGCCGCCGCTCACGGCAGCGTCCACTCAACTCCAGCAAGTGAGACGCTGCCATGAGCGGCGGCTGTGACACATCCTCCGGCTACGCTGCTGTAGCGCTGCTCTCCCACGTCTGCCCGCGGCTCTCCCCCGTCTCAGCTCCCGCATGTCAATTCGACCTTTTTTAAAGTCGAATTGAGATGGCATTGAATAGCCCTGGTCGGATCCATTCTGACAAATGAATGTTGGAATGGATCCGACTTCAATTGAATATACCCCATAGCCTGAAGGTAATATTATACAATATTTTTTATCATTTTGTGCATGAATTAAACTTTGTGTACATTGAACCATTACAAAGCAAATGTGTCACTATCAGTCGCGCTTGAATGTTTTGGGAGTTTGGAATATTTCAGATATTGGATTTTCGGATATTCATAATGAAGCTCTTGTTTGGAAGTAACTGACAGGCATATTTATTTTTATAACAACTGATACACTTTGTACATAGAAGGACTCCAATTAGTGACTTATGTGGCCTCTGAAGATAGTAGACTGCATTACAGTGTTTTGGGGGATATTTTAGCAAAATGGGTAATGAGCTGTTCTCCGTTTGTTTTATATGGCACTAGTGTTTGCCTGCAGCTTCGCTCACATACAGTAGATGTCTGTTATTGGTCAGTGGAACTAATTTTACAAAGACGATAGTGTCATCTAAGATTGTGATGTATATTTTATATTGTACACATTGATCACAAAATTTATTTGCAAGCAATATTTGCAGTTTTTCCTTCAGGGATGAACACAAAAGATGCTTGGTGCTACTAACTCATGAGCAAGCCACGTAAATCGGTACTTTGTGCCCGATGGTTGCAGGAGCAACCAACCGTTTTATTATATGTACAGAATTAAAAAATATTTTATATTGATCAGTGTTAAAAATTTAGGGGTCTATTCATGAAGCTGCCCATAGTAACCAATCAGCTGCTCCATACAATTGTATAATATGCAAATTATAAATGTTACTTCAACTTCTCCACACATTTCACTGCTCATGAATAGACCTCTTAAACTGAGAACTAAAGATTTTCAAAATGAGTGAAGTGCCAACACCAGATAATATAATTTCCTCATCTTCTTGTCATACAAACTCTAGAGTTTGGGCGACATACATTGTGGTAGATTATAGAATGGTTCATCTTACCTTTTTTTGGACATATCATATGAATACTGTACATCACTTTACTCAAATAAATCGCTGATGTAAACCCCCGTCCCCCTGTTACTGATGCCATATGTCTTAATGCCATGCTACGTTACAAAGTCCCTAATAAACTACACTGTTACCAGGAATAGACAAACAAATTTGCACACAAGGAAAAAAAAACATTTGCAACATTAGTTCCAATTCAGTGCAGTGAATCCCAACACAGATGTTGTAAACAGAGCCATACAACAGCAACCGCATGAGAGAAAGGCACCACACCCCATGCGATCTGGCAGCTCATAAACACAAGGGTTAGAAGCAGAAATCCATACCCCATGCATTCAAACTGAAGCAAAGAGGGCACTTCTGGCCTCCCAAGTCCATCACACACGCTACGTTTTATATTAGTTACTGTCTGAACCAGTTGCTGTGTATTATAATAAAGCGTATACAGCACATAACAAGCAAACGTCAATCAGTTCTTCCAGTCTCTTGTAGCAGCATATGAGCCACTTCATATGATAATGACCCAATGTCTTCTACTAACACAGACATTGTATGTGCCAGAGGCTGCGACACAACATGCATAATGGATGGAAGGCAGAGGACAGAACAAACCAGAGAAGGTGAAGGAACGCTGGCGGTGAAGCGTGGGTGTGTGGGGGGTGTTCATACTTTTATGGATATTCCGGAGTTTGCTGTTGTACGCTGGCACATTGATGGAGGGGTCAGGACCATGGATGAGGTGGAGTCAGAGAGGGGAAAGAGAACATGGGACAACAGATTCCCCAACAAGAGGAGAAATGGAAACAAAGACAACAGACACATAAAAAAGAAGAAAAAAAATGGGGAGAAAAATGAATTAGTTAATAGTGGAAAGCAATGATAGGAATGTAAGTGTAGATGCCCTAAAGGGAAACAAAATCATTGTATGCATATACAGTACACAGTTGATACAGACAGACCATTGATAACATATTCATTCATACAAATTGAGGTAATTTAGCAAATCGGAAGCATTTACCCCTTTAAACCATTGGATCAGGCACATTTCATTTGTGCTATTCAAGAGACTTTTGGCCACCGACATTTGAAGCTTAAGAAATCTCCCTGTACGTCCAACTTCAGAGATGTTACACTAGTTTTAGCCTTATAATTCACATGCTGGACTGACCTGTGCTCTACAGAATATGCAGATTTAATTCTTATGATCCCACAACATACTTTGATACATTTAATTGATGACTGCAATTAATAATGTTATAAAGTTACCACACACGTTACACATTGTTTTTCCGAACATGATTGAAAATGATTAGATTAATTTGGAATCTAGATTTGGACTGCATAGTCATATTGAGGGCCAAGTAATATCCTGGACAATTGTAGGCAGTTATGTGCAATTGTTATATGTTGGACCACTGTGGGTGGAAGGGACATAGGGGGTAATTCAGACCTAATCGCTCGCTAGCTGTTTTTTGCAGTCCTGCGTTCGCATAGTCGCCGCCCACTGGGGAGTGTATTTTAGATGTGCAAGTGTGCGATCAAATGTGCAGCTGAGCGGTACAAAAAAAAAAAACTTTGTGCAGTTTCTGAGTTGGCCAGGACTCACTCAGCAGTTACGATCACTTCAGCCTGTCCGGGGCCGGAATTTACGTCAGACACCCGCCCTGCAAACGCATGGACACGCCTGCGTTTTTCAAACCACTCCCTGAAAACGGTCAGTTGCCACCCATAAATGCCTTCTTTCTGTCAATATCCTTGCGATTGGCTGTGCGAATGGATTCTTCATAAAACCCATCGCACAGCAACAATTCACTTTGTACCTGTGTGACGCGCCTGTGCATTGTGGTGCATATGCATGCGCAGTTCTGACCTGATCGCAGCAAAAAACGCTAGCAAGATATCAGGTCTGAATTACCCCCATAATATGCTGGACAGTTGGGCCTGCCAAGCACAGTGCTTTCAAGTTACTTTTCTGAATTCAGTCCGCCATGCATGAAAAGTGTTTATGTTTATGCTGTGCCAAGTATGGATCACAACATGAAAAACAAAAAGTTCTGCTGTCTTAAGGTGCATACACACGGTGAGATCCTTGCTATGCCTGATTTTGACTATCTGTACTTTTGATTTTGTCTATGTACGATTTTGACTGACAATTTTGACTATACTTTGTACTAGATAGTCAAGATTGACTTGCCTGTAGTCTATCTAGCCTTGCGATACCGACCACACGGGAGTGCGCATCGGGATCGAAACGGTATCGCAAGCTGCCTAACACCTTTCGATTTCCACTATCTTCGTTTGCGATTTTGACTATATAGTCAAAATGCTAAATCTCACCGTGTGTACACACCTTAAAGCATTTCTCTCAAAGTTGCATTGTTTTATTTAAAATAACCTTATGTTCTATCTACAGTATTACTTATAGTCTCATACTCTGAAGAAAGGATGATATGCTATGTCAAATGTTTAAGTAAAAGTTCTAGTGTAGGGGGCAGGGATTGTTGAATTTTGGGCAACGGACCCATAAAAGTAATAAGACTTTGCTTGTCCTCTCAATAATAAGTGTTTCAGCCCTGTAAGCCACAATTGCAGCTGGCAGTCACCATTTCCATGCCCACGGGAGATATGAATTTGTCAGTCAGTGAGCAGGAATCTGGTACAGTACAACAAGGTATTTGTCTAAGTATGTGCAGTATGGAGAATGCCCATATAAAGACACTGCATCTATCTGAGGGGTGGGATAAATACCATAACATCGAATTCTTATAAAAGTCAGGTGATGTCAGTACCCACATATTTCCATTTAACTAACCACACTAAAAAGTCATTTTATTTTTTTATTTTTTTTTATCTCATGAAAGTCCATTCACAAGTTTCTGTGACATGTAATGGATAGGAAGGAGACAGCAGTGAATTAAACACATACATCTCTTCCAAGCTACAGCGACACCAGGACAGAATATACACTTTGGCATGGAAATTCCAAAATATATTACATTGGGTTGCCCTAAGCCGCAGATTCTTGGTGCAGCCCATCAGACTGGAGTTCTCATTTCATTAGCTTTTAACTTGTTTCTAGTTTGCATAGTTCTGGGAGGAAATTGGGGGGCATGAAACTTTTTTGTTGTTGCTTCAGGCCCAATACTTTATACAGAAACAAAATGGAAGTGCAAAGCTAACATTTGTACATAGCCGCTGTAACCTTATATGGTGTCCTCAGTATGGATCCTGACAACGAAAAAACATCAGGTTCTGTTATGGGAAAACACCTAAATTGCTTAGGAGGTCCCCAAAATTGCTGCTTCTTTTAATTTTAATTTATTTATAGTGATACCTTTACTCTGGCAATTATTCCATTAAATACTCTGTAACCCACAGATCACTTAATATATTAATTATACTTATGCATTGTATTATTTACTGGGCAGTATAAAGTTTAATTTGTATATTGACTATATTTATATTTACGCACATTTACACATTAAAATGTTACTGGCTGCTGGGAGAAATCTAATATAAATTAACGTAAAAACTGTTGAAATAGGATTGTTTTCCTAATAACACTAAATTACAATTTGCTTAATTACAATGACAGTAGGTTATATTTACTGTACTGTAACCAATGCCACAGTATCCTTTTTGAGGGTTATAGATCCGATGGGTATATATTTATATCCACTCAGCTTCCTAGCACAAAAAGCACACAGCTACATCTAAATACAGAGGGAATAATTCAACTCTCGGCCTCCGAAAACTAAATACTACTGCTGACCTTTTACATTCCATACAAGTCATCGCTATATTCTTGTCTCTCACGTCAACATTCAGTAAGACTTCTTGTCTATTCTGATTTACAGGATATGCCTGGTTTGTAGATGCAGAGTGGATTGTAAATGGCATAGAGAACAACCAAACTGTGTTGTTCATAATGTGATATTTTCTAACAGTTGTGATGCTCTTCCACAGTACAACTTTTTCTTCTCCTTATTATTATTATTAGTAGTAGTAGTATTTTTAAGTGCAGGGCCATTCTCTGGCCTGCAGATGTCTCTGTTGTATCTGTAGTATATAGAAATATTTACTGGTTAAGGGACTAATGTAGAGGTGGTAGAAAATTTGTACCCAACATGATGTAGGTGCAATTTGCTTCACAAAACAAAATCTGCAATTACATATGCTAAGACACAATGGGAGGCAGTTACGTGACTGGCGGTCAGGAGACCGTCGGTCGCAATACTGACTTCTGAGTCCTGCCCCTTTACAGTCCCGACAGTCGGACTGTCCACGACACCCATAGAGTGGGAATATAACCTGTGGCTAGCACAGCTCACCACCGAGCCCACAAGGGGCTTCGTTACGCTCACCACCACCCCTCCGCACCGGCCCGGCGTCAGTATGGTGACCGGCGGTCATGCATACACAACCTGCCACAACTACCACAAGATATGTGTGGGAGGAAACCACTGATTATGCCCACTGGTTTATACTAGGCATGTGCCACATACACTTCCACCCATGTTTTTAGCCATTTGCCTTGTTTGCAGAATGCGTATTATCTAACAGGCATCACTGAAACCTTTTTGAATACATCAGAAACTACTCTCCATTGCATGTGTTAGAAAATATAAAGCAATAAACACGTACTTAAAATTAAACAACGAAGATAGCACCAACCAGTGTCAGTGGAGCATTAGCAAACACTCTCTGTCTACCCCCATGTGTCACCCCTGTCTGTCTGCCCTCCCCTTTAGAATGTAAGCTCTCACAAGTAAGGCTCTCTTCCCTCATGTGCTTATCCTTCCCTTACTTTAATAATTTTCGACTGCACCAAATCCCGCGGTTTTCTGCCACCGATACTTATGTCAGTACCGTCTGCTGCTGTAGCTATGTTTATTTACCCTGTACTTGTCCTATATTGTCTTCAACTGGAAGTCACTGTTTTCTTGTTTTGACTATTCGTTTATGTACTCTGTAAATGGGCGCTGCAGATCCCTCAAGGCGCCATATTAATAAAGAATAATAATAATGACAAGTGGTTTGCTAGTAGTGCTGGCGTCCATCATCATGATCCACTAGTTGCTCCTGACCATCCACAAACAATGCTGCTATCTCATGTGTATATGAATGTGTCTCATTTTGTATGTGTTCCAACAAGCCCTCTCTGTAGCTGGCCTATATTAGCACGCCCTTTCTTTCCACTTCTCCAAATGCAGGCTGACATAAGTGCCAGAATCACGTATGTCAGCATGTACCCAGTGTTTTCCACATATGCATGATTGTACACAAGATATATGCTTGCTACTAGTGTAGTACTCTCTCTGCATCAGGATCTAGATTTCTTCATATATGGGAGTATCCAACATTTGAGTGACAAATAACATAGGAAACATTTTTGATAAAATAATAAGATTTTACTTACCGATAAATCTATTTCTCGTAGTCCGTAGTGGATGCTGGGACTCCGTAAGGACCATGGGGAATAGCGGCTCCGCAGGAGACAGGGCACAAAATAAAAACTTAAGGATCAGGTGGTGTGCACTGGCTCCTCCCCCTATGACCCTCCTCCAAGCCTCAGTTAGGATACTGTGCCCGGACGAGCGTACATAATAAGGAAGGATCTTGAATCCCGGGTAAGACTCATACCAGCCACACCAATCACACCGTACAACTCGTGATCTGAACCCAGTTAACAGTATGATAAATGCAAAGGAGCCTCTGAAAAGATGGCTCAAACAATAATAACCCGAATTTTTGTAACAATAACTATATACAAGTATTGCAGACAATCCGCACTAGGGATGGGCGCCCAGCATCCACTACGGACTACGAGAAATAGATTTATCGGTAAGTAAAATCTTATTTTCTCTGACGTCCTAGTGGATGCTGGGACTCCGTAAGGACCATGGGGATTATACCAAAGCTCCCAAACGGGCGGGAGAGTGCGGATGACTCTGCAGCACCGAATGAGAGAACTCCAGGTCCTCCTCAGCCAGGGTATCAAATTTGTAGAATTTAGCAAACGTGTTTGCCCCTGACCAAGTAGCTGCTCGGCAAAGTTGTAAAGCCGAGACCCCTCGGGCAGCCGCCCAAGATGAGCCCACTTTCCTTGTGGAATGGGCTTTTACTGATTTTGGCTGTGGCAATCCTGCCACGGAATGTGCAAGCTGAATTGTACTACAAATCCAACGAGCAATCGTCTGCTTTGAAGCAGGAGCACCCAGCTTGTTGGGTGCATACAGGATAAACAGCGAGTCAGTTTTCCTGACTCCAGCCGTCCTGGAAACATATATTTTCAGGGCCCTGACAACGTCTAGCAACTTGGAGTCCTCCAAGTCCCTAGTAGCCGCAGGCACCACAATAGGTTGGTTCATGTGAAATGCAGAAACCACCTTAGGTAGAAATTGAGGACGAGTCCTCAATTCCGCCCTGTCAGAATGAAAAATTAAGTAAGGGCTTTTATATGATAAAGCCGCCAATTCTGACACCCGCCTGGCTGAAGCCAAGGCTAACAGCATCGACACCTTCCACGTGAGATATTTTAAGTCCACAGTGGAAAGTGGTTCAAACCAATGTGATTTTAGAAAACTCAATACAACATTGAGATCCCAAGGTGCCACTGGAGGCACAAAAGGAGGCTGTATGTGCAGCACCCCTTTCACAAATGTCTGAACTTCAGGTACTGAAGCCAGTTCTTTCTGGAAGAAAATCGACAAGGCCGAAATTTGAACCTTAATGGACCCTAATTTTAGGCCCATAGACAGTCCTGTTTGCAGGAAATGCAGGAAACGACCCAGTTGAAATTCCTCTGTAGGGGCCTTCTTGGCCTCACACCACGCAACATATTTACGCCAAATGCGGTGATAATGTTTTGCGGTTACTTCCTTCCTGGCTTTGACCAGAGTAGGGATGACTTCTTCTGGAATGCCCTTTTCCTTTAGGATCCGGCGTTCAACCGCCATGCCGTCAAACGCAGCCGCGGTAAGTCTGGGAACAGACAAGGCCCCTGCAGTAGCAGGTCCTTTCTTAGAGGTAGAGGCCACGGTTCGTCCGTGAGCATCTCTTGAAGTTCCGGGTACCAAGTCCTTCTTGGCCAATCCGGAACCACGAGTATAGTTCTTACTCCTCTCCTTCTTATGATTCTCAATACTTTTGGTATGAGAGGCAGAGGAGGGAACACATACACTGACTGGTACACCCACGGCGTTACCAGAGCGTCCACTGCTATTGCCTGAGGGTCCCTTGACCTGGCGCAATATCTGTCCAGTTTTTTGTTTAGACGTGACGCCATCATGTCCACCTTTGGTTTTTCCCAACGGTTTACAATCAGGTGGAAGACTTCCGGGTGAAGTCCCCACTCTCCCGGGTGAAGGTCGTGTCTGCTGAGGAAGTCTGCTTCCCAGTTGTCCACTCCCGGAATGAACACTGCTGACAGTGCTATCACATGATTTTCCGCCCAGCGAAGAATCCTTGCAGCTTCTGTCATTGCCCTCCTGCTTCTCGTGCCGCCCTGTCTGTTTACGTGGGCGACTGACGTGATGTTGTCCGATTGGATCAACACCGCCTGACCCTGAAGCAGAGGTTTTGCTTGACTTAAGGCATTGTAAATGGCCCTTAGTTCCAGAATGTTTATATGAAGAGATGTTTCCATGCTTGACCACAAGCCCTGGAAATTTCTTCCCTGTGTGACTGCTCCCCAGCCTCTCAGGCTGGCATCCGTGGTTACCAGGATCCAATCCTGAATGCCAAATCTGCGGCCCTCTAGAAGATGAGCACTCTGCAGCCACCACAGGAGAGACACCCTTGTCCTTGGCGACAGGGTTATCCGCTGATGCATCTGAAGATGCGATCCGGACCATATGTCCAGTAGATCCCACTGAAACGTTCTTGCATGGAATCTTCCGAATGGAATCGCTTCGTAAGAAGCCACCATTTTTCCCAGGACCCTCGTGCACTGATGTACTGAGACCTGTCCTGGTTTTTTAGGAGGTTCCTGACTAGCTCGGATAACTCCCTGGCCTTCTCCTCCGGGAGAAACACCTTCTTCTGGACTGTGTCCAGAATCATTCCTAGGAACAGTAGACGTGTCGTTGGAATCAGCTGCGATTTTGGAATATTTAGAATCCACCCGTGCTGACGTAACACTACCTGAGATAGTGCCACTCCGACTTCTAACTGTTCCCTGGTTCTTGCCCTTATCAGGAGATCGTCCAAGTAAGGGATAATTAAGATGCCTTTTCTTCGTAGAAGAATCATCATTTCGGCCATTACCTTGGTAAAGACCCGAGGTGCCGTGGACAATCCAAACGGCAGCGTCTGAAACTGATAATGACAGTTTTGTACTACAAACCTGAGGTACCCTTGGTGAGAAGGGTATATTGGGACGTGGAGATAAGCATCTTTGATGTCCAGAGACACCATATAGTCCCCTTCTTCCAGGTTCGCTATCACTGCTCTGAGTGACTCCATCTTGAATTTGAACCTTTTTATGTAAGTGTTCAAAGATTTCAGATTTAAGATTGGTCTCACCGAGCCGTCCGGCTTCGGTACCACAAACAGCGTGGAATAATACCCCTTTCCCTGTTGTAAGAGGGGTACCTTGATTATCACCTGCTGGGAATACAGCTTGTGAATGGCTTCCAAAACTGCCTCCCTGTCGGAGGGAGACTTTGGTAAAGCAGACTTCAGGAACCGATGAGGGGGAAACGCCTCGAATTCCAGTTTGTACCCCTGTGATACTACCTGTAGAATCCAGGGATCCACTTGCGAGTGAGCCCACTGCGCGTTGAAATTCTTGAGACGGGCCCCCACCATATCTGAGTCTGCTTGTAAAGCCCCAGCGTCATGCTGAAGACTTGGCAGAAGCAGAGGAGGGCTTCTGCTCCTGGGAAGCGGCTGCATGGTGCAGTCTTTTTCCCCTTCCTCTGCCCCGGGGCAGAAAAGAGTGGCCTTTTGCTCGCTTGTATTTATGGGAACGAAAGGACTGAGTTTGAAAAGACGGTGTCTTTTTCTGTTGATGTGAAGTGACCTGGGGTAAAAAGGTGGATTTTCCAGCCGTTGCCGTGGCCACCAGGTCCGATAGACCAGCCCCAAATAACTCCTCCCCTTTATACGGCAATACTTCCATGTGCCGTTTGGAATCTGCATCCCCTGACCACTGTCGCGTCCATAACGCTCTTCTGGCAGAGATGGACATAGCACTGACTCTTGATGCCAGGGTGCAAATATCCCTCTGTGCATCACGCATATATAGCAATGCATCCTTTAAATGCTCTATAGTTAACAAAATACTGTCCCTATCCAGGGTATCAATATTCTCAGTCAGGGAATCCGACCATGCGACTCCAGCACTACACATCCAGGCTGAGGCGATTGCTGGTCGCAGTATAACACCAGTATGTGTGTATATACTCTTTAGGATATTTTCCAGTCTTCTATCAGCCGGTTCTTTGAGGGTGGCCGTATCAGGGGACGGTAACGCTACTTGTTTAGATAAACGTGTGAGCGCCTTATCTACCCTAGGGGGTGTTTCCCAGCGCGTCCTAACCTCTGGCGGGAAAGGATATAGTGCTAATAATTTATTAGAAATTAGCTGTTTTTTATCGGGGAAAACCCACGCTTTATCACACACCTCATTTATTTCATCTGACTCAGGAAAAACTATTGGTAGTTTTTTCACCCCCCACATAATACCCTTCTTTGTGGTACTTGTAGTGTCAGAAAGGTTCAATGCCTCTTTCATTGCTGTGATCATGTAACGTGTGGCCCTGCTGGACATCACGTTTGTCTCGTCACCGTCGACACTAGACTCAGTATCTGTGTCTGGGTCTGTGTCGACCCACTGAGGTAACGGGCGTTTTAGGGCCCCTGACGGTGTCTGAGACGCCTGGACAGGCACTAATTGATTTGCCGGCTGTCTCATGTCGTCAACAGTTTTTTGCAAATTGCTGACATTAACACTTAATTGTTTAAATACAATCATCCAGTCAGGTGTCGACTCCCTAGGGGGTGACATCACTAACACAGGCAACTGCTCCGCTTCCACCTCATTTTCCTCCTCATACATGTCGACACACGCGTACCGACACACAGCACACACACCGGGAATGCTCTGATAGAGGACAGGACCCCACTTAGCCCTTTGGAGAGACAGAGGGAGAGTCTGCCAGCACACACCCAGCGCTATATATATATATACAGGGATAACCTTATATAAGTGTTACTCCCTTATAGCTGCTGTTAATATATTTATTTGCTGCCAAACGTGCCCCCCCTTCTCTTTTTTACCCTGATTCTGAAGCAGGACTGCAGGGGAGAGTCAGGGAGCCGTCCTTCCAGCGGAGCTGTGAGGGAAAATGGCGCTTGTGTGCTGAGGAGATAGGCTCCGCCCCTTCACGACGTCCTTATCTCCCGCTTTTTCTGTGTAAAATGGCAGGGGTAAAATACATCCATATAGCCCAGGAGCTATATGTGATGTATTCTTTTTAGCCACCTAAGGTATATACTGTAATATTGCGTCTCAGGGCGCTCCCCCCCCAGCGCCCTGCACCCTCAGTGACCGGAGTGTGAAGTGTGCTGAGAGCAATGGCGCACAGCTGCGGTGCTGTGCGCTACCTTAGTCTGAAGACAGGATCGTCTTCTGTCGCCGATTTCACCGGACCTCTTCGTCTCTTCTGGCTCTGTAAGGGGGACGGCGGCGCGGCTCCGGTGACCCATCCAGGCTGAACCTGTGATCGTCCCTCTGGAGCTAATGTCCAGTAGCCTAAGAAACCCGATCCACTCTGCACTCAGGTGAGTCCGTTTCTTCTCCCCTTAGTCCCACGATGCAGTGAGCCTGTTGCCAGCAGGACTCACTGAAAATAAAAAATCCTAAACTAAACTTTTATTCTAAGCAGCTCAGGAGAGCCACCTAGATTGCACCCTTCTCGGCCGGGCACAAAAATCTAACTGAGGCTTGGAGGAGGGTCATAGGGGGAGGAGCCAGTGCACACCACCTGATCCTTAAGTTTTTATTTTGTGCCCTGTCTCCTGCGGAGCCGCTATTCCCCATGGTCCTTACGGAGTCCCAGCATCCACTAGGACGTCAGAGAAATTTACTTTTACAATCAAGAGACAGTTTCCCTAATTACATATTTTTCAGTTTTCCAGACACTGGGTCTTTCAGAACCTAAAAAAGGCAGTGACAGATGTATAGCAAGTTTCACCTCACCACTCTATCACAGCTGAAGCTCCTCCCACATAGTTAGGGGAATGTTATTGGACCTGATGCAGATGATAAAAACCTGAGGCTGCAGCATCAGATGTTCTGCCAAGTATACCTGCTCAGAGAAACTCTTCCCTTCTAACATGGCAATCTGATGCAGAGGAGTGGCAGAGATTATGTAGGACATATTTCGTGTAAACACTTCAGTATTTCCACTGCACTTAGGGAGAGACACTGATCCCTTTTTAATATACGTGATCGTTCATACCTCCTAAATACTGATGCCTCTTGCTGCCTTCCTATCTTTTATCATCATCTTGTGCTTAAAAATATATATGAAATAATACATGATGTAGTGGGGGAGGGATTTCATGCGAAGCACACCAGACTTCCTGCTTTAACTCCTACAGAAAAAGGCTGCAGAGAGCACTGTGTAGGGAATATGAATAATACAATGTTTGCTCAAACTCTGTTCTTTGGGTTAGTGGCTCTACAAGCCTGTATAGATGTTTGTGTGACACCACCAGAAGCTTTCGCAACACATCCATGTATCACGCCAGGGAGCGGGTCTAGTAAGAGGCTGACTGGAATGTGAGCTTGGCCACACGCTGTTTGTGGTCAGTGAATTCCAAACATGGTCTGCAATGACCACGTTCTGTATACCGGCCATGCAAATATTTAGCCTGGGCATTCAGTAACCATAACAATGTTTAAATGACAAATGATGCCAGTTACCGCACAGTGACTATGTAGAGGGTGTTGTGAGGACATGTGTGATCATTTTACTTCGCATGAGTGCTGCAGCCTCTTTCAGGACAAATTATACTTGGTTTGGGTAATATTTTAGCAAAAATGTATATATACAGGTTGAGTATCCCTTATCCAAAATGCTTGGGACCAGAGGTATTTTGGATATGGGATTTTTCCATATTTTGGAATAATTGCATACCATAATGAGATATCATGGTGATGGGACCCAAGTCTAAGCACAGAATGCATTTATGTTACATATACACCTTATACACATAGCCTAAAGGTAATTTTAGCCAATATTTTTTATAACTTTTTGCATTAAACAAAGTGTGTCTACATTCACATTTGGATATGGGACACTCAACCTGTGTATATATATGTGTATATATATATATATATATATATATATATATATATATATATATAGTATTCCAACATCGGTACAAACGGCACTCTCAGGGTTCTATATATGCTCCGAAACGTCACAAATAAATGGACCAGCGTTTTTGCATATATAGAACCCTGAGAGTGCCGTTTGTATCGATGTTGGAATATTATGTGCTATAGGATTCAGGCACCAGGGGACGTTGCTGCTTTAATTGAGTGCCGACTGATTTGGAGGACTATATATATATATATATACATATATATATACACACACACACACACACACACACACACACACATAATGGTTTGTGTTACTTCTGTTTCTTTCTTAGTTTATAACTTCTACAGCAGGTGTAACATGTCAGCTCTTTATAGATTGAAATAAATAAATAATATTAACTGCTGTGCAGGAGTGATCTAATAGGCGAGACCCATCATTATTTGTTAAATTTTCCCGGCACCGTGACAGAAACATTGGCGCTTTATGACAGCTCAAAATTCAGCCTGTACAGTTCTGTTCCATGAATAGGTTAAAGCGGATCTGCTCACACATCGCTTTGTGGGTCTGTGATTTCACTGATACTTTGCTCCTTGTTCCTAAGTGATTCACTTATTCCTGGTGAATTCTTATGACTATTTGTGCAGCTCAAATAATGGCTGCATCCACAGCCACTAAACCTGAAAACTGACGTTAATAAATATTTGTAAGTCCGTAGGAGTCATTGTTTTGCTGTACTCTATAGAAAGACCTAGCTGTTGACTAAATGTATAGATAGATGGTGACCTATACTAAGTGCGCTACAGCCTAGGAAAAGGTCCTGCACACAACAAAAACAATATCACTGGAGAAACAATATTAAATAAGTGAGACCTGGTACATGTGTGCAGTAGATAAAACAGAATTAAAGCACTGTTCAAGACAAGTACAAACCATTGTTATTTACCTGCAATTCTGTGAGCAACAAGGCCTTCCAGATTATAGTGCTCATCCTCCGGGGCCTCTCTGGTGGTAAGCTGAGCTGTGACTACAGGGGACGTTACAGCAGGTTGCTGTGGACTACTTTGTATAAAAGCAGACAATGGTGGGATAGAAGATGGAGAAGCGCTACTGCTTGTCCCATAGCTGTAACTCCTCACCAAGGCCGAAGGAGCCTGCTGGTTTGGATAACCATATTGAGAATAGGTTCCAGATGAATACGGCTCTCTGTACTCATTCAAAGGTCTGTTTGTCTCGGTCAGCCGCACTGGTTCGTATCCTGAAGACATATACACTCTGGGACCTTGCTCAATAGGTGTATGATGCTGGCTAACAGGAGCTGCCGGCAGGATGCAAGGTGACGTCATGACATATGCACTGCTTTGTCTTTCAGGTACCACCTGTGGAGATGGCTGGCTGAACATTCCTAAGGCTGGCTGGGCAGAAAATGAACCTGCTAGTGGCATAGTTCTTTCATCTTTTGGAGCAACTGGTACACTCTGCGACTTGTGCATCTGTGAGAATGAAGGATCAAGGTCCAACATTAGCATGTTAAGTGCTTCAATAGACTGTTCGATCTCCTTCTGTGAGGCCATCATGGGGAACTCAGGAATACTGTGGCTTTGAGAAACAGTTTGAAAAGTGCTTGGTTGTGAAGTTGGGGTTGGGGTCATACTTTGATTCTCTGGTGTCCCATTCTGCTGACGGGAAGGTGGTCGACTTCCACCCTGTTGCCATGAATTAAGACCCCTCTGTACAGCCTCCCTGCTGCTCACACTTCTGGCTGGTGCTTGAGGCAACGGTGAACTGGATTCATACTTTCCCGGTTCCGCAGTTGTGAAGGACTGAGAGCGGTACATCCCATTTGGGTCATAATAGTATAAGTGCTTATGTGTTAATGTTTCTGGTTGAGGTTGTCCCCAATTTGATATTGCTGGTTGGTTCACTTGATAAGTGGACAGATTATCCTGGGCTGATACTGAAGGCCTCAGTTGATTACTAATCTCTTGAGAGTGAGGCATACTTGTGTTTTTTAAGGTGTTTTGGTTGTTATATGGGAACACACCATTAATCATAGTCTCCTTACCAAGAAAGCCATGTTTATGCAGCTTATCTATGCCATTCATGGAAGATGGCCCATTGGTTAAGGACATGTTGATATGAGGAGACTCATGGTAACCAGTCTCACTTACATTAGGGGTACCGTCAAAAGACGACAGTGTGCCCAAACTCCCTACACTGTGACCATCATGGTTTGGCAGGTCATCATCCAGAATGTCAGTCTCTCGTTCAGCTGGAGGGGACATGCTGTTCCCATTGACATGAACCTGTGCCGGGACCACATGCAGCATTGCTCCTGCTGCAGATGTGCCTGAATTTAAATTGTGCATCTGTGCGTCAGTGTCTAAACCAAAGCCACTGAGAAGCCGTTCAAGCTCCTGTTTCTCCTCGGGTGTCAGCCCTTGGTTAGAGGCTGCATTGACCACGTGCTCATCTGTTTTGTCGGTTTTTGTCGAGGCGGTTGAATTGCCCGAGTCGCTGCTTACCGACAAGGTATGTTCAATATGATTGGGGGTGGCAGACAGGGGGATGCCACTGGCATTTACTGTGCTAGTACTTCCATTTGTTGAGTCTTTCTTCTTCACTTTGGCATACAAACTTCCATCCAAAGGACCCTGCGTATGTCCAACTTCTATAAGAATAAGAGAAGAAACATTATTACCATTTTTTTGATAGATGATATCAATGTGACACATTAATATTGACATTTCTGTTGCTCTGATAATTCAAAAGCTCTTAGAATACCCAACGGTCCACAGCAGAGCCAAAATATCTCTTCAATAAAACCACTATAACACCACTTTAGCTCTGATAACAATTCCTACTGCAGAACAAAGGCAATAAAAAGCATCAAAACAAATATCAGGTCATACATCTAATAGAATTGTTAATTTAAACGCCATCACTTCAATCCCACAGGAACCTGTTTTCAATCTAAGCACTTTAGCCTATCAAGATTAGCTTGAGACATCAACAACAGCTTGTTTTAATGCATTGGGTAATGGCATTTGGAACACAGTATACAAACATATGGAAACCAATTATCAGCCGTCTTCACAAACAGAACTATGAGTCACAGAGATGGGCTATGATCTGCTGAGATCTCCCACTGGTTCCAGTTTTTGTCTCTGGTACGAACACCTCACTGGGAATGTAAACCTCTGTTACATATTTACACAAAGTTAATATGCAGGTTCCAAACACTGATCTGTGAAAAAATAAGAATTTACTCACCGATAATTCTATTTCTCGTAGTCCGTAGTGGATGCTGGGAACTCCGTAAGGACCATGGGGAATAGCGGGCTCCGAAGGAGGCTGGGCACTCTAGAAAGATTTAGGACTACCTGGTGTGCACTGGCTCCTCCCACTATGACCCTCCTCCAAGCCTCAGTTAGGACACCGTGCCCGGACGAGCAGACATAATAAGGAAGGATTTAGAATCCCGGGTAAGACTCTTACCAGCCACACCAATCACACCGTACAACTCGTGATACTATATCCAGTTTGACAGTATGAAAACAACTGAGCCTCTCAACAGATGGCTCAACAATAACCCTTTAGTTAACAATAACTATTTACAAGTATTGCAGACAATCCGCACTTGGGATGGGCGCCCAGCATCCACTACGGACTACGAGAAATAGAATTATCGGTGAGTAAATTCTTATTTTCTCTAACGTCCTAGTGGATGCTGGGAACTCCGTAAGGACCATGGGGATTATACCAAAGCTCCCAAACGGGCGGGAGAGTGCGGATGACTGTAGCACCGAATGAGAGAACTCCAGGTCCTCCTCAGCCAGGGTATCAAATTTATAGAATTTTGCAAACGTATTTGCCCCTGACCAAGTAGCTGCTCGGCAAAGTTGTAAAGCCGAGACCCCTCGGGCAGCCGCCCAAGATGAGCCCACCTTCCTTGTGGAATGGGCCTTTACAGATTTTGGCTGTGGTATGCCTGCCACAGAATGTGCAAACTGAATTGTACTACAAATCCAGCGAGCAATAGACTGCTTAGAAGCAGGAGCACCCAGCTTGTTGGGTGCATACAGGATAAACAGCGAGTCAGATTTTCTGACTTCAGCCGTCCTGGAAACATATATTTTCAGGGCCCTGACAACGTCTAGCAACTTGGAGTCCTCCAATTCACTAGTAGCCGCCGGCACCACAATAGGCTGGTTCAGGTGAAACGCTGACACCACCTTAGGGAGAAATTGGGGACGAGTCCTCAACTCTGCCCTATCCATATGGAAAATCAGATAAGGGCTTTTACATGATAAAGCCGCCAATTCTGACACTCGCCTGGCTGAAGCCAAGGCTAATAACATGACCACTTTCCACGTGAGATATTTCAGATCCACGGTTTTAAGTGGCTCAAACCAATGTGATTGTAAGAAACTCAACATCACGTTGAGATCCCAAGGTGCCACTGGAGGCACAAACGGGGGCTGAATATGCAGCACTCCTTTTACAAAAGTCTGAACTTCAGGTACTGAAGCTAGTTCTTTTTGAAAGAAAATCGACAGAGCCGAGATCTGTACTTTAATGGAGCCTAGTTTTAGGCCCATATCCACTCCTGCTTGCAGGAAATGCAGAAATCGACCTAGTCGAAATTCCTCTGTTGGGGCCTTATTGGCCTCGCACCATGCAACATATTTTCGCCATATACGGTGATAATGCGTTGCCGTAACATCTTTCCTGGCCTTAATAAGCGTAGGAATGACTTCTTCCGGAATACCCTTTTCCTTCAGGATCCGGTGTTCAACCGCCATGCCGTCAAACGCAGCCGCGGTAAGTCTTGGAACAGACAGGGCCCCTGCTGCAGCGGGTCCTGTCTGAGCGGCAGAGGCCACGGGTCCTCAGAGCATCTCTTGAAGTTCCGGGTACCACGCTCGCCTTGGCCAATCCGGAACCACGAGAATTGTGTTTACTCCTCGCTTTCTTATTATTCTCAATACCTTTGGTATGAGAGGCAGAGGAGGGAACACATAAACCGACTGGTACACCCACGGTGTCACTAGAGCGTCCACAGCTATCGCCTGAGGATCCCTTGACCTGGCGCAATATCTTTTTAACTTTTTGTTGAGGCGGGACGCCATCATGTCCACCTGTGGTTTTTCCCAACGGTTTACCAGCATCTGGAAGACTTCTGGATGAAGTCCCCACTCTCCCGGGTAGAGGTCGTGTCTGCTGAGGAAGTCTGCTTCCCAGTTGTCCACTCCCGGAATGAACACTGCTGACAGTGCTAGTACATGATTCTCCGCCCATCGGAGAATTCTTGTGGCTTCTGCCATCGCCATCCTGCTTCTTGTGCCGCCCTGTCGATTTACATGGGCGACTGCCGTGATGTTGTCTGACTGGATCAGCACCGGCTGGTGTAGGAGCAGGGATTTTGCTTGACTTAGGGCATTGTAGATGGCCCTTAGTTCCAGAATATTTATGTGAAGGGAAGTCTCCTGACTCGACCATAGTCCTTGGAAGTTTCTTCCCTGTGTGACTGCCCCCCAGCCTCGAAGGCTGGCATCCGTGGTCACCAGGACCCAGTCCTGTATGCCGAACCTGCGGCCCTCTAGAAGATGGGCACTCTGCAGCCACCACAGTAGAGACACCCTGGTTCTTGGAGACAGGGTTATTAATCGATGCATCTGAAGATGCGATCCGGACCACTGGTCCAACAGGTCCCACTGAAAGATTCTGGCATGGAACCTGCCGAAGGGAATTGCTTCGTAAGAAGCCACCATCTTTCCCAGGACCCGCGTGCAGCGATGCACTGATACCTGTTTTGGTTTCAGGAGGTCTCTGACTAGAGATGACAACTCCCTGGCTTTCTCCTCCGGGAGAAACACTTTTCTCTGGACTGTATCCAGAATCATACCCAGGAACAGTAGCCGTGTCGTCGGAACCAGCTGTGACTTTGGGATATTCAGAATCCAGCCGTGCTGGTGCAGCACTTCCTGAGATAGTGCTACTCCCACCAACAACTGTTCCTTGGACCTCGCTTTTATTAGGAGATCGTCCAAGTACGGGATAATTAAAACTCCCTTTCTTCGAAGGAGTATCATCATTTCCGCCATAACCTTGGTAAATACCCTCGGTGCCGTGGACAGTCCAGACGGCAGCGTCTGGAATTGGTAATGGCAATCCTGTACCACAAATCTGAGGTACTCCTGGGGAGGATGGTAAATGGGGACATGCAAGTAAGCATCCTTGATGTCCAGGGATACCATGTAATCCCCCTCGTCCAGGCTTGCAATAACCGCCCTGAGCGATTCCATCTTGAACTTGAATTTCTTTATGTATGTGTTCAAGGATTTCAAATTTAGAATGGGTCTCACCGAACCGTCCGGTTTCGGTACCACAAATAGTGTGGAATAATAACCCTGGCCTTGTTGAAGTAGGGGTACCTTGATTATCACCTGCTGGGAATACAGCTTGTGAATTGCCGCTAGCACCGCCTCCCTGTCTGAGGGAGCAATCGGCAAGGCAGATTTTAGGAACCGGTGGGGTGGGTACGCCTCGAATTCCAGCTTGTACCCCTGAGATACTATTTGCAGGATCCAGGGATCCACCTGTGAGCGAACCCACTGATCGCTGAAATTTTTGAGGCGACCCCCCACCGTACCTGGCTCCGCCTGTGGAGCCCCACCATCATGCGGCGGACTTGGAAGAAGAAGCGGGGGAGGACTTTTGCTCCTGGGAACCTGCTGTTTGTTGCAGCCTTTTTCCCCTACCTCTGCCTCTGGACAGAAAAGACCCGCCTTTTCCACGCCTGTTTTTCTGGGTCCGAAAGGACTGAACCTGATAAAACGGCGCCTTCTTAGGCTGTGAGGGGACATGGGGTAAAAATGCTGACTTCCCAGCCGTTGCTGTGGAAACTAGGTCCGAGAGACCATCCCCAAATAATTCCTCACCCTTATATGGTAACACTTCCATGTGCTTTTTTGAATCTGCATCTCCTGTCCACTGGCGAGTCCATAAGCCTCTCCTAGCAGAAATGGACAATGCACTTACTTTAGATGCCAGTCGGCAGATTTCCCTCTGTGCATCTCTCATATATAAGACTGAGTCTTTTATATGGTCTATGGTTAACAGGATCGTGTCTCTGTCTAATGTGTCAATATTTTCTGACAGTTTATCTGACCACGCAGCGGCAGCACTGCACATCCAAGCTGACGCAATAGCTGGCCTAAGTATAATGCCTGTGTGTGTATATACAGACTTCAGGATCGCCTCCTGCTTTCTATCAGCAGGTTCCTTGAGGGCGGCCGTATCCGGAGACGGTAGTGCCACCTTTTTAGACAAACGTGTGAGCGCTTTATCCACTCTAGGGGGTGTTTCCCAACGTGACCTATCCTCTGGCGGGAAAGGGAACGCCATTAGTACTTTCTTAGGAATTACCAATTTTTTATCAGGGAAAGCCCACGCTTCTTCACACACTTCATTTAATTCATCTGATGGGGGAAAAACTACGGGTAGTTTTTTCTCTCCAAACATAATACCCTTTTTAGTGGTACCTGTAGTTATATCAGAAATGTGTAACACCTCTTTCATTGCCTCAATCATGCAGTGAATGGCCTTAGTGGGCATCAGGTTTGACTCATCGTCGTCGACACTGGTGTCAGTATCAGTGTCGACATCTGGGTCTGCTTGAGGTAGCGGGCGTTTTAGAGCCCCTGACGACCCATGCGACGCCTGGGCAGGCACGAGCTGAGAAGTCGGCTGTCCCACATTTGGCATGTCGTCGATTTTCTTATATAAGGAGTCTATACGTGCACTCATTACTTTCCATAAGCCCATCCACTCAGGTGTCTGCCCCGCAGGGGGTGACATCCCTTCTAAAGGCATCTGCTCCGCCTCCACATCATTATCCTCATCAAACATGTCGACACAGCCGTACCGACACACCGCACACACACAAGGAATGCTCCGAATGAGGACAGGACCCACAAAAAGCCCTTTGGGGGGACAGAGTGAGAGTATGCCAGCACACACCAGAGCGCTATATAATGCAGGGACTAACTGAGTTATGTCCCCTATAGCTGCTTTTTATATTATATATATATATATTGCGCCCAAATTTAGTGCCCCCCCTCTCTGTTTTTACCCTGTTCTGTAGTGTAGACTGCAGGGGAGAGCCAGGGAGCTTCCTTCCAGCGGATCTGTGAAGGAGAAATGGCGCCAGTGTGTCTGAGGGAGATAGCTCCGCCCCTTTTCCGCGGCCTATTCTCCCGCTTTTTTCTGGATTCTGGCAGGGGTATTTACCACATATATAGCCTCTGGGGCTATATATTGTGGTATTTTTGCCAGCCAAGGTGTTTTTATTGCTGCTCAGGGCGCCCCCCCCCCCCCAAGCGCCCTGCACCCTCAGTGACCGGAGTGTGAAGTGTGCATGAGGAGCAATGGCGCACAGCTGCAGTGCTGTGCGCTACCTTGGTGAAGACTGATGTCTTCTGCCGCCGTTTTTCCAGACCTCTTCTTGCTTCTGGCTCTGTAAGGGGGACGGCGGCGCGGCTCCGGGACCGAACACCAAGGACTGGGCCTGCGGTCGATCCCTCTGGAGCTAATGGTGTCCAGTAGCCTAAGAAGCCCAATCCGGCTGCAAGCAGGCGAGTTCGCTTCTTCTCCCCTTAGTCCCTCGCTGCAGTGAGCCTGTTGCCAGCAGGTCTCACTGAAAATAAAAAACCTAAAACTATACTTTCTTTCTAAGGGCTCAGGAGAGCCCCTAGTGTGCATCCAACCTCGGCCGGGCACGAAATCTAACTGAGGCTTGGAGGAGGGTCATAGTGGGAGGAGCCAGTGCACACCAGGTAGTCATAAATCTTTCTAGAGTGCCCAGCCTCCTTCGGAGCCCGCTATTCCCCATGGTCCTTACGGAGTTCCCAGCATCCACTAGGACGTTAGAGAAATATGGACGCATCTGTTCTGCTTTTTTCAGACGTCACATATTAAAACATGATTGTGGACGGTAAGTATGACACACACAAAAGAAATCTATATAACTTTGAGGTTCTTGAACATCCTTAGCATGACTACACAATTACACTTTTGCATAGGGACCAAATGTGTTTTGATTTTCTTAAACCTCTTTCTTGTGTTGGGAGATCTGATGTTTATTACTCAAAATCAATGATTTTTAGTTATATATTACATTATTATAGTATGTGCCAATATGTACTGGGAGACTGCATAATACTGCCTTCAGACCAAAGTCCTTGGTCCAACCTGGTTTACTGAACATGGTTTCAAGCTGTGTCCAGCTGCTTGAAACTGTGTTTACACTGCAGGCTGGACACGGGTTATTGCCGGATTGTCTCTTTGCCTGCCAGCCCTTGTAGATTATGTAATCTCCAAGCGCTAGTGATCCGGCTCTCTGCATACTTTTAGCGTGACCCCGGCCGCGCTTTCACACCGAAGATTACCCAGTTTGGTCCAGAGTTGTGATCTCGGAACACACAACCTGGGTTGACCCAGCAGTATCCCGGGTCAGAGGCTTGGTCTGAAAACGGTATAAGATAAAATGTATCATGCTGTAGATCAGAGTTTATCATGGGTGAAGCTGATGCAATAGATGTTATAAGTACAATTTCATCCACCACAGTAAAGTAACAATAATAACTGCAGTGAATGCAGAATATTTGTTGAACAAATCAAGTTTAATTTTAGCAGACTAAGAATTAGAGCAGAGGTCTTAAACAGCCTGGAGGGTCTGCAGCCATTATAGAGATGAGTGGCAAAGTGAGTTTTACAGTGCTCCGTGCACATGATATGTTCTCTGCAGTGTACGGTATGATGTTGCATTGCTGTGTTTAAAGTGGAGAAGCTTGGCTATAAAAGAGAATAGCAGGCAAAGGGTTGAGATTACCTAAAGGATAAAAAAAAAGGGGCAGACTAGATGGGCCAAGTGGTTCTTATCTGCCGTCAAATTCTATGTTTCTATGTAAGTCAAAACCAAAGGAATGGTCAAGGGAGCTTGGAGAACCCATTATAAGTAAAGAATGTTGGACTTGAGGGGATGCAATACTGTATAGTGCTAAAACATCTAAATAAAGTATATATGGGGACTATATAGACTATTTGCATAATCACATCAGTCCCTGATCAAGTAGAGCAATCTATATGCCCTACCACACATATATATATATATATATATATATACACATACATATATACATACACACACACACACACACACACACACACACACACACACACACACAAACACACATACATGTCGATATGTGAGGCATCAGTACCTCATGTCTCAGTGATGTCAATAGTAACCAGAGAATCAGTAGGCTGCATTTGTATAAAGCAGTTCAGCTCACAATAACTAGAACTACTCCGGACTGTGTCACCTACACAGACGAGGTGGCTAATTTGTGACCTGAAACCACGTTCAGCTTATCGGTTCACAAGGAAGCCGTGACATTACTGAGGAACTTCGTCATAGGCTGTGTACTCGCAAATATTGGTTTTATTGTCTCCATTGTGTGTAGATCACTAGTCTACAGAGGACAACTATAAAAAGACTATGTAGGACACTGGATGGACTCTCATACACTTAACCTGATATAACTTTCAAAAGGTTACACAGAAAACAGAGTTACAATATTACCTTTACTGATACAAGTGAACACGGACGTATTGTGTGAGCAGACACAGCAGAGCTGGGACTGTCACATTGTACATCCAACGTGTTGTGTGTCTAACTGTGAATCATGGTGCCACACCCTGCTCCCTGGGGTGAAGCCTAGATATATTTATACCCTCTGGGAAGCTTTGAGCTGACTGATTCACACCATGCTTTAGGGGTGGAGGTGAGAAGAACTTAATGGCATCAAGCATCCTTCCCAAATTACTTCACGGTGCCAACACCATCATGTACACATTTCAAAGTTATGAGAGGATTTGTCAGTGGTTGCTGTATGACTCATCCAATAGCAGTGTCTCTGGTGCCAGGATAGTAGGAGATCGGCAAAAACAAGACATACTTCTGGTACTTCATATATGGTTTACTGTATAGTTACATGTACTGTACAGCAACTTATTATATTTATATATTATATGGAGTATGATAAGGTGCTACACAGGTGCCCTAAGACACAACATATTACTGCCAGTGCTCTGCATTGGTTCTACTTGTATCCAGAAAGCAGCTACAGTATACAGTTTGATTGTTCCCAAGGAAACGGAAATAAACAAATGAGCTAAATACTTGGATAGAAGGACAGATGGAAAACCAGAAAGAAAAGACAATGCTTGTAGGAACAGTTGTAAATAGGCACCAAAATTATTCAGAGAATAATATACAATAAAGGCATTCCCTATTTATGACGGTCTCTTGATTATAGCGGGCAGTATCCAGTTAGCCATGGCTAACTGATATCCCGGTGGCTGTCCAATTAACCCTGCAAACCAGCAGTCATCTGATAAATGACCAGTTTTCAAGGCCGCAAGAACACATGGGTCTGGGTACTTATGTCGGATCCTGTGTGTTTCCACATGAAAATGGGTCGTTTTTTTACACACCAGAAAAGAGCTGTAATTGGATACAGTAGCTCAATAATGACCATCGGGCAAATAGAATACCTTTTTTCACGTAAAATTGGTCATTTAATACCCCCACTTCGGGGCAAATAGACTAAGCCTTGGAGAATGATAAAGTAGAGAGAGATAAGCTACCAACCAATCAATTCCTACATTTTTCAAACACAGCATGTAACATGGCAGTTAGGAGCTGATTGGCTGGTACTTTATCTTTTCATTTTATCACTTTCCAAGGCTTAGTACATCTCCCCCTTAGTTCCATACAGGTGTACCCAGATGGTACACCTGTACAGTTCAAGAACTCTGTTCTCGAGGTACACCTTTTCAATCACATTACTCCAATAAATAAAACTTAATATATGAACTGCTCTGTAAAACTAAGTAAAATATTGATGGCACTCTGCACTATTTAGAACATCCACAGAGTGCCCATCTCCCTCAACTGTCTAGAACGAACTTCTGCTACTCCCCGTATGCCATCACCCAGTTGTACTCACCTATGCAGAAATATAGGCAATGCATTTTTGGTGAATTGTGCACACTTTGTAAAGGAGTCCCGGAATAACCAGACGGTACTGAGATGCCTTCGCAGCCTGGCTGCAGACACAGGGGAGCTACCACAAATCAGCATTGCGATCGCATTGCTGCAGAGTATTGGCATGCTGGGCCCCCTTGCCTTGTGCTGGGCAGCCCCCCAGCATGCAATTGCAGCCAGTTGTAGTTTTGCTAAAAACCGCAAAACTGCAGCCAAAGCTGAATAAGGTCCCCTACACACACATCCTGTCCTACCCAAGTAACAGTTTTATATCTGACCCAGGTACTGTATCTGTCTACTAATGGTCTTTCACAGACTTTCTGTCAATCCCCTGCACTGGACATTCCTTACTTGCTGTCTAACAGAGTATGAATTCTTCTTGCTGTCTCGTCACACTACAGTACGTCTCTTTCACACACACACACACACACCCCACCACCTTTTTTTTAGACTCGACTTATTTCCTTTTGGGTGTGTTTTTTCCAAAGAAAGGTTCCCATTTGTTTCTCTCACATTCTGTCTTTCATCTGTTTGTTACCAAAAAATAGGTCACACCCAGCTGTACAAATCACGTCTTCCAATGCTGAACAGTCAACAGGAGACAAAACAGTAAGCAACCAGGTCGTTTACAGGGACCAGTTAACTCACTAATTACATTTATTAAGTATATACAGTTAATAGTTTCTTTTATAACCAAATTCTATTATACATAAAACCTGGTATTGCTCAGACCTGTTCAATAGCATGTTCTGCTTTTATATGCCACAGTGATAGGATAGCTACATATTTATCTATTTCTTAGAAACAAAGCACAGTACAGGTTGAGTATCCCTTATCCAAAATGCTTGGGACCAGAGGTATTTTGGATATCGGATTTTTCCGTATTTTGGAACAATTGCATACCATAATGAGATATCATGGTGATGGGACCCAAGTCTAAGCACAGAATGCATTTATGTTACATATACACCTTATATACACACCCTGAAGTTCATTTTAGCCAATATTTTTTATAACTTTGTACATTAAACAAAGTGTGTGTACATTCACACAATTCATTTATGTTTCATATACACCTAATACACACAGCCTGAATGTCATTTAATACAATATTTTTAATAACTTTGTGGATTAAACAAAGTTTGTGTACATTGAGTCATCAAAAAAAATAAGATTTTATTTACCGATAAATCTATTTCTCGTAGTCCGTAGTGGATGCTGGGGACTCCGTCAGGACCATGGGGATTAGCGGCTCCGCAGGAGACAGGGCACAAAAATAAAGCTTTAGGATCAGGTGGTGTGCACTGGCTCCTCCCCCTATGACCCTCCTCCAAGCCTCAGTTAGGATACTGTGCCCGGACGAGCGTACACAATAAGGAAGGATTTTGAATCCCGGGTAAGACTCATACCAGCCACACCAATCACACCGTACAACTTGTGATCTGAACCCAGTTAACAGTATGACAAACGTAGGAGCCTCTGAACAGACGGCTCACAACAATAACAACCCGATTTTTTTGTAACAATAACTATGTACAAGTATTGCAGACAATCCGCACTTGGGATGGGCGCCCAGCATCCACTACGGACTACGAGAAATAGATTTATCGGTAAGTAAAATCTTATTTTCTCTGACGTCCTAGTGGATGCTGGGGACTCCGTCAGGACCATGGGGATTATACCAAAGCTCCCAAACGGGCGGGAGAGTGCGGATGACTCTGCAGCACCGAATGAGAGAACTCCAGGTCCTCTTTAGCCAGGGTATCAAATTTGTAGAATTTTACAAACGTGTTCTCCCCCGACCACGTAGCTGCTCGGCAGAGTTGTAATGCCGAGACCCCTCGGGCAGCCGCCCAGGATGAGCCCACCTTCCTTGTGGAATGGGCCTTGACAGATTTAGGCTGTGGCAGGCCTGCCACAGAATGTGCAAGTTGAATTGTGCTACAAATCCAACGAGCAATCGTCTGCTTAGAATCAGGAGCACCCATCTTGTTGGGTGCATACAGTATAAACAGCGAGTCAGATTTTCTGACTCCAGCCGTCCCTGAAATATATATTTTCAATGCCCTGACAACGTCCAGCAGCTTGGAATCCTCCAAATCGCTAGTAGCCGCAGGCACCACAATAGGCTGGTTCAGGTGAAACGCTGACACCACCTTAGGCAGAAACTGAGGACGCGTCCGCAGTTCTGCCCTGTCCGAATGGAAAATCAGATATGGGCTTTTATACGATAAAGCCGCCAATTCTGACACTCTCCTGGCTGAAGCCAGGGCCAGTAGCATGGTTACTTTCCATGTAAGATATTTCAAATCCACCGATTTGAGTGGCTCAAACCAATGGGATTTGAGAAAATCCAAAACTACATTAAGGTCCCACGGAGCCACTGGGGGCACAACCGGGGGCTGTATATGTAGTACTCCTTTTACAAAAGTCTGGACTTCAGGAACTGAAGCCAATTCTTTCTGGAAGAAAATCGACAGGGCCGAAATTTGAACCTTAATGGACCCCAATTTGAGGCCCATAGACAATCCTGTTTGCAGGAAATGTAGGAATCGACCCAATTGAAATTCCTCCGTGGGGGCCTTCCTGGCCTCACACCACGCAACATATTTTCTCCAAATGTGGTGATAATGTTGTGCAGTCACCTCCTTCCTGGCTTTTACCAGTGTAGAAATGACCTCTTCCGGAATGCCTTTTTCCCTTAGAATTCGGCGTTCAACCGCCATGCCGTCAAACGCAGCCGCGGTAAGTCTTGGAATAGACACGGTCCCTGCTGAAGCAGGTCCCGTCTTAGAGGTAGAGGCCACGGATCTTCCGTGAGCATCTCCTGAAGTTCCGGGTACCAAGTTCTTCTTGGCCAATCCGGAGCCACGAGTATCGTTCTTACTCCCCTTTGCCGTATAATTCTCAGTACTTTTGGTATGAGAGGCAGAGGAGGAAACACATACACTGACTGGAACACCCACGGTGTTACCAGAGCGTCCACAGCTATTGCCTGAGGGTCTCTTGACCTGGCGCAATACCTGTCCAGTTTTTTGTTGAGGCGAGACGCCATCATATCCACCTTTGGTTTTTCCCAACGGTTCACAATCATGTGGAAGACTTCTGGATGAAGTCCCCACTCTCCCGGGTGTAGATCGTGTCTGCTGAGGAAGTCTGCTTCCCAGTTGTCCACTCCCGGAATGAACACTGCTGACAGTGCTATCACATGATCTTCCGCCCAGCGAAGAATCCTTGCAGCTTCTGCCATTGCTCTCCTGCTTCTTGTGCCGCCCTGTCTGTTTACGTGGGCGACTGCCGTGATGTTGTCCGACTGGATCAACACCGGCTGACCCTGAAGCAGGGGTTTTGCCAGGCTTAGAGCATTGTAAATCGCTCTTAGCTCCAGTATATTTATGTGAAGAGACATCTCCAGGCTTGACCATACTCCCTGGAAGTTTCTTCCCTGTGTGACCGCTCCCCAGCCTCTCAGACTGGCATCCGTGGTCACCAGGACCCAGTCCTGTATGCCGAATCTGCGGCCCTCTAACAGATGAGCACTCTGCAACCACCACAGAAGAGACACCCTTGTCCGTGGCGATAAGGTTATCCGCTGATGCATCTGCAGATGCGATCCGGACCATTTGTCCAGCAGATCCCACTGAAAAGTTTGTGCGTGGAATCTGCCGAATGGAATCGCTTCGTAAGAAGCCACCATCTTTCCCAGGACTCTTGTGCATTGATGCACAGACACTTTCCCTGGTTTTAGGAGGTTCCTGACAAGTTCGGATAACTCCCTGGCTTTCTCCTCCGGAAGAAACACCTTTTTCTGAACCGTGTCCAGAATCATTCCCAGGAACAGCAGACGTGTCGTCGGGGTCAATTGAGATTTTGGAAAATTCAGAATCCACCCGTGCTGTTGCAGCACTACTTGGGTTAGTGCTACTACGTCCCCCAGCTGTTCCCTGGACCTTGCCCTTATCAGGAGATCGTCCAAGTAAGGGATAATTAATACGCCTTTTCTTCGCAGAAGAAACATCATTTCGGCCATTACCTTGGTAAAGACCCGAGGTGCCGTGGACAATCCAAACGGCAGCGTCTGAAACTGATAATGACAGTTTTGCACCACGAACCTGAGGTACCCTTGATGTGAAGGGCAAATTGGGACATGCAGGTAAGCATCCTTGATGTCCAGGGACACCATAAAGTCCCCTTCTTCCAGATTCGCTATCACTGCTCTGAGTGACTCCATCTTGAACTTGAATTTTTGTATGTACAGGTTCAAAGATTTCAGATTTAGAATAGGTCTTACCGAGCCGTCCGGCTTCGGTACCACAGTGTGGAATAATACCCCTTTCTCTGTTGTAGGAGGGGTACCTTGACTATCACCTGCTGAGAATACAGCTTGTGAATGGCTTCCAATACCGTCGCCCTGTCTGAGGGAGACGTTGGCAGAGCAGACTTTAGGAACCGGCGAGGGGGAGACTTCTCGAATTCCAACCTGTAACCCTGAGATACTATCTGCAGGATCCAGGGGTCCACCTGTGAGTGAGCCCACTGTGCGCTGAAATTCTTGAGTCGACCCCCCACCGCCCCTGAGTCCGCTTGTAAAGCCCCAACGTCATGCTGAGGGCTTTGCAGAAGCCGGGGGGGGCTTCTGCTCCTGGGAAGAAGCTGCTTGGTGCACTCTCTTACCCTTTCCTTTGCCTCGGGGCAAATATGACTGTCCTTTCGCCCGCTTGTTCCTATAGGAACGAAAGGACTGCGGCTGAAAAGACGGTGTCTTTTTCTGTTGGGAGGGGACCTGAGGTAAAAAGGTGGATTTCCCGGCTGTTGCCGTGGCCACCAAATCCGATAGACCGACCCCAAATAATTCCTCCCCCTTATACGGCAATACTTCCATATGCCGTTTGGAATCCGCATCACCTGACCATTGTCGCGTCCATAAACTTCTTCTGGCAGATATGGACATCGCACTTACTCTCGATGCCAGAGTGCAAATATCCCTCTGAGCATCTCGCATATAAAGAAAAGCATCCTTTAATTGCTCTAAAGTCAATAAAATACTGTCCCTATCTAGGGTATCAATATTTTCAGTCAGGGAATCCGACCAAACCACCCCAGCACTGCACATCCATGCAGAGGCGATGGCTGGTCGCAGTATAACACCAGTATGAGTGTATATACTTTTCAGGGTAGTTTCCAGCCTCCTATCCGCTGGATCCTTGAGGGCGGCCGTTTCAGGAGACGGTAACGCCACTTGTTTTGATAAGTGTGTGAGCGCCTTATCCACCCTAGGGGGTGTTTCCCAGCGCGCCCTAACCTCTGGCGGGAAAGGATATAATGCCAATAACTTCTTTGAAATTAGCAGTTTTCTATCGGGGTTAACCCACGCTTCATCACACACTTCATTCAATTCCTCTGATTCAGGAAAAACTACAGGTAGTTTTTTCAGACCCCACATAATACCCCTTTTTGTGGTACATGCAGTATCAGAGATATGCAAAGCCTCCTTCATTGCCGTGATCATATAACGTGTGGCCCTACTGGAAAATACGTTTGTTTCTTCACCGTCGACACTAGATTCGGTGTCCGTGTCTGGGTCTGTGTCGACCGACTGAGGTAAAGGGCGTTTTACAGCCCCTGACGGTGTCTGAGACGCCTGTACAGGTACTAACTGGTTTGCCGGCCGTCTCATGTCGTCAACTGATTTTTGTAATGTGCTGACATTATCACGTAATTCCATAAACAAAGCTATCCATTCCGGTGTCGACTCCCTAGGGGGTGACATCACCATTACCGGCAATTGCTCCGCCTCCACACCAACATCGTCCTCATACATGTCGACACACACGTACCGACACACAGCAGACACACAGGGAATGCTCTTATCGAAGACAGGACCCCACTAGCCCTTTGGGGAGACAGAGGGAGAGTTTGCCAGCACACACCCAAGCGCTATAAATATATAGGAACAACCCTATAGAAGTGTTGTCTCCCTTACAGCAGCTTAATATATCAAAAAACGCCAAAAAAGTGCCCCCCCCCCCCCCCCTCTCTGTTTTACCCTGTTTCTGTAGTGCAGTGCAGGGGAGAGTCCTGGGAGCCTTCCTCGCAGCGGAGCTGAGCAGGAAAATGGCGCTGTGTGCTGAGGAGATAGGCCCCGCCCCCTATTTCGGCGGGCTCTTCTCCGGTGTTTGTGAGACCTGGCAGGGGTTAAATACATCCATATAGCCCCAGGGGCTATATGTGATGTATTTTTTAGCCAGAACAAGGTATTCTCATTGCTGCCCAGGGCGCCCCCCGCAGCGCCCTGCACCCTCCGTGACCGCTGGTGTGAAGTGTGTGACAACAATGGCGCACAGCTGCAGTGCTGTGCGCTACCTCATGAAGACTGAAAAGTCTTCTGCCGCCGGTTTCTGGACCTCTTCACTTTTCGGCATCTGCAAGGGGGTCGGCGGCGCGGCTCCGGGACCGGACTCCATGGCTGGGCCTGTGTTCGATCCCTCTGGAGCTAATGGTGTCCATTAGCCTAAGAAGCCAATCCATCCTGCACGCAGGTGAGTTCACTTCTTCTCCCCTAAGTCCCTCGTTGCAGTGAGCCTGTTGCCAGCAGGACTCACTGAAAATAAAAATAACCTAATAACTTTTTCTAAGCAGCTCTTTAGGAGAGCCACCTAGATTGCACCCTGCTCGGACGGGCACAAAAACCTAACTGAGGCTTGGAGGAGGGTCATAGGGGGAGGAGCCAGTGCACACCACCTGATCCTAAAGCTTTATTTTTGTGCCCTGTCTCCTGCGGAGCCGCTAATCCCCATGGTCCTGACGGAGTGCCCAGCATCCACTAGGACGTCAGAGAAACAAAGGTTTCACTATCTCAGTCTCACTAAAAAAAAGTCTGTATTTTGGAATATTCCGTATTTCGGAATATTTGGATATGGGATACTCAACCTGTATTATTATGCTGCCTGGTCAGAGATTGCCAAACACTGTATAACTACAGTGGTATAACACTCATTTCTGCTTATGCCCTGTATGTACAACCAACAGCCCCAGCATCAGGACAATAGGACGAGACATGTTCCACACGGATAAACCAGACTGTGGCAGCAGATCAGTTATCTTTGAGACCAAGGAGCCAGCGTTTCTGCTTAATACATGGCTGGACAGAGCCCAAATCCATTAGAGAAATGCAAGTATATAAATAATAAATGTGTGGCACAGGATGAGGAGGCACTGCAGCCTGTTCACTCCTCTTGTTCTGTGTCACGAGCTGGGCAAAGATCAATAGAATTTAGGTATAAATAGACAGGGAGAAAATAAAAATAGTGAAGGAGATATTGCGGCTGCAGCTGCTGGGAGAAATATCTCTGCAGAGTTAGTCAGAAGGATACTGGAGGGGCAGAGACCTTCTAAGGGGGCTCGAGTCATGCTGGGGGTCAGTGTAGATAGTGACTAGAAAGGACAGCAGCACCAAGTGTCACTTACAGCATCATCGTTTTCCTGACAGCAGGTATTTCAGCTGTAACATAAAACAACGGTTACCAAATACTATCAATAACTATAGGACACCATGTTTCTGGAGTCTGCTTATGACATTAACGTCACAAGTGGTTTTGGAGTCTCCAAGGTATTGTCCAGTGGTGTTGTATCTATTACGCGCCAATGAGTGGAATCTACTTGCCCTAAGACATTGTCCATTTGCCCAGCACTTGTCTATGGCAGCCTTGCTCTCCATGCCCATACTGTAAATACTTACTGTCAGATCTCCTTTGGAAAACAATTAACAACAACCTAGGTGCAATGAAATGAAAATTTGAGTCCATGGCAGTGCCTACAAGAAGACACCTCAGATGGCATCTAAAGAGGTTTTAAATGCTCCCTTTTCCGCCACCATCGCTATATTTATAAGGGGTGGCTATAATGGATCAGTGATTCATTATTCAGTGCAATATATTTATTTTTGGTGATTTATGGCAGGAAATGCTATTTTAATTGCCAAGATGTCAGAGGGATAGGTCATAGGCAGAGATTAATTTAATGAGATTTGAGTCTTAAAATTGCTTGTGTAGGCTACACTGCATAAATACACATCACTGATATGTGAATTTGGAAACTACACAGGCAAT
Source organism: Pseudophryne corroboree (assembly GCF_028390025.1). Classification (NCBI taxonomy): domain Eukaryota; kingdom Metazoa; phylum Chordata; class Amphibia; order Anura; family Myobatrachidae; genus Pseudophryne; species Pseudophryne corroboree. Next base: position 199,167,740 of record NC_086450.1, on the reverse strand, counting down.
GTTTCATCCATATAAGACATCTTATGACTTGACCAAAAGTAGAACCGAAAATTAAGACAACTGGAATAAGAGTTCCCAAATGCAAATGACTATAGTACATGGGACTGCAGAATCCAGTGCGACTATTCTAGAGTCTCGATCTCTCCTTGTCACTGCAATTTCCCGTCACTTCTTCCTGATGATGGACATCGCAGAGCGTGCACATCGCTTGCATAAACAGATAGATTGCATTACACTTAATCCAATGTAACAATAACATTGCATTCAGCTGTATGATTACTGCTAAATGCTTTCAGCTTAAGAATGCAAATACTGTACATCCCAGTATGCATACAGTACTCACGCAACTCACATAGTGCACATCTATGGCAGCCTCATACTGCATGATCTGTTCTACAGCTGCTATGCTTCCCGCCATACACAGAATGCTAACCAGCACACCAATTGTGGCACACTTGTCAACACTGCGATGTTGCGGCCTTGGGTGCATGGAGTTTGAATGTTCTGATTCCACAGTCATGTGGATACTGGTAAATGAAATGACCCAAGACTTTGTCCAAAACCGATTTCCAACTTAATAACTGGAGATCATTGCTTATATTTTCTGTGTGTGGATGAGCATGCTCATATTTTTGGGACCAGAACCAAAGGAAGGTGGCATGTTCCTCAGGGTTCCACTGTCAAACTGTATGACAGGCAGCGTTGTTGGCAGCCTGAAGAGCAACTCCCCAGTCTGCATGTAGTCCACCAGTCACTGCTGCTTACAGGTGTGTGGCAGCCCTGGAACCCGCCTGAACCATTGCACATCCCCTGGCTGGCAAGACGACGTGGCTTCCTCCCAGAGATCTCCAGGTAACTGCTCTCCCGGGCACCTCACAGCTCCGATTTTACACTTTTCTGCCCAGTCTCATTCTTCTGTTCATATCTCTCTCTCTTTATGTCTCTCTCTTTGTCCCCATGCCTCCCTCTCCCTATGCCTCACCATCAGCGTGGGCTGGTTAACTAATATTTATCTATCGATCTCTTGCTTGCATATCTGGCAACCCCCTCCCTACAAATACCGCAATTGTCCCTGCCACCCCTTCCCTGGACATCACAGCTGTAGCCAATGGAGTAGGGGCCCCTGTGCATTGCTTTGCCCAGGGGCCTATACTACCATTAAGGCATTGTGTATAAGGGGCACTACTGTGGGCATTGTGTATAAGGCAGGGCTCAACAAATCCCAGGTAGCCATGGCCCCTAAATTTTGCTGCCTGGCTACCAGATTATGCAGGGAGGGAAAAAGCAGATGTTCTTCAGCCCCAGCGGAGATTCATGAGTGTGTGCCTGTATTGTGGCAGCCATTTCATGCACAGGACTGCATGTGCTGAGTGTCTGTCCCAGCCTGCACTGAATGCTGTGCGTGTCCATACTTGGCTGCTGTGCTGTCTGCTGCACACAGCTCTCCGATAAAGAGAGTCTATGCTTGGCCAGGGATTGCGGTTTTGGAGGGGGTGTGATGTGGCCACAAGGTGGTGGGATTGCTGCGTAGGGCTGGTTTGCCTGGGGGGGGCACCCTTAGTTGTGTGGCCGTGGGTTGGTTTGCCTGAGGGGTGGGCAGAAGCTGCTCAGTAATGTGGGGGGTGGATTCAGTTTTGTGGGGTTTTTTTGTGGAAGTATGGGGGTGGGCAGACAACAACAGTGGTCTGGCTTCTACACTTTCATCCTAGCTCCTAGATTTTAGACAAATTTGTCAAGCCCTTGTAACTCACCTTTTTTTCCCCAAACGGAATGGGTTTAACAAGAATGTGCCTCCACCCAAGCAATGAGTGTAATGAGTTAGCTGGATTGTACCTAGCTAGCTTGAGATAGCTAAGATGACCTTTCAACTGTAGGAACACAATATAGTCAACCCTTTTCCTATCGGATGTCTCTTGTTTTTTTCACTGGAGTAAGGTAACTTCTTCGGCAAAGAACACTGCAAAGAATTCGGCAAAGAATACTTCGGCAAACAAAACTGCAAAAGTTACTCAAGCTTGCACATGAGATGGTGACGTCTATGATATATGACAGTTCCTCATTGTCATGTATTTATATCCATTATAAACAGATGAAGGTGCTACCAGCTGCCGACTAAAAGTACCGGGTTGGCGATCTACCCACCTATGTCTCTTGGGTGTTAGATTGAGTTAGGTTAGTAATCTACTGGCACTCAATCGGGGACGTTGTTCTACTAACAGTTGCCTCTTCCTCACAGTTTACTCTGTAGCTGAGTCATGTTATCACTGGCTTGTTGGAATAGTAATAGTCACTCACGAGACCGGACTCACTGTCGTCCCAATCTTACCAAGGGAGGTGGCGGTTCATAAGTCACAATAAAAAAAGCAGAAGTGCTGTATATCACTGAAGAGAATAGTCTCATAAATAGCTTAAGTGAATGACATAAATTGGCACTACTGTGTGGCGTAATGTGTATAAGGGGTACTACTGTATGGTGTAATGTGCATAAGGAACACTGCTATGTAAGTAGCAGTGCATACAGTAGTAGTCTCATGTGGTGTGATACATAGTTGATCTTAACTCCACAAATCATCCACAGCTTGTTACTCTTAGCAAGTGCCAGGGTGATGCTGAGATATCCCTGCTTGTAAAGACTGATTTATTAACTCCTTCAAAACTCCATCAGAAGACTTTAGAATGGCAAGAGAATTGTATGTGAATGCCTGAAATCTACTTTAGTGCACCAGCTGTCATGTGGCTTACACCCCTATCCAGCGACTGGCTAATAGTTTGGTAATAATGTAAACATGCAATAAGATCTTGATCGCCGTTTCCATACACGGCAGGACTATGGAAAAGCACAATAAATTGTCCTATCCAGTGCACACAGATTATTCTCCAACCCTTTTAATTAAGATTATTCAGTATAATTTATTATTATGACATTTAGACACAGGTCAGTTCTCTCCTGAATGGTGACCAACCTCACTTCTTCTGAATTTGAAACTCGCCCTCTTGTTTTGACAGTTCCCTATCCTGAGAGCCAGTTCATATCATGTTTACAGATAATCTGATCATTAGTCTCAGCACAATAAACTAACTAGTACTGTGGTGTTGTGAGACAGGTGCAGTAATGGGCTTCACGGCTTTCAGAAAAACATGATTAAAGCATAAATCACTCAGCAGGTTCACTTTCAAAGCCTCAGTTCTATCAGGTATTGTTCTCACGCACGACATAAAAATCCCCCCTTACCCAGCCCCCACAGCAGAAGGGGTGGCTGCAATAACCACAATTATACAAGCCACATATAAGTTATGAAATATGACACTTATCCAAAGAGATGTATAGGACAGAGTTTGCAACCAAGAGGTCTGCACACACAAGTAAATGTAAACGGGAACAGAGGGGTAAACTCACAAAATGTGACATATTAAGCAAATGCACAGATTCGGCACATTAATTATATTGCTATCTCCATGACTGTCACAGAATAGAAATGTAATGCACAGATTCAACAAAATAACTTTTATTTGGGAGATGACTGTTTTGTTCCATCCCTACCCTGCTGTCCACAAATACTTTCCTCGTTGGAGTACGTCAGCTGAAACTGGTACAGAGTACAGCAAAGCTTGGGCATCCTGAAGCTCTCCAGTTTTTGTGGCACTACGACATCCAGCACACCCTGTTAGCCACAGAGTAGAGAAACCAGTGGATCTCCAAATGCTGCAGAACTACAAGTCCCAGCTTGTCCCGACAGCCAAAAGGTGTGCACTATAGTTGATGTGGCACTACAAGTTCTCGTACACCCTGCCAGCACATAGATGGGCAACGGTGGCTCTCCCTTTGTTGTACTACAAATCTCAGGACAACCTGTAAACCACAGAAATGGGCAACATGTGACTTTTATAGCTGTGGTGGAACTACAAGTCCAAGCATGCACTGCTCTGGCTGGCAGGGAGTACTGAGTTCAGAGTTCCAGAAGAAGTGGATAGCCCCAGCTTGCTTATTTCTCAGAGAAGCACCACATCAGTACTGAGTAGACAGAAAACCACTAAACAAATACTAAACTATTTCATGTACTGTATGAAAATTGTGGGAAATGAACTGTGAGGACACGTCTGTAGTACCAGAAACATCCCACCCTCTCTTACTAACATCTAATCACCTGAAAAACTCCAGAGAGTTTGAATCAGTCTCAACAACATTTCTACAAGTAATATTACTATTTACCATGTAGTAAAAGGCACATGTATGTGCAAAGTCCAGGGTATTTGTAACTCACCAGTGGGCTGTTAGGAGACGGGCTCCCTCAGAGGCATCAAAGAGATGTATGCATATGCACTCCTGAAATAAGCTGACTTTCCATATACGCTGTCCACAGGAGAGCGAGAGAGGAAGGAGTGTCTGCATCGGTCTCTGGTTTGTAGTGGGATAAGGGAATTCTTAGCTCAGCCAGCTGGGGGCTATACCATTCAACAATGACATCAGAGAGGAGATGCAGAGAGCACAGCAACGAGAGCCGAAGGCACACAGGATGAATACAAACTTCAGTAGTTTTACTGGGAAATTTGGTTACAAATCAGAGATTTTGCTAATCATTTATTTACTGCTCAACCTGAGACTAAAAGTTATTTTCTTAAAGGAGGGTACTGTACAGTAAGCGACTGTGCAAAACTCTGACATGAAACGGTTTATGTAATGTTAAACAGACTCCTATTTCTCCTCAACACTAGTTTTATTTAGTAATTGGTAGTAATGGAGCGAGCTGGAATATCAGCATGCAGCAGGTGTCTTTTGACTGACAGCTGCCCAGTGAACAGGCCCTGTCCGCAGAGGTCAGATGCATGTAGACAAGTGTACAGAGGACTCTTTAGACCTCAGACAACCAAATGTAAAGAGCTGTACAGGTGCATTACAGTGACCAAAGCTGCTCTAAGTTACCATATATATTGAAGTAGTAACAATTCCAACTAACTGGGCGTTATGGACACACAAAGGAAAAAAGTTACTGATGGCGTAGAGAAGCTATTATATACTGTATCTCTCCACATTTATACCTTGGAGCAGGTGGTCTTAGGAGACACCTATACAGAAATTGTAGGCAGTTGTACTGAGAGATGGAACCTCCTGAATTTGAAGAGGTGCAGTCCATCCTCCTACACCCCCCCCCCCCCTTCCCTTCCCCAAACAGAAACATTTGGTGCTATCCAAATGTTCTTTTTAACACACTGATCACATCCTGCAGCAAAACGGCTAAAGCTGACCAAACACAATAAGTGCAGTTTGGGTGCCTAAACAGGTCACTATTTGCACATTTCTGCTCGCCAGAATGATAGGCTTAGAGCAGAAATGCCGACACTGGCAACGGTTTGCGCCCGACAGGAGCAACAACTGAATTGCTGCGTTGGGCACAGCCGCCGACGCAAACATTTGAATTTCCCCCATTTTGTCCTATAAACGTAAGACTAGTGGAATCCTACTGTATGTAAGGCATACAGAGTGTCCAAAGCTAATTTTGCACCATGCACCGGACAATTTGCATTTTATAAATAACTGCCAGAAACAGCTGGAAATATGGAAAGGAAGAAGCAAGATGATTTTCAAATCACTACATTAAAAGAAAAAAAGAAATAGAAAATCATAAGTGTTTGCATGCCAAACTGTAGGAATATTCTCATGGCAATATCAGAGATTCCACAAATCCTGACTTCAAGAGAGGTTTGTGCTCAGTGCAATGTCCCACTGAATCTATAAACAGCAGAGAAACATCTGCATAAGGGAGCAGATGACTGGCCTGGTTTCCGACAGCTGTATCTTTGCTGTTCTATACTCCCAGCCCTCTTGTGTTTTGTTCTCTTAAAGAGGACATGTAAATTTAAATCTCAATGGAGTGACGCTCCGCTTCCTAGTGATACTGGCTGGCAGACTGGCCTATCCGGGTCCTTTCTGCGCATGCATGGCCCGACAGTGCTGGAGCACACATGCACTGCCTTGGAAGACTGGTATCAATGTAAAAGGAAATTATTTTAATCTTCATTTAAATGGAAAATTAATTAAATAAAACATTGTGAACCTCTGCCATTGCCCCCTGCTATACATGTATTACCAAAATATTTGTTGAATAGGCTTCACACGCCAGCAGTAGCTATCTGCACCCTACAGTATATATTAATTTTCCATGTTCTTCCCCCCCCCCCCCCCCACATAATAACTACTGGTTATGGAATCACAATATTATACCAAAGGGAGGAGGAAATGGTAACACAAGTCGTTATGCGCTACCCCTTCCATGAACTCCTGTAGAACAGATCTAAGTAAAAATCTTCTTCCCCTTCTAAATCCATGAAACTAACCCACAAATCCATGAATCTGTAAATCCCGATGTATTTGCGCTAAAGTTGACACGTTATCACAAAAGAGTGCTGCAAGATTGCATTTTTCAGGTGCAGTAATTCATCTTAGGAATCATATCTTTAACTCCCAAATTGTCAGTTCCAAAAGTATTTGGCTGTCAAACAATCCACAGCACTATATTTTTTGTTCCTGATTGTGAGCGGCATTGCAAGAGTATCTTAGAGCGTGTGCAATTTACCGATAAATGCTCAGCTACATGAACATCGGCACTGCGTACAAACCTGATTCAGGATCTAGGTCTTTTGGAAGTACTGCAGACTTAAAAACTGTGTCACATTTAAAGTAAACTTACCACCCACATCCAATGGGTTGGGATTGCTGGACCGGCGGCCGGGACCCCGGCAGTCAGCATATCAACGCCGGGATCCCGACCACCAGAATACAGACGGGGGGCGAGCACAATAAAGCCCCTTGCGGGCTCTGTGGCTTGCCACAGGCTCTAGTCCCACTTTAAGGGTGTCGTGGACACCCACAGAGTGGGAATAGCCCTTGGTCCAATGCCGGCATTCTGGCGGCCGGGATCACGTCATCTGTATGCTGAATGCCGGGATCATAACTACATTCCCATACACTGGATGAAGCCAATTTGTGTGTCAAAACATTTCTCATCCTATCAAAGAACATCACTTAACAACATTGTGACTAGTCCCTAGTAAACCGATAGGCTGCATTCTCAGGATTATTGGTTCAGGGCCTTGTATTTCTTGGACTGGACAGGATCTAGGTATATAGATGAGTGCGTAAAGAAGACTACCTTACAAAACTATATACTCTGGGCCTGGGCCTGAATGACACAAAGATATTCATATCGGTAAATCCAGGACGCATAGCATTCCTACCCTAATCCTGACCCTAGCTCAATCATAACAATGACCCCTAACCTTAATACCCTAACCCAAACCACTAAACCCTATACCAACCATAATACCCTATCTATAATATCCTAACCAAAATCCCTAAACTAACCAGTGGTATAACAACGGCGGGGTGCCAAGACAGCTTCAGGGCAGATGGCTGTGGGGAAACGCAGGACATGAGGCGGGAGCGGATCCATGAGAGGATTGCAGCAGGCAAGCTGGAGAGGAGAAACTGGGGCTTCTGGGCTTAGCAGCAGTGTGTGTGGGGACAGGGGAGGGTCACGCCCCGGGGAGGAGGAGCTGAGGCTGCCGGACTCAGCAGCAGTGTGTGTGGGGAGGGGAGGGCTTGCCACAATACCACGCCCACTCCCTGGTTGGCCATGCCCCCTTTTCGAGAGCGTGCCTTCAGCGTGTGCTAAGGTAACATTTTTATGTGTGCAGGGGGGACGGAGCATTCTTTTTTTTTTAACATGCCCTGGGTACTGATAGCCTTCATTACGTCTTTGAATTAACCCTAAAGAGTGCTAGGGATTAGAAGGTCGATGCAAGATGGCATCTGTAGTGGGGGCTGTGGTGTAGACACAAGAAGCTTTTGGTGTGGTGGGTTAGGGTACATGCACAGAAATGTGTGTGACTATATGCCCAGCTTAGTACCTATGACATGTAACGATGGTAATGAGTTATCACCACAGACTATGGTGGGCTTATCCCTCCCGGGCTCCCTGGCACAGGGCTTTCATTTGTATCTTCGTACTGCAAGTACTGGGTGCTTTACTGGGGTGCCAGGATCATTTTACAAGCAAGACACTGACTATCCAAATAAATAACCCTGCAACTGATAGATATTGGTGTAAGCATACAGGCAGACAGAACCCCCCACGCCACATTTATTTTATTTGTACACAATAGGATTATTATTTTTTTAATGGTACACGGGGAGTGGACTGACTGCATATATTACAAGTGCTAACTATTAAAAAATATTTTTGTAAATGAACCATCATCCTGAATTGATGTATTAATACTATTATCATGATGTATATTACAATATACTTGAATATATGGCAGCCCTCTTCATTACTCACCTACCATAAATACTACATAATCCAATCATTATTATGTAGTAACTTATGTAAGTAATAATAAGATTTTACTTACCGATAAATCTATTTCTCGTAGTCCGTAGTGGATGCTGGGACTCCATCAGGACCATGGGGATTAGCGGCTCCGCAGGAGACAGGGCACAAAAATAAAAGCTTTAGGACTAGGTGGTGTGCACTGGCTCCTCCCCCTATGACCCTCCTCCAAGCCTCAGTTAGGATACTGTGCCCGGACGAGCGTACACAATAAGGAAGGATTTTGAATCCCGGGTAAGACTCATACCAGCCACACCAATCACACCGTACAACTTGTGATCTGAACCCAGTTAACAGTATGACAAACGTAGGAGCCTCTGAACAGACGGCTCACAACAATAACAACCCGATTTTTTTGTAACAATAACTATGTACAAGTATTGCAGACAATCCGCACTTGGGACGGACTACGAGAAATAGATTTATCGGTAAGTAAAATCTTATTTTCTCTGACGTCCTAGTGGATGCTGGGACTCCGTCAGGACCATGGGGATTATACCAAAGCTCCCAAACGGGCGGGAGAGTGCGGATGACTCTGCAGCACCGAATGAGAGAACTCCAGGTCCTCTTTAGCCAGGGTATCAAATTTGTAGAATTTTACAAACGTGTTCTCCCCCGACCACGTAGCTGCTCGGCAGAGTTGTAATGCCGAGACCCCTCGGGCAGCCGCCCAAGATGAGCCCACCTTCCTTGTGGAATGGGCCTTGATAGATTTAGGCTGTGGCAGGCCTGCCACAGAATGTGCAAGTTGAATTGTGCTACAAATCCAACGAGCAATCGTCTGCTTAGAAGCAGGAGCACCCAGCTTGTTGGGTGCATACAGTATAAACAGCGAGTCAGATTTTCTGACTCCAGCCGTCCTTGAAATATATATTTTCAATGTCCTGACAACGTCCAGCAACTTGGAATCCTCCAAATCGCTAGTAGCCGCAGGCACCACAATAGGCTGGTTCAGGTGAAACGCTGAAACCACCTTAGGCAGAAACTGAGGACGCGTCCGCAGTTCTGCCCTGTCCGAATGGAAAATCAGATATGGGCTTTTATACGATAAAGCCGCCAATTCTGACACTCTCCTGGCTGAAGCCAGGGCCAGTAGCATGGTTACTTTCCATGTAAGATATTTCAAATCCACCGATTTGAGTGGCTCAAACCAATGGGATTTGAGAAAATCCAAAACTACATTAAGATCCCACGGAGCCACTGGGGGCACAACCGGGGGCTGTATATGTAGTACTCCTTTTACAAAAGTCTGGACTTCAGGAACTGAAGCCAATTCTTTCTGGAAGAAAATCGACAGGGCCGAAATTTGAACCTTAATGGACCCTAATTTGAGGCCCATAGACAATCCTGTTTGCAGGAAATGTAGGAATCGACCCAGATGAAATTCCTCCGTCGGGGCCTTCCTGGCCTCACACCACGCAACATATTTTCTCCAAATGCGGTGATAATGTTGTGCAGTCACCTCCTTCCTGGCTTTTACCAGGGTAGGGATGACCTCTTCCGGAATGCCTTTTTCCCTTAGAATTCGGCGTTCAACCGCCATGCCGTCAAACGCAGCCGCGGTAAGTCTTGGAATAGACACGGTCCCTGCTGAAGCAGGTCCCGTCTTAGAGGTAGAGGCCACGGATCTTCCGTGAGCATCTCCTGAAGTTCCGGGTACCAAGTTCTTCTTGGCCAATCCGGAGCCACGAGTATCGTTCTTACTCCCCTTTGCCGTATAATTCTCAGTACTTTTGGTATGAGAGGCAGAGGAGGAAACACATACACTGACTGGAACACCCACGGTGTTACCAGAGCGTCCACAGCTATTGCCTGAGGGTCTCTTGACCTGGCGCAATACCTGTCCAGTTTTTTGTTGAGGCGGGACGCCATCATATCCACCTTTGGTTTTTCCCAACGGTTCACAATCATGTGGAAGACTTCTGGATGAAGTCCCCACTCTCCCGGGTGTAGATCGTGTCTGCTGAGGAAGTCCGCTTCCCAGTTGTCCACTCCCGGAATGAACACTGCTGACAGTGCTATCACATGATCTTCCGCCCAGCGAAGAATCCTTGCAGCTTCTGCCATTGCCCTCCTGCTTCTTGTGCCGCCCTGTCTGTTTACGTGGGCGACTGCCGTGATGTTGTCCGACTGGATCAACACCGGCTGACCCTGAAGCAGGGGTTTTGCCAGGCTTAGAGCATTGTAAATCGCTCTTAGCTCCAGTATATTTATGTGAAGAGACATCTCCAGGCTTGACCACACTCCCTGGAAGTTTCTTCCCTGTGTGACCGCTCCCCAGCCTCTCAGACTGGCATCCGTGGTCACCAGGACCCAGTCCTGTATGCCGAATCTGCGGCCCTCTAACAGATGAGCACTCTGCAACCACCACAGAAGAGACACCCTTGTCCGTGGAGACAAAGTTATCCGCTGATGCATCTGCAGATGCGATCCGGACCATTTGTCCAGCAGATCCCACTGAAAAGTTCGTGCGTGGAATCTGCCGAATGGAATCGCTTCGTAAGAAGCCACCATTTTTCCCAGGACTCTTGTGCATTGATGCACAGACACTTTTCCTGGTTTTAGGAGGTTCCTGACAAGTTCGGATAACTCCCTGGCTTTCTCCTCCGGAAGAAACACCTTTTTCTGAACCGTGTCCAGAATCATTCCCAGGAACAGCAGACGTGTCGTCGGGGTCAATTGAGATTTTGGAAAATTCAGAATCCACCCGTGCTGTTGCAGCACTACTTGGGTTAGTGCTACTACGTCCCCCAGCTGTTCTCTGGACCTTGCCCTTATCAGGAGATCGTCCAAGTAAGGGATAATTAATACGCCTTTTCTTCGCAGAAGAAACATAATTTCGGCCATTACCTTGGTAAAGACCCGAGGTGCCGTGGACAATCCAAACGGCAGCGTCTGAAACTGATAATGACAGTTTTGCACCACGAACCTGAGGTACCCTTGATGTGAAGGGCAAATTGGGACATGCAGGTAAGCATCCTTGATGTCCAGGGACACCATAAAGTCCCCTTCTTCCAGATTCGCTATCACTGCTCTGAGTGACTCCATCTTGAACTTGAATTTTTGTATGTACAGGTTCAAAGATTTCAGATTTAGAATAGGTCTTACCGAGCCGTCCGGCTTCGGTACCACAAATAGTGTGGAATAATACCCCTTTCCCTGTTGTAGGAGGGGTACCTTGACTATCACCTGCTGAGAATACAGCTTGTGAATGGCTTCCAATACCGTCGCCCTGTCTGAGGGAGACGTTGGCAGAGCAGACTTTAGGAACCGGCGAGGGGGAGACTTCTCGAATTCCAACCTGTAACCCTGAGATACTACCTGCAGGATCCAGGGGTCCACCTGTGAGTGAGCCCACTGTGCGCTGAAATTCTTGAGTCGACCCCCCACCGCCCCTGAGTCCGCTTGTAAAGCCCCAACGTCATGCTGAGGGCTTTGCAGAAGCCGGGGAGGGCTTCTGCTCCTGGGAGGGAGCTGCTTGGTGCACTCTCTTACCCTTTCCTTTGCCTCGGGGCAGATATGACTGTCCTTTTGCCCGTTTGTTCTTATAGGAACGAAAGGACTGCGGCTGAAAAGACGGTGTCTTTTTCTGTTGGGAGGGGACCTGAGGTAAAAAGGTGGATTTCCCGGCTGTTGCCGTGGCCACCAAATCCGATAGACCGACCCCAAATAATTCCTCCCCTTTATACGGCAATACTTCCATATGCCGTTTGGAATCCGCATCACCTGACCACTGTCGCGTCCATAAACTTCTTCTGGCAGATATGGACATCGCACTTACTCTCGATGCCAGAGTGCAAATATCCCTCTGAGCATCTCGCATATAAAGAAAAGCATCCTTTAATTGCTCTGTAGTCAATAAAATACTGTCCCTATCCAGGGTATCAATATTTTCAGTCAGGGAATCCGACCAAACCACCCCAGCACTGCACATCCATGCAGAGGCGATGGCTGGTCGCAGTATAACACCAGTATGAGTGTATATACTTTTCAGGGTAGTTTCCAGCCTCCTATCAGCTGGATCCTTGAGGGCGGCCGTTTCAGGAGACGGTAACGCCACTTGTTTTGATAAGCGTGTGAGTGCCTTATCCACCCTAGGGGGTGTTTCCCAGCGCGCCCTAACCTCTGGCGGGAAAGGATATAATGCCAATAACTTCTTTGAAATTAGTAGTTTTCTATCGGGGTTAACCCACGCTTCATCACACACTTCATTCAATTCCTCTGATTCAGGAAAAACTACAGGTAGTTTTTTCAGACCCCACATAATACCCCTTTTTGTGGTACTTGCAGTATCAGAGATATGCAAAGCCTCCTTCATTGCCGTGATCATATAACGTGTGGCCCTACTGGAAAATAAGTTTTTTTCTTCACCGTCGACACTAGATTCGGTGTCCGTGTCTGGGTCTGTGTCGACCGACTGAGGTAAAGGGCGTTTTACAGCCCCTGACGGTGTCTGAGACGCCTGGACAGGTACTAACTGGTTTGCCGGCCGTCTCATGTCGTCAACTGATTTTTGTAACGTGCTGACATTATCACGTAATTCCATAAACAAAGCCATCCATTCCGGTGTCGACTCCCTAGGGGGTGACCTCACCATTACCGGCAATTGCTCCGCCTCCACACCAACATCGTCCTCATACATGTCGACACACACGTACCGACACACAGCAGACACACAGGGAATGCTCTTATCGAAGACAGGACCCCACTAGCCCTTTGGGGAGACAGAGGGAGAGTTTGCCAGCACACACCCAAGCGCTATAAATATATAGGAACAACCCTACAGAAGTGTTGTTTCCTTTATAGCAGCTTAATATATCAATATCGCCCAAAAAGTGCCCCCCCTCTCTGTTTTTTTACCCTGCTTCTGTAGTGCAGTGCAGGGGAGAGTCCTGGGAGCCTTCCTCGCAGCGGAGCTGTGCAGGAAAATGGCGCTGTGTGCTGAGGAGATAGGCCCCGCCCCCTATTTCGGCGGGCTCTTCTCCCGGTGTTTGTGAGACCTGGCAGGGGTTAAATACATCCATATAGCCCCAGGGGCTATATGTGATGTATTTTTAGCCAGAACAAGGTATTATCATTGCTGCCCAGGGCGCCCCCCCCCAGCGCCCTGCACCCTCAGTGACCGCTGGTGTGAAGTGTGCTGACAACAATGGCGCACAGCTGCAGTGCTGTGCGCTACCTCATGAAGACTGAAAAGTCTTCTGCCGCCGGTTTCTGGACCTCTTCACTTTTCGGCATCTGCAAGGGGGTCGGCGGCGCGGCTCCGGGACCGGACTCCATGGCTGGGCCTGTGTTCGATCCCTCTGGAGCTAATGGTGTCCAGTAGCCTAAGAAGCCAATCCATCCTGCACGCAGGTGAGTTCACTTCTTCTCCCCTAAGTCCCTCGTTGCAGTGAGCCTGTTGCCAGCAGGACTCACTGAAAATAAAAATAACCTAATAACTTTTTCTAAGCAGCTCTTTAGGAGAGCCACCTAGATTGCACCCTGCTCGGACGGGCACAAAAACCTAACTGAGGCTTGGAGGAGGGTCATAGGGGGAGGAGCCAGTGCACACCACCTAGTCCTAAAGCTTTTATTTTTGTGCCCTGTCTCCTGCGGAGCCGCTAATCCCCATGGTCCTGACGGAGTCCCAGCATCCACTAGGACGTCAGAGAAAATATATATTGATTGTTATTTACACAGTACCTGCCTGCTGCCCTGTTAGTCTGTGACTATCATCCAGATCATGTTACCTCACTCAGCCAGTGACTGACTGGCTGCCAGATGTGTCCTGTTACATCCTTTCTGCAGTCCTGCTATATAGCCTGAGCGTCTTTTTTTCCATATTTTTCTGTGAAAATGTGTCTTAGACGCAAAGTAATGCAATAGGATGCAGAATATAGGCATGCCGCATATCACTTTAATCAGCTGCTAGTGTGTCCTATTGCAGTACATTGCGACTAAGACGCATTTTTGCGGAAAAGACGGAAAAAAAAGACACTCATGCTACAGAGTCATGCGGCACTAACACGTAATGTGTAACGCAACTTTAAGTGCATGGAGCAAAGTTGTAAGAGGACACATCTGTACTGTGCTGACCCTCCCCTCCAATCCACAGTGCAGACAGCAGGACTCTGGAAGACCAGGTCCACATAATGTCATGACGTCACCCAGTAGTCGTGCAATGCTTCTCTGGGAATATTTTGGATAGGAAGAATTTCTTTATGGGGCTCCTTGGGACACAGAGGCGGGCTCCTGGGTTACCTTATGGGAAATCTGCCCCTGAGTGAAATTCATAACAGTCAGTGAAACTTCTATGTATCAACAGTGTTAACTCTATTAATAACGTCTTAGCTTTGCTTAGCTTAAGGTTGACCTCACCGCTTATCTAAGCGCTGACGTAAATGTTTTGGTCTGTTTAAATTGGACCAAAAATGGCATGAAATGATGCTGCATAAAAAAAAAATGTACATGATCTCACGCCGGATAGCCTTCCCCCTCCCCCAACACCAAACGGGATTCTTGAAAAGATAGAAGAATTTCAGCAACACTAAGACATGTGCAAACAACACTAGGACGTGCGGATAAGACTAGATTATATTACTATTTAGAAGTCAGATAAACACTTTTGGGAGGTAATATAAAAGTTTACAGATCTGCCTATATGACACAAGAGTAGGGATCTACTTATATGACCCAAGAGTAGTAAACAGTAGGAGAGTTTAGGATAAATATTAAGTTGTGATAACCTGCCATTAAACAAAATGATCATCCACTTAAATAACACAATTGAACCTAAGGATGACATATAAAATAAGATTTTACTTACCGATAAATCTATTTCTCATAGTCCGTAGTGGATGCTGGGACTCCGTAAGGACCATGGGGAATAGCGGCTCCGCAGGAGACAGGGCACAAGAATAAAAGCTTTAGGATCAGGTGGTGTGCACTGGCTCCTCCCCCTATGACCCTCCTCCAAGCCTCAGTTAGATTTTTGTGCCCGAACGAGAAGGGTGCAGGCTAGGTGGCTCTCCTGAGCTGCTTAGAATAAAAGTTTAATTTAGGTTTTTTTTATTTTCAGTGAGTCCTGCTGGCAACAGGCTCACTGCATCGTGGGACTAAGGGGAGAAGAAGCGAACTCACCTGCGTGCAGAGTGGATTGGGCTTCTTAGGCTACTGGACATTAGCTCCAGAGGGACGATCACAGGTACAGCCTGGATGGGTCACCGGAGCCGCGCCGCCATCCCCCTTACAGAGCCAGAAGAGACGAAGAGGTCCGGTGAAATCGGCGGCAGAAGACAATCCTGTCTTCAGCCTAAGGTAGCGCACAGCACCGCAGCTGTGCGCCAATGCTCTCAGCACACTTCACACTCCGGTCACTGAGGGTGCAGGGCGCTTGGGGGGGAGCGCCCTGAGACGCAATATAAATGATAATACCTTAGGTGGCAAAAGAATACATCACATATAGCTCCTGGGCTATATGGATGTATTTTAACCCCTGCCATTTTTACACAAAAAAGCGGGAGATAAGGACGTCGTGAAGGGGCGGAGCCTATCTCCTCAGCACACAAGCGCCATTTTCCCTCACAGTTCCGCTGGAAGGACGGCTCCCTGACTCTCCCCTGCAGTCCTGCTTCAGAATCAGGGTAAAAAAGAGAAGGGGGGGCACTATTGGCAGCAAATGACAATATAAACAGCAGCTATAAGGGAATAACACTTATATAAGGTTATCCCTGTATATATATATATAGCGCTGGGTGTGTGCTGGCAGACTCTCCCTCTGTCTCTCCAAAGGGCTCGTGGGGTCCTGTCCTCTATCAGAGCATTCCCGGTGTGTGTGCTGTGTGTCGGTACGTGTGTGTCGACATGTATGAGGAGGAAAATGATGTGGAGGCGGAGCAATTGCCTGCGTTAGTGATGTCACCCCCTAGGGAGTCGACACCTGACTGGATGATCGTGTTCAAACAATTAAGTGATAATGTCAACACTTTGCAAAAAACTGTTGACGACATGAGACAGCCGGCAAATCAATTAGTGCCTGTCCAGGCGTCTCAGACACCGTCAGGGGCCCTAAAACGACATATATAACGAAATGACATATAAACACAATTTACTTAATTTAGGGGGTCATTCCGACCCGTTCGCATGCAGCGGTTTATCGCTGCGGTGCGAACAGTTCCGGAATGCGCATGCGTGGTGGCCGCAGTGCGCGACTTTGGCCGGCGACAGGGGTCGCCGGGTTACGTCGCGTCTACCGAAGGAAGCGGTCGTAGAGCCGACCGCAAAGAAGATTGACAGGAAGAAGGCGGACCTGGGCGTCACAGCAGCGTTTCCAGCCGTTTTCGGGGAGTGGATTTGAAAACGCAGGCGTGCCCAGGAGAACGGAGGGCGGATGTCTGACGTCAAAGCCGGCCCCAGCATCGCAGAGATCGTCGCACAGGGTAAGTATGTCCAGGGCTGGTCTACTTCTGCTTGAAATTGTTTTAGCTTAGCAGTGCTGCACAAGCGATCGCAGCCCTGCTAAGCTAAAATACACTCCCGCACAGGCGTGTGCTAGTTGATCGCAGCAGCAGCAGCAAAAAGTTGCTGGCTGTGATCAACTCGGAATGACCACCTTAGGGCGCCGTGATTCAAAAAAGTTTGGAAACCATCGGCATAGCCGCAAGGAAGCTGTTGTGTAATTCCGTCCTATTAAAATTCGAATGCAGCAGGAGGCGTCTGTAGGACATAGATGCCTCCTGTTAGCATTGGTGAGGATCAAAGTGCTGCGTCTGAGGACACAGCCTCGGATCACCATCGGTAGCGACTCGTGAAGGTTACAGGCACCAGCCAGCAGGGTCGGACTGGCCCACAGGGGTACCAGGGAAACCACCGGTTGGCCCCACTGCCCGAGTGCCCACTCCTTCCTCTAGGGATCAGATTCCAGACTGTGCACTTGTATTATACATGGTAGATATGTTGCATTACACTGCACTAGACTATTGTGTATTTCAAGCCTCTGTAGAGGCTGGTCACACCCTTAAGTATGGGCCCCTATTACTGCATTCCCCCGGTAGGCCCTTCACGACCCAGTCCGACACTGCCAGCCAGCCTGCAGAAGTTGAAGCTTACTCAGACTGGCCATAGGATCTAGACCCTGGACCCGTCACGCTTTCAAAACTGTGGAGACACTAACCAGGCCCTTAGAGACCAGCTTTGTGGTTTAATCTAGGTCAACAAAACTGAAAAAAAAAAAAAAAAAGTCAGCAGAGAAGAAAGCTGGAAACAGAAAGCAATGCCATTAGGAAAGGTTGCAGGAGGGCACACAGAGGCCAAGTACTGTAATTAAAATAATAGGAAGGTTAACAGCCCTTCCAAGAGGCATATTCAATTAGCTGTGTTTACCAGTTCTGCAAATTAAGGGGGGTACTCACGGAGCAATAATCTAAGCAATCTGACTAGATTGCTTAGATTTTAAGCATGATTCCTCCGTGTGTACCCCCCACAGTGATAGCGATGCGCAGCCCCGCGCATTGCTATCGCTGGTGCTAGATTGGCTTGCCATGCAGGCCAATCTAGCAGGACGCTCATTTCACCTGCTGGGTGAAATGAGCCCCCCCCCCCCCCCCCCCGTCTCCCCCTGCACGCTCAGCACACATCGCACTGTGCTGAGCGGTTCGCTCAGCACACATCTCTCCCACATCGGCCCATGAATACGGCCTTTAACAAAGGCAGGTGCAAATTTCTTGTTATCCAATTAGCTGCCAAGTTAAGCCACAGAATTTTGAGTTAAAAGATGTGGGCCAGGTAAATGGGGGTGCAGTACAGATGGGGCAGGTATATGGGGGTGCAGTATAGATGGGACAGGTATATAGGGGTGCAGTATGGATGGGACAGGTGAAAGTTGCCGCTGAGAGTTACAGGTGTTTTTTTAAAAACACATTTTATAACTTGCTTAATATGAGCCACAAAGAAACCCACAGGCATTTTGATTAACCCCAAATTAATCTAGAGCATTTGTTTGCAGAAAAAAACATCTTTATATCATTGTTAAACTGTTATTAAAAATGTAAAAATCAGCGAATGAAATTAAACCTTTAAAAAAACAAAACAATATTTCTTAGCACTTTTTTTTTAGTGTACAGGCTGATTTCCCCATTTTCTCCACTTAAAGCTATTAACAACCAAAATTACAGCACAGGTGCTTTTTTTCAATAGAATTGGGAGTGAGCATAGAAACTTTAAGTGAAGTGGAATTACCACGTGATCAGTGTGTTAAATCAAGCAGCGGTAAACAAAAATGTTGCAGCAGCTAATTGAACATGCCCTCAAGTGTTGAACAGTTTTACTAGTATATTGGTATCTCTGTAGAAGCTTTCCTCCTGGCAGGGGATGAGTTAACAAACACTTATAACTGTTATAATGACAAAATCTACTAACTGGATCCGGTAGGGATCCCGCCTGTCGGAATCCCAGCAGTCAGAATCCCGACACCGGTATCCCTGGAATACAGACAGCCAGGATGCTGAATGTGGGGACACTGGACCGATGCAGAGGTAAGCCACGGGGGGAGGGGGGATTAGGCACCCCATGAAAGGTTAGGGTGAGGCTGCAGGGGGTAAGGGTGGGGGGGGTTTGGATATGTGCTGTTTTAGGCTGCGGGGTTTAGGCACCACCGGGAGGGGTTAGGGTTAGGCTGCTTCAGGTTTAGGTTGTGGGGAGGGTGGGTTAGGGTTGGAGGGATGGGGTGGCGGGGGAGGTTAGTATTCTTACCTTCCCCTGTCGGGATTCCGAACATCGGGATGCCGCGGCCGGCAAAATGAACCCAACCCCTATTAACTATATAATTGCAGCCATTTAGATGTGTTACATTTTCCATTTTGGCTTCTTCACCCAATCTATGTGAAAAGAAACAGTTATGTTGGAACAAATGATTCCATTGTGTGAAAAGTGTTATACAGATGTCAGATTACAGCCCAATCTCAGATTCAACCCAAATAGAGGAGGGACCAGGCCAGCCTAGTACATTAAGGATGATTCCAGTACAGGGCGCCACCACTAAATGCTGCCAGATGCACTGACAAGGCGTTTACATGCCAATTTGAGCTCCTGTAAGCACTGTGTGTGAGCAGTCACAGACAGTCCTGTTTTTTTGTGGTGTGTGAGGATTTATTACAAAAAAAGAGTGTGACACTATCACGGAATCAACTGACCCACATAGTTTGTCATTGCCCATTTAATGTTACTGGAAAATTCCATCCAAAAAGGCCATGTTGGTCAGTGAGGGTAGTCCAGCAGTGTCTCTTGCTGACCAAGCCTTTTATGAACAACAAGTTTTTCACTGAAAGTCCTCTGTCAGGAGGTATGCTCAGCAATGGCGGGCATAATGTAGGATTCGGGAACTCACCAGATCAAATGAATGTCAGATCCCAGGTTCTGCACAAGTGCAGTATGGATTTCCTCCTGCTGCTGCCACCGCCTGGAAGTGATGTTGAGGGTTGTGACTGCTGACATCACTCCTAAAACTGCACCCCAGAACGCTGTGAAAACGGCAAGCTTGGGCACGCGCATACTCCTATACCAGAAGTGCGAGGAGGGGAACATAGTTCCCCACTGAGAAAAAATATACTGATCTCTGTGTAGCGATCAGCTGCAGCACAGGGACTGACAATCAGTTCTCCCTGTACAAGGTGAGAGGGAGGGGCTATAAAGGGGGGGGGGGGGGCACTTACCTGGGGCCCATTGACAATAGGGTGAAGGTGGGGGCTCTGCCAAGGATCAATTACCACCAGGGAATATTTCTGATTGGGGGGGGGGGGAGGAAGTAAAAATACAATGGGGGCCTAAGGACACAGGGGTTAGGGTGAAAAGCACCCCCTAGGTATATATTTTTTTAAATACAATGTTTAAATATATTTTTTATATTTAAACAATAATAAAAATTGTCAGTGAAGTAGTTAATACATTTTCGTATGCCTTAAGGTTCATAATGACACAAGCCAGGAAAACAGCATTACATAAACTGTGTATAAAACATGGGAGCAGATATATTAAGCCTGGAGAAGTGATAAAAGCAGTGATAAGTGGAAGGTGATAACGCACCAGCCAATCAGCTACGAACTGTCATTTTTTAAACCTGTAATGATTGGCTGGTGCGTTATAACCTTTCACTTATCACTGCTTATCACTTCTCCAGGCTTAATACATCTGCCACCATGGTACTTTCTCCAGCATATTGAATACTTTTCCTTACATGTGTGTACAAATATACAGGTTTGCTTGTATTATTTGTGGGAATATCCATGTCAAAGAACATTTAATAGGTTTTAATAAGCTTTAAGAATATATATGTGTTTAATATGTAGAATGAAAACCATATGGGTATGACATTATTTAAGCTCCATAAAAAGCTAAATGTCTCAAAAGTTGCACAAAACTTCAGTATTTTTGCCATAACAACAACAAAAAAAGTTAGCAACATAAAATGTAGATACAAATGTGCCCTCACATCCTTCCTGCAGTCACGCCAAACAGACTTCTCTTGGCACGCCAGGCCGCGCAAAAATCTTCTAGCGTTAGGCATCTTTTTTGTGTGGAAAATTCATCTTTTTTTACAAACGTAGTATCAGACTACCAACTTTATATTACTGTTTAGAATTTATTGTGTATTGTATAGTACATAAGTGTTTTTCTTCTTTTCTCTCTCCCCCTATCCTTGATTTGAATTACTAATTACTGTTCTGTAATTGTTATTGTACTGTAGTGATTATTGTTTTTTTCTTCACAGCTAATCTATAGTACTGTATTGTGTAATATAGTTTGTATTGTTTAGTTAAAGGTAACAGGGAGTTAGCGTTTAATTTAAAAAAATGGGAGGGACCGTGATTGAGGATCTCACTCAGTGCATGTCGTGCAAGATGTATGCGCACCTGGAGCAACCGTCCCAGTGTGAATACATCTGCACGAGGTGTGCGCGAACGGTTGCCCTGGAAGCCCAGGTAACTGATCTAGAGCAAACCATCACGCGTCTGAGGGAGATTCACAGTCTCGAGCAAGGCTTAGATAGAACGGTGGAGGAGTCACCGGTAGATGAGGATGACCAGGTAGCCAGCTGGGTCACAGGAGGAAGAAAAAGAGGGGGAGGCACGACGTCTCTGAACTACCAAACCCCAACAAGTTCGCCCAATTGGACGTAGATTCGGTGGATGGTAATGAGGAAATGACGGTGTCGGAGGAGACTGTTCCCTCTAGCAACCAGGGGAGCGGTCCCTCTGGCGCAGTTGGGATAAAAGATAGTGAGGTACCTAGTCAGATTGTGGTGGTAGGGGATTCTATTATCAGGAAGACAGATAGGGAAATCTGCTACCAGGACCGTGATCGCCGTACAGTCTGTTGTCTCCCGGGTGCTCGGGTGCGGAACATTGCGGACCAGGTAGATATATTGTTGGGAGGGGCTGGGAACGACCCAGCAGTCTTGGTGCATGTTGGCACCAACGACAAAGTTAGTGGTAGGTGGGATGTCCTAAAGAAAGATTATAGGGACTTAGGCAAGTAACTTAAGGCAAGGACATCTAAGGTAATATTCTCCAAAATATTACCCGTGCCACATGCTAGCCCAGGGAGGCAGAGGGAGATTAGGGAGGTAAATTTGTGGCTTAGAGACTGGTGTAGGAAAGAGGGGTTTGTGTTCCTGGAACACTGGGCGGACTTCTCAGTCATGCGCCATCTTTTTTGTTGTGATGGATTGCACCTGAACGAGGAGGGGGCAGCGGTGCTGGGGGGGGGGGGGGGGGGGAGGATGGTTAGAAGGTCGGAGGAGATTTTAAACTAGGTGCCTGGGAGGAGGGTTTAGTTAGAAACTACTGGTCATGCAGTGAAAACAGTAAAGATGGTAGTAGTGAAATCAATGGGGGTGGAGGAGGAGGGGGGGAAAGAGCAGGCTTCACCGCCATTAATATGGGTACTAATAAGGGTATTACCAAATCACTGACTAGTGACGTTTATGGGTCACCGTTACTGCATACAGAACATGATGTCCTTAGCACAAGGAGAAATACATATCTTAATTGTATATATGAAAACGCTAGAAGCCTTACAGGTAAAAATGGGGAACTAGAAATCATTGCCGCAAGCAATCAGTACGATATTATAGGCATTACTGAAACCTCGGGGGACAAATCTCATGACTGGTCAGTTAATATGCAGAGTTATACGCTGTTCAGGAGAGACAGATCAAACAAACGTGGTGGAGGGGTTTGTCTTTACGTAAAGCCGTTTTTAAAACCTGATGTACGGGAGGATATTCATGAGGAAACTGTAAACACTGTTGAGACGTTATGCGTTGATAGTAGTGGGGCTATGCTACAAGCCCCCTGGCATTAATATATCTGATGAGGAAATGTTGCTGAAGCAAATTGATAAAGCGGCAGGAGCAGGCGACGTAATAGTGATGGGAGATTTTAACTATCCGGAGATAAACTGGACAAACGATTCATGCGATACTGCTAGGGGTAATACGTTTTTAAACACACTAAATGATAACTATTTACTTCAACTAATCAAGGAACCAACTAGATACAACCCAATCTTAGGCCTGTTATTGACAAACAATGGGGATTTGATATAAAATATAATAGTAGGGGAGCCCACAGTAAACAGCGACCACAATATGGTCACATTCAATATCAATTTTCATAAGCAGTCTTATATAGGTTCAACTAGGGAAGCTTTAATGGACACTGAATGGGAAATTTTGTTTCAAGGAAAAAACACTATGGAGAAATGGGAGGCATTAAACTCACTGCTTGATGAGATTACTCGTAAATGTATTCCCATCGGCAGCAAACAAAGGACTAAAAACTCCAAACCAATGTGGCTTAATAAAAATATTAAGGAATTAATGGGCAAAAAAAGGCGAGCATTCAGAAAATACAAATCAGACGGGAAGGCAGAGTCATTCGAGTACTATAAGGTTTGCAACAAGATACAGGTTGAGTATCCCATATCCAAATATTCCGAAATACGGAATTTTTTGAGTAAGAGTGAGATAGTGAAAACTTTGTTTTCTGATGGCTCAATGTACACAAACTTTGTTTAATACACATAGTTATTAAAAATATTGTATTAAATGACCTTCAGGCTGTGTGTATAAGGTGTATATGAAACATAAATGAATTGTGTGAATGTACACACACTTTGTTTAATGCACAAAGTTATTAAAAATATTGGCTGAAATGACCTTCAGGCTGTGTATATAAGGTGTATATGAAACATAAATGCATTCTGTGCTTAGACTTGGGTCCCATCGCCAGGATATCTCATTATGGTATGCAATTATTCCAAAATACGGAAAAATCCGATATCCAAAATGCTTCTAGTCCCAAGCATTTTGGATAAGGGATACTCAACCTGTATGCGAAAAAGAAATAAGAACGGCTAAAGTAGAAACTGAAAAGCTAGTAGCAAAGGAAAGTAAATCAAACCCCAAAAAAATATTTAAATATATCAACAAAAGATTAAAGAAGGAGAGTATAGGCCCTTTAAAGGACAAACTGGGAGACTTAATAAAAAATGATAACGACATAGCGGATACACTAAACAAGTTTTTCTCATCGGTATTTACAATAGAGGACAGATGCCTGAACTAACACCCAACCCCAATAAGGATCATGTCCCACTGCTTAGTGCTTATTTAAGTGAGGAGGAAGTCTGTGACCGACTGAAAAAAGCTAAGATTAATAAGTCACCTGGTCCAGACGGTATTCATCCAAGGGTTCTCATGCAGCTACGCTCCGAATTAGCAAGACCTCTATTTTTAATTTTCAATGATTCACTTATGGTTCCCAAAGACTGGCGTATAGCAGAAGTAGTGACAATCTTTAAAAAGGGAAGTAAAGCTGAACCAGGCAATTAAAGACCAGTTAGTCTTACATCTATTGTGGGTAAAGTCCTAGAAAGCATTCTGAGGGATAGTGTACAGAAGATCCTTTAAGCCAAAAAGATTATTATTAGGAACCAACACGGATTTGTGAAGGATAGATCATGTCTAACAAACTTCTAGGCTTTTATGAAACAGTTAGTGCAAACCTTGATCAGGGTACGGTGGTGGATATAATCTTTTTAGACTTTGCTAAAGCTTTCGACACAGTGCCACACATGAGACTTATCTATAAGTTACATGAACTAGGGCTAGGGAGCACAACATGCACTTGGGTTAGTAATTGGTTAGATAATCGGGAGCAGCGCGTTGTGGTAAATGGAACTTTTTCAAATTGGACTGAAGTTCTAAGTGGTGTGCCACAAAGGTCTGTTCTCTGACTATTGTTCAACATTTTCATTAACGATCTAACGGAAGGTCTAGAGAGCATGGTTGAACTTTTGCAGACGATACCAAACTATGTAAGGTTATAAATTCGGAGGGAGCCGCTGAGTCTCTCCAGAACGATTTATTTAAACTGGAATCATGGGCAGCAAAATGGAGAATGAGGTTTAATACAGACACATGTAAGGTAATGCTCCTTGGTAGCAAGCACAAAAAATAACACCTACATACTAAATGGGGTGATTTTAGGGGACTCCGTACTGGAAAAAGATTTAGGTGTTCATATAGATAACAAACGTAGCAGCAGCACCCAATGTAGGATAGCGGCAAAAAAGGCAAACAAGGTACTAGCATGCATAAAGAGGGGTATTGATGCAAGGGATGTGAGTATTATACTCCCATTATAGAACATCCTAGTGAGGCTCCATCTGGCATACTGCACACAATTTTGGGCACCCTACTACAAAAAGGATATCCTGGAACTAGAAAAGGTTCAGAGGCGGGCGACCAAACTAATTAAGGGGTGGAGATGCTGGAATACCAGGAAAGACTTGCAAGGCTTGACATGTTCACACTATAAAAGAGGAGATTAAGAGGGGACATGATCAACATTTATAAATATTGAAGGGGACAATACACAGAGCTTTCGGGGGATCAGTTTTTGTTAAGACCAGCACAGAAAACACGTGGACACCCACTTAGGTTAGAGGTGAGGTGATGCCGCACACAGAGGCGGAAAGCTTTTTCACAGTAAGGACAATACGAGTTTGGAATTACCTTCTTGAGAAATTAGTAATGGCAGACTCGGTCAATACTTTTAAGAATGGCCTAGATAATTTCCTAATGGATAAGGATATACAGGGATATGGTGGATAGATCACCCCCCCTCCAACACACACACACACACACACACACATTAAATAGCGCCCCGTGATCTCCAGTCACTTTGGATGGAAGATTAAGGGTGCAAAACAATTGAATATCGCCCTTTGAATCTGCATACGGAGGGGTTGGGTATGGGATCCCAACAGCGGCATCCTGACTGTTAGTATCCAGACACATTTTAGTAAGTCTGCTAACCCTTCTCCTTACCCTCCCCCTAACCTTCCCGTCGCCTTACCCTAATCCTCCCCAGCATACTTATGTTCGGGATGCTGCCTAACGGGATTCTGGTGCCGGTCTTCTGACCGCCGGCATCATGACCATCGGGATGCCAACTGCTGTACAACCCATACAAAGTGCTACAACGTAGCAGCCACAGCTTTTTTCCAATACAAGTTCTGTTCCTCTCCGTATACAGTTTCAATCACAGACAATATACAAGTGTCATATATCAAATTGATCAGCACAGTCTCCGTGTAAAGTCCTAGCTGCATTGCCTTGCGAATAGGACACATTTTTGGCAAAAATATGTACGACGTTAGCAGAGTTGCATGGGACCTGGCGGCTCAATAACGCTACATGGCGTAATGAGCTGGATGTATCAGGACACATCAGTATGGTCTAAAAAGTGCTATTGTAGTATTATAGTAAGTAAAAGAAGAAAGGGGGTGGGGGGGTTGTAAATCCCTGGTCTGATAGCTCTTTAAACTGATGCACAGATAAAGCCGCACCCATCTATAGTTGCTCCATCACAAACGTGCACTCCCACGTGACTAGGTGATCCGACGCTTACCCACGCTACGGGAGTGCACTGAGAAGATCCCACTGCAGCGAATGGCACGCGTGCGCATCACGGACACGCACACAGCACAGAGGCTGTGATAGGTGCGCCAGACGGAGCCACGATGTGCAGTATTCAATTAGGCCCAGGGTGTGTGTGTGTGTGTGGGGGGGAGGGATGTATTTTTTATTGGGGGGGGGGGGGGGGGGGGGAGTCAATTCAATTAAACCATTTAATTGACATGGCATTTACCTGTTTGCGGCCTAAAACACATAGAATCCATAAGTTCACGGACCTATGTGCTTTCGTGGCCATAATTGCGAATAACGGGGCTATTTACCAGAGGCCCGGGGAGGTGGGGAGTTAGTTGCAGTTATTTACCACAACTACAATAACATAACTTTATTGTATCCATTAAACTACAGTATCACACTTCTCTCTGAAACACCAAACTACACGTGTATAATAAGATCTTCAGCTGGTTAAGTCAGCACAGTAGCACAGTGACCTATTGGGATCCTCACTTAATACCAGCATTTACAATGTTAAAAACAGAATAGGCAATACTTAATATGGGCACGATTCATGTTTGTAAGTAAAGCAAAAAAAATAATAATAAAAAAAATAACTTTGTCTGGAACAAACCATGCTGCCATGCAATGGGAGCAAATACAATTGTCACACGCCAGAGGCGGCGTTCGCCGCGCTTACCCCTGCGTGCCTGCTGGTCGGTGTTGCGGCCTCCGCCTTCGGTGGTCCACGGGCTCCGGCGTCTGGCTGACGCGGCTCCCGGCGGTTCCCCGGGGCAGGGGCGCCGCCATGACACCCGGCGTCACGTGGCCGGGGAACTGGTGACGTCATCAGACTGTTCCACCAATCCTGCGGAGGCGGAAGATTCAAAGTCAGACGCCGGGCAGAGCCTCGGCGCCTGAGTATCGTCTTTTCCCCTGAAGTGGATGCCAGTGCTCCTGTTCTCGGCGGATCTCTCTGCAGTAATATCCCAGTGTCTCCGGCATTTTCAGGTGTCAGTTGTTGCACAGCTTCCAGCATTCCCAGCCGCGGCTGGGTTCCACTGCGCTCCAGTCACCAGTGCTTCTTGGAGTCAGCGTGGGCTGCAGGTTAAACTCCGCTCTCAAGTTTTGCAAGTTACCAGTGCCGTTAAACTCCGCTCTCAAGTTATACAAATCCTCAGCGTCCTTTAACCCTCGCTCTCAAGTTATACAAGTCCTCAGTGTCTTTAACCATCGCTCTCAAGTTATACAAATCCTCAGTGTCCTTTAACCCTCGCTCTCAAGTTATACAAGTCCTCAGTGTCTTTAACCATCGCTCTCAAGTTATACAAATCATCAGTGTCTTTAACCCCTGCTCTCAAGTTCTTCAAATCACCAGTGTCTTTAACCACCGCTCTCAAGTTCTTCAAATCACCAGTGTCTTTAACCACCGCTCTCAAGTTCTTCAAATCACCAGTGTCTTTAACCACCGCTCTCAAGTTCTTCAAATCATCAGTGTCTTTAACCACCGCTCTCAAGTTCTTCAAATCATCAGTGTCTTTAACCACCGCTCTCAAGTTCTTCAAATTATCAGTGTCTCTAAAACAATCACTCATAAGTTCTTCAGTCACCAGTATCTTTTACCATCACTCACAAGTACTTCCTGGACATTTCTCCATACGTTCCTTCTCTGTTATGTGACATTGTGTTGTCCTTTTCCTGCAATAAAGTTCTTCAATAATTTCATCAAGCCTTACTGTCAGATTCCTGTATGAGGAAGACGTATATCAGGCCATCCCTGTTCCGACCCAACTGTGGTTCCTCTTCCTTACCATCGGAAGAACCCCCGAGTTCACAACACCCCCAACCTAGGTCAGTGACCGTATACTCAGGCCTCATGGACCCGGGGGATCGGAGCCCAGAGGCAAGTACCATCCAGGACTTGGTTTCCCGAGTTCAAAGTCAGGAAGCAGCACAGGGCCAGGTGATGCATTATCTTCAGGAATTATCTGGCCGGCTGGATCAAATTCAGACTTCTCTGGCTTCAGTAGTGCCGGTCTCAGTTCCAGTACCCGCTCCAGTGGCTGGCGCTAGTAATGTTCCATCTCTTTCCGGAACCAGATCACGCCTTCAGCTCCCTACTTTTTCTCGCTATAATGGGAATCCAAAGAGTTGCCGTGGTTTTCTTTATCAGTGCGAGGTACATTTTGAACTCCTTTCATATAACTTCTCTATGGATCGGTCCAAGGTGGCATACATTATTTCTTTGCTCGAGAGTTCAGCGTTGGATTGGGTGTCTCCGTTATGGGAGCGATCTGATCCACTGGTTTCCAGTTACACCAATTTTATTACGTCATTCCGGAGGATCTTTGATGAGCCTGGCAGGACGACCGCTGCCTCTGCAGACTTGCTCCGTGTCCAACAAGGCTCTCGTTCAGTGGGACAGTATGTGATTAACTTTCAGACCATAGCATCAGAACTGCGCTGGAATAATGATGCCCTCCTGGCTGCCATTTGGAACAGACTCTCCGATCGTCTAAAGGACGAGTTGATCACTAGAGATTAGCCCGATTCCCTAGAACAGTTGATCTCGCTCTGTGTAAAGGTGGATCTTCGCATGCAGGAACGAGGTGGTGAACGTAGTCGGTCAGATCGATCAAGGGTCCGATCTTTTCCGTCCAAGCAAACAGTTATTCCGAGTCCTGACGAGCCCATGCAGATTAATCGATCCCGGCTGTCTCCATAAGAACGTCAGCGTCGTCGTGAGGGTGGTCTCTGCCTCTACTGTGGAGCCGCGGATCATTTTCTTACGTTTTGCAAGTCTCGCCCGGGAAACGGGCAGTCCTAGCTTGTTCCGGAGGAGTCGAGCTAGGGGTATCTTCTAAATCTTCTCCGTCAGTGGACTGTTTACTCTCCTTGTCTCTGTTTTCTGGGTCAATAGTCAAGCCCGTTAAGGCCCTATTGGACTCAGGGGCTGCAGGGAATTTTATTTCCCTTTCCTGCGCCCAGGATCTGGGTTTTCAGTTACGGTCGGTCGAACGACCTACTACGTTGACTGCTATTAATGGTACCCAAATTTCTAACGGTCTGATTTCAAGTTGTACAGTACCAATCAAGCTGCAAGTGGGAGCTCTGCATCAAGAACACCTGGAGTTCTTAGTGATTCGGGAGATGCCCCACGATCTGGTTCTTGGCCTTCCTTGGCTTAAACTTCACAACCCTCATGTCGACTGGAGTTCGACGCAAATAACATCTTGGAGTCCATTTTGTCACTCCAATTGTCTCACTCCTGTCTACCCGCTCCGTGTATCTTCCAAGTAAGATGAAGGGCTTATTCCGGAGGCCTATCGGGAGTTTTCAGACGTATTCTCGGAACAGTCGGCTGACCAGTTACCACCGCATAGACCCTGGGACTGCCCCATTGAGCTCATTCCGGGAAAAATGCCACCTCAGGGTCGCACTTATCCCCTATCATTACCCGAGACCCAAGCTATGTCGGACTATATCAGGTCTAATCTGCAGAAAGGATTCATCCGTCCCTCTACCTCCCCGGCGGGGGCGGGTTTCTTTTTTGTGAAGAAGGACGGAGGGCTGAGACCGTGTATTGACTATCGTGGTCTAAATGATGTCACCATTAAGAATAAGTATCCTTTGCCGCTCATCACGGAGCTTTTTGATAGAGTTCGAGGAGCCCGAGTTTTCACCAAGCTCGATCTAAGGGGAGCTTATAATTTGATACGTATCCGACAGGGGGATGAATGGAAGACGGCCTTCAATACCAGGGACGGGCATTACGAGTATCTGGTAATGCCGTTTGGCCTCAGCAACACCCCAGCCGTCTTCCAGGGATTCATTAATGAAGTCTTTCGGGATATGCTATACCTAAGTGTAGTGGTATATTTGGATGACATTCTGATATTTTCTAAGAATCTCACAGAGCACAGAATGCAGGTCAAGGAGGTACTTCTTCGATTGCGAGAGAACCATCTTTATGGTAAGATTTCCAAATGCACCTTTGAGGTCCCTTCCATTACATTTCTGGGTTACATCATTTCGGGGACGGAGCTTCGTATGAATCCAGAGAAACTCTCTGCCATTCGGGATTGGACTCAGCCTCTTTCCTTGAAAGCGGTACAACGATTTCTGGGTTTCGCAAACTATTACCGGAAGTTCATAAAGGGATTCTCTACCATTGTGGCACCTATCACTGCCCTAACCAAGAAGGTTCTGACCCAAGTCATTGGTCCTCTGAAGCTGTAGCAGCGATCGTTCAGTTGAAGGCAGCCTTTATGTCCGCTCCAGTACTTCAACAACCACATTTTTCTAAACCATTCTTTTTGGAGGTTGATGCTTCCACGGTAGGCATAGGTGCCGTGCTTTCACAGTACGCTCCAGAAGGGAAGTTACATTCATGTGGTTTCCATTCTCTCAAGTTCTCTCCTGCTGAATGGAATTACACCATTGGAGATAAGGAGCTTTTGGCAATAAAATCTGCCTTAGAGGAATGGAGATATCTTTTGGAAGGTGCTAAACACCTAATTACAATTTTCACTGATCACAAGAATTTGCTGTACCTCAAGACGGCCCAGTGCTTGAATCCCCGTCAAGCTAGATGGGTGCTCTTTTTTACTCGGTTCTCGTTTGTTATTAAGTACCGGGCTGGGACTTTTAACACCAAGGCTGATGCTTTATCCCATTCCTTAACGGCTTCGGATGAGGAGAATTCCGTTGAGAAGGCTTTGATTCTCAATCCAGTTTCTATGCCAGCAGCTTCCACCGCTCTGGACCCTCCTCCTGGGAGAATGTCTGTGCCAGCTAAATTTCGACCGAGGTTGTTGCAGTGGGCTCATATTTCCAAATTTTCCGGTCACCCTGGAGTTCAAAAGATGTGGGAGTTTCTACGAAGATCTTACTGGTGGGACACTATGAAGAAGGATATTCAAGATTATGTCAGCTCATGTCCTCAGTGTGCTCAGCACAAAATTATTTGTCTGCCGCCTGCAGGGTTGTTGCATCCACTGTCCATTCCTAGGAGGCCATGGACTCGTATCTCTATGGACTTTGTCACCGAATTGCCTCTCTCCAAGGGTCATAATACTGTCTGGGTAATTATTGACCGTTTCTCTAAAATGGTGCATTTTGTACCTCTGACCGGGTTACCATCAGCTCCCAAGTTGGCCTTGTTATTTATCCGAGAACATTTCCGCCTGCACGGGTTACCTCAGGAGATTGTCTCTGACCGGGGGGTACAATTCACTGCAAGATTCTGGAGAGCTCTCTGTACGGCCTTACAAATAAAACTCAAGTTTTCATCCGCTTACCATCCACAAACCAATGGGCAGACTGAACGCGTCATTCAAGATTTGGAGACTTTTCTCCGTGTTTATCTCTCTCCCTCGCAAGACGACTGGGTGGAACTGTTGCCATGGGCCGAGTTTGCCCATAATCATCTGTCCCACTCTTCGACTGGTGAATCCCCATTTTTCATTAATTACAGATTCCATCCTCAAGTTCCAGAATTGCCCATTTGTCCTCCGGAGGATGTTCCTGTTGCAGCCTCTACTCTCCGGCACTTCAATCAAATTTGGAGTCAAGTTCTTGCTAACCTCAAGAGTGTCTCCAGCCGCTATAAGTTCTTTGCGGATAGGAAGCGACGAGCAGCTCCCCAGTACAAGGTTGGTGACAGGGTATGGCTCTCTACCCGCAATCTTCGGTTAAGGGTGCCCACTATGAAGTTTGCTCCGAGGTTTATTGGTCCTTACCCCGTGTTACAAGTCCTGAACCCGGTTGTCTGCAAATTGGGATTGCCTTCCCACCTCCGGATACCAAATTCCTTCCATGTCTCTCTCCTTCGCCCCCTTACTTTAAACCGGTTCCATTCAAAATCCCCGAGGCCAACCTCTGCAGAGACTGAAGCTGGAACGGACTTTGAAATTAAAGCTATTCTTGACTCTCGTTACCTCCACAAGAATCTACAGTATTTAATGGAGTGGAAAGGTTTTGGCCCCGAGGAGAGGAGCTGGGTTAAGGCTACTGAAGTTATGGCTCCCCGACTGGTGCGGATTTTCCATTCCAGACATCCAACAAAACCTGGAAAGTGTCCGAGGGCCACTCCTGGAAGAGGGGGTACTGTCACACGCCAGAGGCGGCGTTCACCGCACTTACCCCTGCGTGCCTGCTGGTCGGTGTTGCGGCCTCCGCCTTCGGTGGTCCACGGGCTCCGGCGTCTGGCTGGCGTGGCTCCCGGCGGTTCCCCGGGGCAAGGGGTGCCGCCATGACACCCGGCGTTACGTGGGCGGGGAACTGGTGACGTCAGACTGTTCCGCCAATCCTGCGGAGGCGGAAGATTCAAAGTCAGACGCCGGGCAGAGCTTCAGCGCCTGAGTATCATCTTTTTCCCTGAAGTGGATGCCAGTGCTCCTGTTCTCGGCGGATCTCTCTGCAGTAATATCCCAGTGTCTCCGGCATTTCCAGGTGTCAGTTGTTGCACAGCTTCCAGCGTTCCCAGCCGCGGCTGGGTTCCACTGCGCTCCAGTCACCAGTGCTTCTTGGAGTCAGCGTGGGCTGCAGGTTAAACTCCGCTCTCAAGTTTTGCAAGTTACCAGTGCCTTTAAACACCGCTCTCAAGTTATACAAATCCTCAGCGTCCTTTAACCCTCGCTCTCACGTTATACAAGTCCTCAGTGTATTTAACCATCGCTCTCAAGTTATACAAATCCTCAGTGTCCTTTAACCCTCGCTCTCACGTTATACAAGTCCTCAGTGTTTTTAACCATCGCTCTCAAGTTATACAAATCATCAGTGTCTTTAACCCCTGCTCTCAAGTTCTTCAAATCACCAGTGTCTTTAACCACCGCTCTCAAGTTCTTCAAATCACCAGTGTCTTTAACCACGCTCTCAAGTTCTTCAAATCACCAGTGTCTTTAACCACCGCTCTCAAGTTCTTCAAATCATCAGTGTCTTTAACCACCGCTCTCAAGTTCTTCAAATCACCAGTGCCTTTAACCACCGCTCTCAAGTTCTTCAAATCATCAGTGTCTTTAACCACCGCTCTCAAGTTCTTCAAATTATCAGTGTCTCTAAAACCATCACTCATAAGTTCTTCAGTCAGCAGTATCTTTTACCATCACTCACAAGTACTTCCTGGATATTTCTCCATACGTTCCTTCTCTGTTATGTGACATTGTGTTGTCCTTTTCCTGCAATAAAGTTCTTCAATAATTTCATCAAGCCTTACTGTCAGAGTTCTGTATGAGGAAGACCTATATCAGGCCATCCCTGTTCCGACCCAACTGTGGTTCCTCTTCCTTACCATCGGAAGAACCCCCGAGTTCACAACACCCCCAACCTAGGTCAGTGACAACAATTATATTTTTCTTGTGCTGGGTAAATACTGGCTGCTTTTGCATGTAACAGCTCTATTTTTACACTGCAATTTAGATTTCAGTTTGAACACACCCCACCCAAATATAACTCTCTCTGCACAGGTTCCATCTGTCCCACCTGCAGTGCACATGGTTTTGCCCATTAGTGTGCTTTTTTGGTTTGCTTACAGTATAAACATGAATCAGTCTCTGTGTTGGTTGAAGGAGAAGTCAGTTATTTATGTGAAAGATTATTTTTCCAATTTCAGGCCAAATTGGACTATATTTTAAGCATTGGATGAATCCTAAAAGAAATCTTTTCAACCGAAATAATTAAATAACTAATACTCCTTTTATACCAAGCCAAAAAACCCTAGTTATTGCCTGGTCGACCCAGGTCGTCCGACAGTGTAAATGGCTCCCAAAAAAAAAGAACCCAAGTCGATTTACCCAGCAATCCTACTCAGGTTTCGACCAGGGTTGAACACGGGTAGAACCTGTGTGTCCCAACTGCAGCATCCTTCGGGTGGTCGGAGGTTGGGGGACATGGCGCACGCAGTTTCTGCTGCGGTCTGCCCTGCTATGCACACAGCTGTAGTGCCGGGGTGAAGGTGAATGGATGCTGCATGCATGAGTGTGGTGTTCATTCACTGCACAGAGATGGAGGCTGGGGGCAGCCCAGCAGCTGCCAGAGTGCTGGACTAGCCCCCAGCGTGACGTAGGTGCCCCGGGAGTCACAATCTGTGGATTTCTCAGCTCTTGGAGATTGTCATCTCCAAGTGCTGGCCGTGTGCAGAGTGAATGGCGTCGACCCAGAGAGGAAATGCCCGGGGTAAATCCCGAGTCTGACCCGAATTGGAATAGTGTTTCAAATCCCGGGTCAGATCCCAGATTTTGGTGTAAAAGTGGTATTATATACAAATTGGTATAACAGAGGCACCATATATTTTAGGTCAACTAAACAGGATCAGGATAATATTTAGAATTTTAAATCACTTCGTGACCATCTGTCTATACCTTAGAACGAAGCATTTTTACGATGCACAGGAAAAACACAACTTCTTCAAACACTGGGCCTTATTTAGGATCGATCTCTTATACGAGTCCCACCCGCAGTTTCCCAATGTTTGGGAAACTGTGCACCTGCAGGACCAGTTCTACACCTGTGCAAAAAAGGTCCTGCAAGGGAGGGATGGGGACGGTGGGGGCCAGCGTTGGTGAAAGGGGGGCTGGGGTCACCCCATTTTGTGGGAGTGGCGAGGCCAAGGACTGCAACGATGTCACAGTTTCCTTGGCGTCACTATCCTCCTTGCGACTGGAGGACTAAGTAAGGTCAGACTTACTCAGACTACAGTCGCAGATGAACATCGCGACCAATGGACATGATGTTCATGTCGAACTGCGATAGCATTGCCTTTTTCAGCAATCGCAAATGCAGGAAGGAGGTGGTATGCACCAGTGCCAGATTAAGGTCCCCATGGGCCTGGAGCTGAAATTTCTGAAGGGCCTATTGCGCGCCTCCACGGCAGGGGTGTAGCTACTGATATGGGGGGGTTGACCAGTGCTTTATATATATTTCTATGTGTGTGTGTACACGTGTGTTTGAAATATAGAAAAATCTCAGAATTTAAATGCCCAAATACATACATAGAAAATAGAAAAATTCCAAAAATGAAAATCAGATAAAACATACAGTATGTGAACACACTTCCTTCTTCAAAAACGGTGACCATCATCCTCAGTAGTCCAGATCTAAATCTAGAAACAACTAATGAGGAAAATATGCCAAAAAGTGCAGTATGTAACTGAAAATGTGCTTGAATCCTTGCATACAGATGTAGCCAATATCATTGTGGCTATATCTAGGTGTGAATATGCTTCATTTGCTGCAATCGTGTGCACTTTCCAAGATGCGTGTGCATCTTAGATGCGCATGCGCACCATTCACTTTGAATGGGGCAGTAAAAGAAGTGGCAAGGTGCACTCGTGCTCATCCCGGCAAGATGTAGCCACGATGAGCGTGATTACAATTCTGCACCAGTCCTTTTTTTGTTATCCACAGTTCAATAAAAAGAACAAAAGAGCACACACAGGAGCTGATTCAGCAATAGCCGGGGCTGTGTCTTTTGGCAGTCGCACATGTGCAGTTTTATGCGAATACTGCTACAAAGCCCTTCCCATGTGTACAAGTATGCGTCCAGATGTGCAAGGACTGAGATGCTAACTTTCAACATTTGTATACACAGTCCTTAGACACCACCATCGGTCATGCTATTGAAATGGAATACATATGATTTACCGGCAGACTGGATGCCGGCTGCCACTATACAGCGGCATCTTGTGTGTCAGAATCCCGGCAGGGAGGCAGTGAGGCCCCTCATGGGCTCGCAGCACTTGCCACGCTTCGGGCACGGTGGCACGCTTCACACGCCACAGGTTATATTCCCACTTGGTTGGTGGTGTGGAGCCACCAACCGAGTGAGAATACCCAGCGTTTGTAGGGAATACGGCCGGCAGCATTTCACTGGCTGTCGGGATTCCGGCATCATCTCCTGAAAGCCGGGATCCCGACAGCCAGTATACTAACTGCATCCCATTGAAACATGCACCATCCCTATAGCAGTTGCAGATTTCCCATCCGAGTATGGCCTCCAATGTGACTGATGAAGCATTTGCGTAGGAAAATACTTTAGCAACACAACTGCGACACTTCCAGAACACGCCGATGAGACAGACCATTGTTGTGCGCATTAATAGCCACCTCCCAATTACTGCTCACTAACACCCATCACTTTTCTAAGACATCTCTGATGCCATGCATCTCAATCACGACAGAGCCTTTCTGCGTGCACAGTGTAACACAGTTACCAGTTTTTTACGGATTACCATCTTATTCCATTTTATAAAAATGTCAAATGTTTATTCCCAAAAATTCATACCAAAACATCAGTTGACATTTTGATTCCTCAGAACATCTGTAAACAGGGCAATATCACAGAACAAGAACATAAGACCAGGGTGAGATTACAGCACTGTCTCACTGGCCCTTCTATTTATACCAGAAGAACTATGTGCAAGCGGGGGACAAACTATATGTGGTCCAACTTGGACTGCATGGCCTGCCGAGAAGTGATATCACAATATAACAATATTAACATAAGGTTCCAAAGGTCCAAGTGCAACAAAAAAATAAAACCCACTACCGTTACAACATTGAACACTTAAGTCATATAATCAATCATGTACTGATCTGGCGGTAATGTCAGGGCACCATGTGAACAACATGTGGTACTGGTGCACCAGAAGCATGCATCTCATGTTTAGGAGCGGTTTTAGGCTAGCAGGGCGGCAACCCGGGGGGCTGCTGCCAGAAGGTGTGGCCGCAGTCACCCCACTCACGCCCGCCGCCCACCTGCACTCCACACTCTAAAAACGGGGACACCAAGAAACGAGACAAACGCTAGAGGTCGTATTCTGTGACCATGCCCCTTCCCATGAAGCCACACCCTATTTTGGTGCACTCTAACACTGTTTTGAACGGGAAGGGGGCTTCCGCCCTGGGCACCACAATTTCTAGAACCGGCCCTGCTCATGCTGGCCAACAAAACCAGATGTCCACAGCTACAGTTGTTCCTCCTGTGGAATGCAAACAACTCTAATGCAGCTACCAAGCAACATCAGTGCACATGTGCATACCAGTAGGGACATATCACAGCACTAATACGAAGTTTTGAAGCACCAGCTAAATTACAGGGATAATTCATTAAATTTTAAATACCCAAACAGGAGCCGGATGTAATGACGCCTGAGATCTGCGGCTGTGTGGGATGCCGGCTGAACTTGGACTTTTTTTTAAAGGGGCAATCGCTTACATGGCATGGTTTTGCCTTGTGAGTGCCCCTTTAAAAAATATGTCCGAGTTCGGCCGGCAACCCACATGGACGAAGAACTCTGTGTATTTATATACAGACACACACGTCTATGTATAAATATATGTATATGTCTATACCCCCCCCCCCCCAAAAGACACTGACTTTTAATATATGGTTTATATTGTTAATATGAGATATATAATAAGAATTTACTTACCGATAATTCTATTTCTCGGAGTCCGTAGTGGATGCTGGGGTTCCTGAAAGGACCATGGGGAATAGCGGCTCCGCAGGAGACAGGGCACAAAAAAGTAAAGCTTTACTAGGTCAGGTGGTGTGCACTGGCTCCTCCCCCTATGACCCTCCTCCAGACTCCAGTTAGGTACTGTGCCCGGACGAGCATACACAATAAGGGAGGCATTTTGAATCCCGGGTAAGACTCATACCAGCCACACCAATCACACCGTACAACTTGTGATCTAAACCCAGTTAACAGTATGACAACAGAAAGGGCCTCTTAAAGATGGCTCCTTAACAATAACCCGAATTAGTTAACAATAACTATGTACAAGTATTGCAGATAATCCGCACTTGGGATGGGCGCCCAGCATCCACTACGGACTCCGAGAAATAGAATTATCGGTAAGTAAATTCTTATTTTCTCTATCGTCCTAAGTGGATGCTGGGGTTCCTGAAAGGACCATGGGGATTATACCAAAGCTCCCAAACGGGCGGGAGAGTGCGGATGACTCTGCAGCACCGAATGAGAGAACTCCAGGTCCTCCTTTGCCAGGGTATCAAATTTGTAAAATTTTACAAACGTGTTCTCCCCCGACCACGTAGCTGCTCGGCAGAGTTGTAATGCCGAGACCCCTCGGGCAGCCGCCCAAGATGAGCCCACCTTCCTTGTGGAGTGGGCTTTTACAGTTTTAGGCTGTGGCAGGCCTGCCACAGAATGTGCAAGTTGAATTGTGTTACAAATCCAACGAGCAATCGACTGCTTAGAAGCAGGTGCGCCCAACTTGTTGGGTGCATACAATATAAACAGCGAGTCAGATTTTCTGACTCCAGCCGTCCTTGCAATGTATATTTTTAAGGCTCTGACAACGTCCAACAACTTGGAGTCCTCCAAGTCGCTAGTGGCCGCAGGCACCACAATAGGTTGGTTCAGATGAAATGCTGATACCACTTTAGGGAGAAAATGCGGACGAGTCCGCAGTTCTGCCCTATCCGAATGGAAGATTAGATAAGGACTTTTATAAGATAAAGCCGCCAATTCAGATACTCTCCTGGCAGAGGCCAGGGCTAGTAACATAGTCACTTTCAATGTGAGATATTTCAAATCCACCTTTTTCAATGGTTCAAACCAATGGGATTTGAGGAAATCTAAAACTACATTTAGATCCCACGGTGCCACCGGAGGCACCACAGGAGGCTGTATATGCAGTACTCCCTTGACAAAAGTCTGGACCTCAGGGACAGAGGCCAATTCTTTTTGGAAGAATATTGACAGGGCCGAAATTTGAACCTTAATGGATCCCAATTTGAGACCCATAGATAATCCTGATTGCAGGAAATGTAGGAAACGACCCAGTTGGAATTCCTCCGTCGGAACCCTCCGATCCTCGCACCACGCTACATATTTTCGCCAAATGCGGTGATAATGTTTCACGGTGACTTCCTTCCGTGCCTTAATCAAGGTAGGAATGACTTCTTCTGGAATGCCTTTCCCTTTTAGGATCTGGCGTTCAACCGCCATGCCGTCAAACGCAGCCGCGGTAAGTCTTGAAAAAGA
Organism: Pseudophryne corroboree; assembly: GCF_028390025.1. Classification (NCBI taxonomy): domain Eukaryota; kingdom Metazoa; phylum Chordata; class Amphibia; order Anura; family Myobatrachidae; genus Pseudophryne; species Pseudophryne corroboree. The sequence goes on along the minus strand of NC_086450.1, from coordinate 199,128,390 downwards.
CAGGGACCCTGCTGTAGCAGGTCCCTTCTCAGAGGTAGAGGCCACGGTTCGTCCGTGAGCATCTCTTGAAGTTCCGGATACCCAGTCCTTCTCGGCCAATCCGGAACCACTAGTATTGTTCTTACTCTTCTTTGCCGTATGATCTTCAATACCTTTGGTATGAGCGGCAGAGGAGGAAACACATACACTGACTGGTACACCCAAGGAGTTACCAGTGCGTCCACAGCTATTGCCTGTGGATCTCTTGACCTGGCGCAATATTTGTCCAGTTTCTTGTTGAGGCGAGACGCCATCATGTCTACAATTGGTCTTTCCCAACGGTCTATTAACATGTTGAAGACTTCTGGATGTAGACCCCACTCTCCCGGATGAAGATCGTGTCTGCTGAGGAAGTCTGCTTCCCAGTTGTCCACGCCCGGGATGAACACTGCTGACAGTGCTATCACGTGATTCTCCGCCCAGCGAAGAATCTTGGCAGCTTCTGCCATTGCACTCCTGCTTCTTGTGCCGCCCTGCCTGTTTACATGGGCGACCGCCGTGATGTTGTCCGACTGAATCAACACCGGCTTTCCTTGCAGGAGAAGTTCCGCCTGGCTTAGAGCATTGTAGATTGCTCTTAGTTCCAGAATGTTTATGTGAAGAGACTTTTCCAGACTCGTCCATACTCCCTGGAAGTTTCTTCCTTGTGTGACTGCTCCCCAGCCTCTCAGGCTGGCGTCCGTGGTCACCAGGATCCAATCCTGAATGCCGAATCTGCGGCCTTCTAATAGGTGAGCCTTCTGCAACCACCACAGAAGTGACACCCTTGTCTTTGGTGACAGGGTTATTCGCAGGTGCATCTGCAGATGCGACCCTGACCATTTGTCCAACAGATCCCTTTGGAATATTCTTGCATGGAATCTGCCGAATGGAATTGCTTCGTAAGAAGCCACCATTTTTCCCAGGACTCTTGTGCATTGATGTACTGACACTTTTCCTGGTTTTAGGAGGTTCCTGACCAGATCGGATAACTCCTTGGCTTTTTCCTCTGGAAGGAAAACCTTTTTCTGAACCGTGTCCAGAATCATTCCTAGGAACAGCAGACGAGTTGTCGGGATTAAATGGGATTTTGGAATATTCAGAATCCACCCGTGTTGTCTTAGCACCTCTTGAGATAGTGCTAAAGCTGTCTCCAGCTGTTCTCTGGACCTTGCCCTTATTAGGAGATCGTCCAAGTATGGGATAACTAATACGCCTTTTCTTCGAAGAAGAATCATCATCTCGGCCATTACCTTGGTAAAGACCCGAGGCGCCGTGGACAATCCGAACGGCAGCGTCTGAAACTGATAGTGACAGTTTTGAACAATGAACCTGAGGTACCCCTGGTGTGCGGGGTAAATCGGAACGTGTAGATACGCATCCTTGATGTCCAAGGATACCATAAAGTCCCCTTCTTCCAGGTTCGCTATCACTGCTCTGAGTGACTCCATCTTGAACTTGAACTTTTTTATGTAGAGGTTCAAGGACTTCAGATTTAGAATAGGCCTTACCGAGCCATCCGGCTTCGGTACCACAAATAGAGTGGAATAATACCCCTTTCCTTGTTGTAATAGGGGTACTTTGACTATCACCTGCTGAGCGTACAGCTTGTGAATGGCTTCCAACACCCTCTCCCTTTCGGAAGAGACGGTTGGTAAGGCAGACTTCAGGAAACGATGAGGAGGATCCGTCTCTAATTCCAACCTGTACCCCTGAGATATTATCTGCAGGATCCAGGGGTCTACCTGCGAGTGAGCCCACTGCGCGCTGTAATTTTTGAGACGGCCCCCCACTGTCCCCGAGTCCGCTTGAGAGGCCCCAGCGTCATGCTGAGGTTTTTGCAGGAGCCGGGGAGGGCTTCTGTTCCTGGGAAGGAGCTGCCTGTTGGTGTCTCTTCCCTCTTCCTCTGCCTCGTGGCAGGTACGACAAGCCCTTTGCTCTCTTATTTTTGTAGGAGCGAAAAGGCTGCGGTTGAAAGGTCGGTGCCTTTCTCTGTTGGGGAGTGACTTGAGGTAAAAAAGTGGATTTCCCGGCAGTAGCCGTGGCCACCAAGTCTGATAGACCAACTCCAAATAACTCCTCCCCTTTATACGGCAAAACCTCCATGTGACGTTTTGAATCCGCATCGCCTGTCCACTGTCGTGTCCATAAGGCTCTTCTGGCTGAAATGGACATAGCACTCACCCGAGATGCCAGTGTGCAAATATCCCTCTGTGCATCACGCATATAGATAAATGCATCCTTTATTTGTTCTAACGACAGTAAAACATTGTCCCTATCTAGGGTATCAATATTTTCAATCAGGGATTCTGACCAAACTACTCCAGCACTGCACATCCAGGCAGTTGCTATAGCTGGTCGTAGTATAACACCTGCATGTGTGTATATATTCTTTTGAATAACTTCCATCTTTCTATCTGATGGATCCTTAAGTGCGGCCGTCTCAGGAGAGGGTAACGCCACTTGTTTGGATAAGCGTGTGAGCGCCTTGTCCACCTTAGGGGGTGTTTCCCAGCGCGCCCTAACCTCTGGCGGGAAAGGGTATAATGCCAATAACTTTTTTGAAATTATCAACTTTTTATCAGGAGCAACCCACGCTTCATCACACACGTCATTTAATTCTTCTGATTCAGGAAAAACTGTTTGTAGTTTTTTCACACCATACATAATACCCTGTTTTACGGTATCTGTAGTATCAGCTAAATGTAACGTCTCCTTCATTGCCAAAATCATATAACGTGTGGCCCTACTGGAAAATACGTTTGAATTTCTACCGTCGTCACTGGAATCAGTGCCCGTGTCTGGGTCTGTGTCGACCGACTGAGGCAAAGGGCGTTTTACAGCCCCTGACGGTGTTTGAGGCGCCTGGACAGGCATTAATTGATTGTCCGGCCGCCTCATGTCCTCAACTGACTGTTTAAGGGAAGATAAACCATCACGTAATTCCACAAATAAAGGCATCCATTCTGGTGTCGACCCCCTGGGGGGTGACATCTGCATATTTGGCAATTGCTCCGCCTCCACACCAATATCGTCCTCATACATGTCGACACCACGTACCGACACACACCGCAAACTCACAGGGAATGCTCTAATGAAGACAGGACCCACTAGCCCTTTTGGGGAGACAGAGGGAGAGTCTGCCAGCACACACCACAAAGCGCTATATATACAAGGGATATCCTTATATTAAGTGCTCCCTTATAGCTGCTTTAATATATATATATATAGCCATTAATGTGCCCCCCCTCTCTGTTTTACCCTGTTTCTGTAGTGCAGTGCAGGGGAGAGACCTGGGAGCCGTTCTGACCAGCGGAGCTGTGACAGAAAATGGCGCCGTGTGCTGAGGAGATAGGCCCCGCCCCTTTTTCGGCGGGTTCTTCTCCCGCTATTTTTCCAGTCAGGCAGGGGTTAAATATCTCCATATAGCCCCTATGGGCTATATGTGAGGTATTTTTAGCCTTGTATAAGGTTTATATTTGCCTCTCAGAGCGCCCCCCCCCAGCGCTCTGCACCCTCAGTGACTGCCCAGTGAAGTGTGCTGAGAGGAAAATGGCGCACAGCTGCAGTGCTGTGCGCTACCTTATGAAGACTGAGGAGTCTTCAGCCGCCGGTTTCCGGACCTCTTCACGCTTCAGCATCTGCAAGGGGGTCGGCGGCGCGGCTCCGGGACCGGACTCCACGGCTGGGCCTGTGTTCGATCCCTCTGGAGCTAATGGTGTCCAGTAGCCAAGCAGCAAATCCACTCTGCATGCAGGTGAGTTTACTACTTTCCCCCTAAGTCCCACGTTGCAGTGATCCTGTTGCCAGCAGGACTCACTGTAAAGAAAAAAACCTAAACTAAACTTTCTCTGAGCAGCTCTTTAGGAGAGCCACCTAGATTGCACCCTTCTCGTTCGGGCACAAAATCTAACTGGAGTCTGGAGGAGGGTCATAGGGGGAGGAGCCAGTGCACACCACCTGACCTAGTAAAGCTTTACTTTTTTGTGCCCTGTCTCCTGCGGAGCCGCTATTCCCCATGGTCCTTTCAGGAACCCCAGCATCCACTTAGGACGATAGAGAAATATATATATATATATATACACATACATACATACACATTATATGTATATATATATATATATATATATATATATATATATATATACACATATATATATATATATATATATATATATATAGACGCCTTGTTCAAACAGCAGCGGCACTCATGGGATTTGTAATCAAATAAAACGTGTATTTTTCATCAAATAGCCGACGTTTCGGGGCACACACGCCCCTTTGTCAAGGTGAGAAACATGTTTTGAAGGGGGGCCTGGAGCTGCAGCTCCATCCGCCCCATTGTTAATCCGGCCCTGGTATGCACCTCCGCCTGCATTTATATTGCGAAGGATTGTAATGCAAAACTGCTAAGGGCAGCTTTGCAATTATGATCCAACCTGAATAATGTCCACTGTGTGACAGCAACTATATGTGCGAGAGGGGCGAAACTTGCAAAACTGTTTTGGGATAGTCCAAGGTTAGTGTTCCCCAACCCCCAATTAACTCATGCAGTATGGTTTATTCTATACAAGTACAGACTCGTTATTTAATAGACACACTAGATAGATAGATAGATAGATAGATAGATAGATAGATAGATAGATAGATAGATAGATTAGAAGTACTACACAACACAATAGGATTTGATTAACTTATTTTTCCCGGCGACCAGCATACAGGCGCCAAAATCCCGACCGCCAGCATACCGACAGCTGGGCGAGCGCAAATGAGCCCCTTGCGGCCTCGCCGCGCCACGCTATCTATTCTCCCTCCTGGGGGTCGTGGACCCCCAAGTGGGAGAAAAAGTGTCGGTATGCCTGGTGTCGGGGGTGGATGCTGTGGCATTATGTCTGCAATATGCCAATGTTTACAGATCTGTGCATGCGCTGCACAGTGCACATCTGGGGCTGTGGCGTCGCTTTCAGTGCCCCGAATGCCACAGCACGACTTACCTGCTGCTGGGAAGGGGGATGGGGGTTCAGATGTCACACATTTTTTGGGTCATCTGATTGCACTGGACATCCCGAGTAATCTGAGTGTTACTAAGATGTCAGATGCGTCTTCGATGTTGCAGATCAGACAAGCCTGCAGTGGGCGCCTATTTACTTTTCACGCCTCCTGTGGCTTTAGCATGATTAGATAGATAGATAGATAGATAGATAGATAGATAGATAGATAGATAGATAGATAGATAGAAAGAAAAAAAATCTTTAGAAAAGGACATTTGGAGATATGGTATGACCCAGCTATATTGCGGTTTTATTTAGACATTTCATTGGTGTTACAGGAGACTAATGTTACAGTATCCACTGACTGTCTTCTAAATGTCCCAAAATACACCTCTATTTCCTGTTTAGTACAGATGCTGACGCCAGAGTATATTTCCAGAACAGTGTATGACACTCTATCTACTGAATGTACAGACAGGTCATGAGCACAAGAACATAATGCAGACCGAAGCATCATGGAAGTATCGCCAAGTGTAGCAATAGGGGTGCCACATATTGTTCCTGACTTCACATTTCTTTTAAAATCAGTGGACATCGAGTTGTTTTATTGAAACTTTTGAGAGCTTGGTCATTAAAACCTCTAGCTGTATGTACTAACTGATGACTGATTTTATCAAGTTTTTGGGTTAAGTCATCATTTCCCTCAAGTAGCATTAACAGGCTACCTGTGGATTTTTAAAAACGTGACTGGTGTTGGAAGCAGCCCACGGCCCCATCTATGCAAAATGTGATAAACAAAATTTGGTTTATTGCATCGATGGAATACCTCACCGCCCTGGTTAGAGACTCTTGAGCCAAATTTCAGGACACTTGGGGCCCTTGGTACCTGTATTTCCATAGACAACTTCGGGGTTCTTTATAAACCCTGACTATTCTACGGTTATGTATTTGGAGTCCTTCATGTCCCATTTCTTTTGTTCCACCATCACCAGCACGGATTGTAGCAGTATTGTACTTTCCTCCCTCCTTTCCTTTCCCATTTCCCCTTCTAGTTCCCCTATACAGTTGTTGTCCTACTGTAGAGTCGTCTTGTTATTTCTCTTCAACCCACCTCCCCCCCAAAAAAAAAATAATAATGAAAAAACAAGTGGATTTGATGTTGTTTGTTTTATTTGGAATGTACTTTTTTGCTTTATGTACTATGGCACATTGACAGTATTTTGCCAATTTATTGCTTACTTTTTCTTTATGTACCTTCACATGTGTTGTACACTCCTCTCTCCACTTTCACAAATAAAGAGAATAAAAAAAAAAAAAAAAATGTGACAGGTGGTGATGCAGTGCACCTGGAATAACGTGAACTGTTCATGCTCCTTGAGGACTGAGGGAGAGATGTATTATAGCGGCACGGATTGTGTGGTTAAAGCGCTTCCTGCTTCGCCTCTTTCCCAAGACGAAGCAGGAAGCAGTAGTGATGAGATGTATAAAAGTGAGTGAAACCCCTCCCCCTTCCGACGATCTCTGCTAGAGCCCACAGCGCATCAGCCTAATGCTGTTGTGCGGTGTCTCCCCTACCGGTCAGCTCCGGTACACATGCAAAAGATTTTGCTACTATTGCAAGATCTCATACGCAGCCCAGAGCTGGCAGCCACGGACAAAGCTGTCCCTGCTGTGGTGATGGGGCAACGACACCTGCAGCTGTTGAATTTGAAAGCTGCGGTCGTTGTTCATAAATTGCCTGGCATATCGGCATGCTATCTTGTAGATAGCAGCGCCAATAATGACAGGAGTGCATAACTACCCCTGGAAATTGCCAGTAATTACTGCAGCTCTATCGCCTGGTTTTACATCCCTGAGAGTGGGCCCCACTGGGTTAAGGGATAGTGAAAACATTATCATACATACAGTAGTATAGATTCTGGGATGCCTGCAACCTGACGTGTGGTATTCAATTACCTTTCTTGTCATGACTAAGTGGGCAATATAATTATGGACAGATTTTTGGACAGTGACTGATGGCATCAATAATCTGTTATAGTCTTGTAGTCAGGGAGTTAACGGAAAGACCTAGGGTAGGGCCCGTTATGTGCGTACACAGTGGGGCTTTTGTCAAAATGTTCCCACTGGGTATGCGTACCAAACCAGTGTCATGTGATGAAGATTACACAATAGTTGGAGGGATTGTTATTGGAGATCTGGTTACACTGTTCTGAATTCCTACACACAAAGCAGAGACTAGTTATGTGTACTAACACCAGGGCTGCCTGACAATGCACTGAATTTATTATGCAAATGTCCAGCCAGTCAATAGAGTTAGTCTGCCACTTCTCAACAGCCCCCATGAAGAAATGACAAAGAAAATAAGAAAGAAAAAGTCCAAGCACGTGAAATAAATAATTAGAAATCGTGACCTATGCATAGGACTGAATAATAAGAGAAATGAATACGGGTTCAACAACCATTTTAGTGTGAATATTATAAGGCACAGGCACTCATACATAACACTGCTAAAGATCTACATACAGTATGCATAGAGCAATGGTTAGAAAACACAATAAAAAATATGTTGCCGTTTAAAACAGGAAACAAATATTTATGAGCAGTCAGTTATAAAGTCCTGTTAACTGTGCTGGTGCCATCTAAATAATAATAATAATAATAGTAATATAGAAGTACTGCATGTTTAAGGGTGCACACACACGGCACGATATAGCTGCAGATCCGACAAATTGGAACAATATAGCAGCTATATCGTTCCGTGTGTGGACATGATGTCGTCCATTGCGCGCACCCATGGGGTCCTCCGCCTGCATCGCTGATCTTTCAGCATGTTCAGAAGATCAGCGATGCAGGAGGACAATCCCATGTAGCACTATGCGTAGGAGGGCCGGCATAGCGAGCAGTCGGGCACTGGATCGCCCTGTGTGTGGGAACCCCCTGATATTTCGGCCCTCAGACGCTTCGTCTCATTGGCCGCACATGTCGCTTCCTGCGTGGACACCGTAGCATTTACCTAACCTAACTCCTAAGAACTTTACAAATTAAGGTACAGACATAGGCCCTCATTCCGAGTTGTTCGCTCGCTAGCTGCTTTTAGCAGCTTTGCACACGCTAAGCCGCCGCCTACTGGGAGTGAATCTTAGCTTAGCAGAATTGCGAACGAGAGATTCGCATAATTGCGAATAGAAATTTCTTTGCAGTTTCTGAGTAGCTCGGGACTTACTCTGCCACTGCGATCAGTTCAGTCAGTTTCGATCCTGGTTTGACGTCACAAACACACCCAGCGTTCGCCCAGACACTCTCCCGTTTCTCCAGCCACTCCCGCGTTTTTCCCAGAAACGGCAGCGTTTTTCAGCACACACCCATAAAACGGCCAGTTTCCGCCCAGAAACACCCACTTCCTGTCAATCACACTACGATCACCAGAACGATGACAATTCCTCATTATGCCGTGAGTAAAATACCTAACTTTTGAGTAAAATAACTAAGCGCATGAGCTCTGCGAACATTGCGCATGCGCAGTTTGCGACAAATCGCTCCGTTGCGAAAACCACTAACGAGCGAACAACTCGGAATGAGGGCCACAGATAGAAGTCCCTTACTGTAACAAAACAGTTTGCACTAAGTTACACAATAAAGGGCCCTACACACTGGCACATAATACTGCACGATTCATTAATGAACGAGAACTCGTTCATACCGTGCAGTGTGTAGGCACCAACGATTAACGATGCGCAGCCCCACACTCGTTAGTCGTTGGTGCCCCGTCGCTTATGCATGCAGGCCAATACGGACGAGATTGTCCATATTAGCATGCAGTGCTATGGAGCCAGGTGACGGGGGAAGTAAAGAAACTTCACTCTCCCCGTCACCTCCCCGCCCGTCAGCTGTATCCGCCATCAGGCAGCTCGGCGGCAGATCTTCCAGTGTGTAGGGCCCATAAGTATACAGTATACACAGAACCTAATATCTGAAAAAATAGAAAATTGTATATATTTGTGAATGTTATTAGTAGCTGTATTATGCAAAATTACATTATTTAAAATTGCATTGTAATGATATTTTTCCTTTAAGAGTATTTAAAACATAGCTCAAGAATAGCTCAAAGCATCCATCCAGAAATAACAGCACAGAACACAGTGTACAGCACTAAACACCCATCTCATCCCCAATCAAACACTGTGTGAAACCAGGATTTACACAATGCCTCGGGCTACTCTGATCAGTAGCGCACAAAGCTCTGGGTGGGTTTTGCCAAGCACAACGCAGGTTTTCACTGTCCTAGTCTGAAACACAGTCCAAGTGGAACTAAAATAAACCCATCCTAAAAGCTATATGAGTTCCTTGTCTGCTGCTGTTCAGTAGGAGATCAGAAGCAGTCAAATTCCACTTTTAGAATTTGGACGCTGGCCCTGAGCCCTGCTGAAAGCTGCCATACAGTCCATTGACCCAGCAAGAATCTATACAGAATAAGAATGTTTAGAATTTGATACATGGCAATACATGAATATAGTTTTGCCCAAAATTTTTTTTATTCTTGACCAAAAATACAAACAGAAACCTTTCAGCAATTCTTTGTTAAGTCTCTCTGCACACGATAGGTGAAACCGCATAGATCCGGTTGATCGGTGATGCGACCATACAATTCAGCAAGGGAGTGGTATAGCGCGGTTCTAAGCAGACATATAAAATGAGCAGCCACATTAGTCAGACATGTAGTTATAAAATCTGATCGATTCCAACATGAACGACTCACGCTATACCTCATATCTTTATACTTAGCCTGCGACTTTATACAGATTCATTTTTATCAATGTGAGTAAGACACACAATTCAGGAAAAAGTACTCATCACTGCCCGTGGCAGAGTGTCTAGCACCATATGGCACAAGAATACTAACTGAATGAGGACACCTCTGTATCCAGTGAAGCGCAAACTTAATATCCGACCAGTTTGAGGATGGGCAACTAACTTCTTATTCATGGTCACGGGGAGTCTAAACTGTAATTTACAGCAAATCTCTTTTAGTCATTGTTCAATTATTATGATCAGCCCATTCAACTGAACACATAACAAAAGACTGGAAGCAATGGAAAGAGCACCTACTCTGCCCCATCCTGCTACAATGCACGTGGTTTCTGCCAGTTACTAGTATACATGAGCACATTACTTGTATCATGTTTGATTGCAGTGCACATGAAAGTTCAGAGTGAAGAAGGGACAGACATTGATGTAACTAAATATTCTTCATCCCTGCACATCCAGCGTTTGTTCTTCAACCCTATTAACAATGGAAATTTCAGTTAACCGCCCTTATATACGATCCTTAACGGCGCTGAGCTACTAACTGATCATGTGATTACTCTGAGAACCACAATTTCCTTGTGAAATCCGAGTAGGTCTGTATGCAAGGGCGTAGCTACCATAGGTGAAGGGCATGCAGTTGATATGGGGCCCACATTCCCTGTCAAAGTTACATGTGTTATATACAGTTTTCACCATTGGTTATTCAATAGTGGCCCGTGCAAACTTTTGCTTTGGGAGTCTACAATATATCTAGTTATGCCCCTGGACCTGCTCATTGTAAGGTGGTATAATATGAACTTGAAGGCATTATAATATTACATAACATGAACATGGGAACTTTAATGTGGCTCAGGGTCCGATTCAGCATGTGTTGTAGTGGTTCTAACAATCGCACAACTTCAACCCAAAATCGCACAACTACAACTCTTTCCACTGACATGCGGGGGGGGGGGCCCAGCACAGGGCAAGTCCCACCCCACATGCCAGGTCCTCCCCTCCTGCTAACATGCGAAGCACTCGTAAGGGTATCGGTCTGCTTGCGCAGCCTAGCTGCGGAGGCAGACGGCTACCCACTATCTTTTGGGTCACAGCGGCTGTGTGTGACATCATGCAGCCGATTTGACCCAAAAGATGGTGGGTAGCCATCTGCCTGCGCAGCCTAGCTGCAAAGGCAGACAACTAGCCACCATCTTTTGGGTCGCAGCGGCTACGCGTGACATCATTCAGCCCATGCGGCACGCGCACAAACGGTTCAGACACGCCTGCGTTGCCCAGACCACATCCCCCAAACGGAGCGCTGGCACCCACAAAACGTGCCGTCTACGCCCCGTTACAACCCTCTGCCAGGTCTTAGACTGCGTTCTAAAGAGAACGCAGTTTAAGACCTTGCACATGCACGCACCAGCATGCACACGAGTGCTGAAATTGCTCAATAGCAATTTCAGCACCATTGTGATTCATGCTGAATCGCCCCCACGGTATGTAGGCACTATAGTGTGACATAATATGAACTGAACCACTGTAATGTTGCACAATATGAAGTGGAGGCACTATAGTGTGGCATAATAGGAACTGGGCACTGTAATGTGGCACAGTATGAAGTGGAGGCACTATAGCGTGAAATAATATGAACTGGGGCACTGTAATGTGGCACAATATGAAGTGGAGGCACTATAGTGTGACATAATATGAACTGAGGCACTGTAAATGTGAAACAATATGAAGTGGGGGCACTATAGTGACACATAATATGAACTGAGGCACTGTAATTTGCACAATATAAGTGGATGCACTATAGTGTGACATAATATGAACTGAGGCACTGTAATGTGGCACAATATGAAGTGGAGGCACTACAGTGTGACATAATATGAACTGGGGCACTGTAATGTGGCACAATATGAAGTGGAGTCCCTACAGTGTGACATCATGGGGTATATTCAATTAGGGTAGAAAGCTGCAGTCTGTCGAAAAGTTTTCGACTTTTTAAGGTCGAATCGTGATTCGACCTATTCAGTCCCCGCTATTTTTATTCGACAAGTCGGGGGAAATCGACTTGTCGAATAGTACGTGAATCGGCGGTATAGCTGCCGATTCATGGACTTTTGAGGGAAACGGGGCCAAATTCGACAGGATTTGGCCCCGCTTCCGACCATCTCAGTCAGACATAAAAAAATGTCGGACTGATATGAGGGACCTTAGAGGAGGAGAGTGGAGAGAGCCGCGGGGAGACGGGGGAGAGCCGCAAGCAGACAAGGTAGAGCAGCGTTGCAGGAGTATGTGTCACAGCCGCGCTGCTCACGGCAGCGTCCACCCGGCTCCAGCAAGTGAGGTCATGCTTGCTGGAGCCGGGTGGACACTGCCGTGAGGTCTGGCGGCTGTGAGACATCCTTCTGCAGCGCTGCTGTAGCGCTGGTCTCCTCCTCCTGCTCGCGGCTGTCCCCGCTAGTCTCCCCCCTCTCCTCCGCTCACAGGTCTCATCTCAATTCGACTTTTTTTAAAGTCGATTTGAGATGGGATTGAATAGGGGTTGTCGGATCTATTCCGACAAATGCATGCCGGAATGGATCCGACCCTAATTGAGTATACCCCCATATGAACTGGGGACACTGTAATTTGCACAATATAAGTGGAGGCACTATAGTGTGACATAATATGAACTTGGGGCACTGTAATGTGGCACAATATGAACTGGAGACGCTGTTTGTAATAATGAGAATTGGGGATACTGTACAGCATAATGTGTACTGGCAGACCTGCAATGTGACATAATGTGAACCAGGGCACTACTATTGTTCATAAAATAAAACTAGGACACTATTATGTTTCTGTAAATTAACTAGGGCACTATAAGGTGGCATACAATTAGCAACTACTGCAGAGAGGTGTCTCTCTAAAAGCATTGGGACAATGTTGCTATGTGGCCAGCACAGTTCTGGCCACACCCCTGCCTATATGAAATATATATTGTAGCTCCAGGAATTACTAATGTCTATATAGCACCAACATGTACCTGAAAAGCTTTAGAATTAGGAAAAAAATATTAAATTGCATAGATGTGGAATGCAGATCAGCTGCTCTCTGACAGAGATACGTTTTAGGGGGAACTTCAACTTTTATTTACCACCTCTTATGTCCCAGTTCAGTGTTTCCATTAGTAAGTTATGAAAGTGGCAATGAACATGACTGCAACGGTCAATAATAATAACAATGTGTCAAGTAGAACCGTACCATCTGAACTCTCTCCAGAGGCGTGAACAAATAGGAGCACTGCTTTCCATCAGCTCCATATAAAGGGAGCAGGCAGGGAGAAACAAGCTTATTGATTGGTTGAGGCTGGCAGGTTGATAGAAAACAGTACCATTTATATCCCACGGAATGTTCCATCAATACAGATTCCGGGGGAGGGGGGGTGGTTGTAAATCAAACTAAACATAAAGAAGCAGTTAGACTCAGTTTATACAAGTAGTATGCTTCTTCCAGGAACATGTTTAAGTGATGTATGTATTATTTATATTATACATAACAAATGTATAACAGGAGCAATATTTTAAGTGTCCCTGCCTCTCAAAAATGCTTGTAACTTACTTAAAAATACTAAATAGAATTTACCTAAAAATAACAGTGTTGCCACATCTTCTTAAATGTTAATCATAGGTTCCTAGAATCTTCAGGAGATGATTAAACAGCGAAAGCAAATCAAAGCTAAAATACTGTATGGTGTTCATTGGTAAATTTTGTGTAAAATAGTGTATGGCTGTACACATAGCGGGTCTTAGCTGCAAATTCCATGGCAGGCCAAATGTGGCTATTGGGCGCAATTAGAGTATATAGGTGTATGTGAACGCATCTGTACGCTCACTTTTCTCCATTTTGCTTCTATTATAGCTTCTAGCGCTTGTATTATTCTCTCCATGCTCTCCCCTAATGGATTAATACCCCCTCCCCCACATCCTCAACAGCTCCCATGTCATTGGCTCCATTCCCGTGCTCACCAAGCCCACTGATTGAGTTATGGTCCCTGTCCCTACCACATAATTACTTAACCAGCTCATCTTCTAAGGGCACGCACTATACAGCAGCAAGACGCAGAATTTTCTTGGGTGATCTCCCGAATGTGGTTGGTTAGTCATGGGTGGAGCACTGTGCCACAAACCCAACCTTCCTGGCTCTTGCGTACTATGGAAGCCAACTACCGTATACACACACATACACAATATCCCATTACAGCTTTAACAAGCAGCTTGGGAGGTGGGAACCCTCAGAGGTTGGACCCCAGAACACTTACACTCCCTGCTACCACTGTAGTTCTGCCCCGTCAGTAAGCGGTATTATTAGATTATAATTAGTGTCATTTATGCAGATATGCTTTCTTTTATAGCATACAGTAGATTATAAAGTAGATAAGTATTTAAACAACAAATAAAGCTGACATTTGAAAAAAATAGGATTTTGGTTACCTACCGGTAAATCCTTTTCTCGTAGTACGTAGAGGATGCTGGGGTCCATATTAGTACCATAGGGTATAGACGGGTCCACCAGGAGCCATTGGCACTTTAAGAGTTTAATAGTGTGGGCTGGCTCCTCCCTCTATGCCCCTCCTACCAGACTCAGTCTAGAAACTGTGCCCGAGGAGACGACATACTTCGAGAGAAGGAATTACACAGATAGTGGCGAGATTCATACCAGCTCACACAACAGGCAAATCCGGCTAACATGCCAGAATAACTCAGCAACAGCTGAAACAGCAAATAACGCACCTAGGAACCAGGTAACACTGAACTATAACCAATGCAGGAAAATGAAGCGCTGGGCGAGCGCCCAGCATCCTCTTACGTCCTAGAGGATGCTGGGGTCCATATTAGTACCATGGGGATGTACTAAAGCTACCAGTATGGGAGGGAGAGTGCGGAGGCTCCTGCAACACTGCTTGACTAAACTGGAGGTCATCAGAGGCCAAAGTATCGAACTTGTAAAACTTGGCAAACGTGTTCGACCCAAACCAAGTAGCTGCTCGGCAGAGTTGTATTGCCGAGACACCCAGGGCAGACGCCCAGGAAGAGCCCACTTTACGAGTAGAGTGGGTCTTTACAGATTTCGGACACGGCAATCCTGCCGTGGAATAAGCATGCTGGATTAGTGAACCTGATCCAGCGTGAAATCGACTGCTTAGAAGCAGGACATCCAATCTTCTTTGGATCATAGAGGACAAACAGGGAGTCACTTTTCCTGTGACGAGCTGTCCTCTTCACGTAAATCTTCAAAGTCCTCACTACATCCAAGGCCTTTGAAGCAATTGAGGAGTCAGTAACCACTGGCACCACAATAGGTTGGTTGATGTGGAAAGCCGACACAACCTCAGGTAGGAACTGTGGACGAGTCCTAAGTTCCGCCCTGTCTTCATGGAAGATCAGATAGGGGCTTTTACAAGATAAAGCCCCCAATTCTGACACGCGTCGTGCAGAGGCCAAGGCCAACAAGGTGACCGCCTTCCACGTGAGAAACTTGAGATCAGCCTCCTGGAAAGGCTCAAACCAAGCAGATTGTAGGAACTGCAACACCACATCAAGATCCCAAGGAGCCGTAGGCGCCACAACGGGAGGCTGGATGTGCAGAACCCCTTTCAAAAAGGTCTGAACCTCAGGAAGAACAGCCAATTGTTTTTGGAAGAAGATGGACAAAGCAGAGATCTGGACCTTGATGGAGCCCAGTCTCAGTCCCATATCCACCCCTGCTTGCAGGAAAAGGAGAAAACGTCCAAGTTGAAACTCCACTGCTGGAAACTTCTTGGCCTCACACCAAGAAACATATTTCTTCCAAATGCGATGATAATGCTGAGACATTACCCCCTTCCTGGCCTGTATCAGGGTTGGAATGACCTCACTCGGGATACCCTTCCGAGCTAAGATCTGGCGTTCAACCGCCATGCCGTCAAATGAAGCCTCGGTAAGTCGATAAGCGAATGGCCCCTGCAGAAGTAGATCCTCCCGAAGAGGTAAAGGCCGTGGATCTTCCGGCAGAAGATCCAGCAGATCCGCGTACCAAGCCCTCCTTGGCCAGTCCGGAGCAATGAGGATTGCTAGAACCTTTGTTCTTCTCACGAGTTGAAGAACCCTTGGTATCAGAGGAAGTGGAGGGAACACATACACTGACTTGAACACTCAAGGTGTTACGGTGTTACCAGTGCATCCACCGCCACTGCCTGTGGGTCTCTTGACCTGGAACAGTACCTCCGTAGCTTCTTGTTGAGGTGGGAGGCCATCATGTCTATGTGAGGAACCACCCACCAACCGGTTACCTCCTCGAACACCTCCGGATGGAGGCCCCACTCCACTGGATGGAGATCGTATCTGCTGAGGAAGTCTGCCTCCCAGTTGTCTACGCCCGGAATAAAGATTGCCGACATCGCCACCGCGTGCCTTTCTGCCCAGACGAGGATCTTTGACACCTCTGCCATGGCAGCTCTGCTCTTCGTTCTGCCTTGTCGGTTTATGTAGGCCACTGTGGTCACGTTGTCCGACTGCACCTGAACAGCCCGATCCTGTAGAAGGTGTGCTGCTTGTAGAAGGGTGTTGTAAACGGCCCTGAGTTCTAGGATGTTTACTGGGAGAAGTGACTTTTGAGCCGACCATCGTCCTTGAAAGGTTTCCCCCAGAGTGACCTCTCTCCAACCTCTTAGACTTGCATCTGTGGTCAACAGGATCCAGTCTTGAATTCCGAACCTTCTCCCTTCCAGAAGGTGTGGAAGTTGCAGCCACCAGAGGAGTGAAATCCTGGCTTTCGGAGACAGGCGTATCCTCTTGTGCATGTGTAGGTGAGAGCCCGACCACTGGTCCAAGAGGTCCAGTTGAAAAGGTCGAGCATGAAACCTGCCGTACTGCAGAGCCTCGTAGGCGGCAACCATCTTCCCCAGAAGGCGTATGCATTGATGAACTGATACCCGGGTAGGCCGTAGGACATCCCGGACCATTGTTTGAATCACCAATGCTTTCTCCACCGGGAGAAATACCCTCTGCACTTCCATGTCGAGGATCATCCCCAGGAAAGACAGCCTCCTTGTCGGATCCAGATGAGACTTTGGAAGATTCAGGATCCAACAGTGCTTTCTGAGCAGCGGCGTCGTGAGTGCGATGGACCGCAACAACCTCTCCCTGGATGACGCCTTGATCAGGAGATCATCCAGATATGGAATTATGTTCACCACCTGTTTGCGGAGGAGAACCATCATCTCCACCATCACCTTGGTGAAGATCCTTGGTGCTGTTGAGAGGCCAAACGGTAGCGCCTGAAACTGATAGTGATCGTCCATCAGCGCAAACCTGAGATAAGCTTGATGCGGCGCCCAAATTGGAATGTAGAGGTAAGCATCCTTGATGTCCAGGGACACCAGGAACTCTCCCTCCGACAGCCCTGAAATGACAGCTCTCAGAGATTCCATCCTGAATATGAACTCCTTGAGATAAGGGTTCAAAGATTTTAAATTTAGAATAGGCCATACCGAACCATCCGGTTTCGGTACCACAAAAAGGTTTGAATAATAACCCTTGTTCCATTGTGGAAGAGGGACCTGAACAATGACCTCTGACACCACCAATTTCCTGATGGCGTCCAGAAGAATTGTCCTGTCCGCCAGCAGAGGTAAGCCTGACTTGATGAAACGGTGAGGCGGGGGCTCTTGAAACTTCAGTCTGTACCCCCTGGACACTATATCCAGAACCCAGGGGTCCAGACACGATGACACCCAGACGTGTCTGAACTGCCTGAGTCTCGCTCCCACCAGACCTTCCTCCAGGTCTAGCTGTCCACCGTCATGCGGAGGACTTAGGGGTATCAGAAGTGGACTTCTGGGTTTGGGAACCTGCGGGAGCGGGTTTCTTTCCTTTGGCACGACCACCTCTGAACCTCGCGGCCCGAAAGGACTGTGACGTGTTGGATGAAAAGGGCTTCTTCGTAGCCGGTGCAGCTGAGGGGAGAAAAGGAGACTTACCCGCGGTAGCCGTGGCAATCCACGCATCCAGCGCCTCCCCAAACAGAGCCTGACCTTTGTACGGAAAGCCTTCCACACACTTCCTGGATTCCGCGTTAGCAGACCAGTTGCGCAGCCAGAGACCTCTGCGAGCCGAGACCGACATGGAGGAGATACCCGCAGCCATGGAACCCAGGTCCTTCATGGAATCCACCAGGAACCCTGCAGAATTCTGAATATTACGTAAAAATAAATCGTCACCTTTGTCCAGCGTAGAAGATTCCTCCTGCAGAGTGATCAACCACCTGGCAATAGCTTTAGCAATCCAAGCACAGGCTATAGTAGGCCGCAATATAGCCCCTGAAGCCGTGTAAATGGATTTCAGCGTAGCATCCACCTTGCGATCTGCCGGGTCCTTTAATGCAGTAGAACCCGGGACCGGTAATACCACCTGCTTGGACAGCCTGGATACAGAGGCGTCGACTATCGGCGGGGACTCCCATCTCTTCCTATCTTCCTCTGGGAAGGGAAAAGCAACCAAGACTCTCTTGGGAATCTGGAATTTATTTTCCGGAGTTTCCCATGCCTTTTCAAAGATGGCATTCAATTCCTTGGATGCCGGGAAGGGGGGGGGGGGGGGGGGGGGGGATTCTTATTATCCGTAAAGAAGGCCTCCTCCACCTGTTCTGGAGTTGTGTCCGACATGTGTAAAGCATCCCTAACAGCCTCAATCATCAACTGCACACCCCTAGCAAGGGATGCCGTTCCCCTCAACACATCCGCACCAGCGTCTGCAGCGTCAGAGTCGGTGTCCGTGTCATCCTGCATAATTGCAAGCGCACGTTTATGAGAATGTACCGCAGGGGACCCCGAGGTGGCAGAATCAGACCATACGACCACAGAGGATTGAAGGACCTGAGTGGCATGCTCAGTTCTAGCAACCCTATCAGAAATCTGAGAAATAGTCCCCATCAGAGAGACTAACCATTCTGGCTTTCTAACTGGGATCTGCGCTAAAACAGTGCAATCCTGATTACATGGAATGGAGTCTTCCTGGGAAGACAAATCCTCTGCAGCATATGAAACAGTGTCCCTAGACATGTTGACATACACACTCAAACACCCCACAAACACACAGGGTATTATGCAGACAGAGTTTCCTGCCCAAGAATGGCAGAGAGACACAGAGATTGGAGTCAACCCACACACAGCGTTCTTGAGGCAAAGGGAGTCCCTTCCCAGCACTGACTGTGTCCCTTAATAGGTTACACAGCCTTTAAGCGGCCTCCCCCCTTCTACAGCCCCCTGGTACCGTACAGACTGCTGGAGAAAGCTCTGGAGGGACCTGGATCCAGTGAACCGTGACTGCATGCAGGAAAAATGGCGCTGAACGCTGCTGGGTCCGCTCTGAGGAGAAACTCCGCCCCGTTTAATGGCGCTGTCTTCCCGCTCACAAGATGATTATACTGGCCGGAGGAATATGCTGACCTGGGTCCGCAGACCCCGACATGCTGAAGACAACCAGTGCAGGGTCCGGAGCTGGCTGAGGGCGCTCCCTCCCAAGCACCACACCAAGGTACCGCTGAGCCTTTCAGGAGCACGGGAACAACCGCGCTCCTGACCCGCAGCCGCCATCTTCACACTGTCCCCCCGCTTGCAAGGAGGGACAGTGCCTGACTCGCCACACTTCAGCTTCTGAGGGGGTGGCGGCCTGCTGCCGGGGCGAGCGTTCCCCTGCTGCGGGGCGCGATCAGACTCCTCTGGAGCCACCATCCAGTCAGCGGGAGCAGTGGCTCAAGAGCCCGCGGGGCGGACACTGCTCCGCCCCCCCCCCCCCCCTCCTCCCCAGTCCCACGCTGCAGGGAGGCTGTCGCCAACAGCCTCCCTGTAAAATGAAAAAACCTGAAAGAAAAAAATACTCTTTACCAGAAGAACTCTGTTGAGCTCCCCTAGCTGTGACTGGCTCCTCCGGGCTCATTTTATAAACTGAGTCTGGTAGGAGGGGCATAGAAATACACGTACTTTGTCCTCAGTCACTCCTACAGCAGGTTACCATTGCAGGTGGAACTGAGCAGATACAGAGTGACTGCCAGTACGCTGTACAGAAATGTACGGTGTACATTGGTTGATTAATACACAAAGGCAGAGAGACTGTCAGATGTGCTTGAGCCAGAGACACAATGCCATAGTTTTGCTATAAACTGCCCTGAGGAAGAGTGAACAGCAACGCGGACTTACCTGCATCCACGAACTGGGAGGAACACACCGTGTCCTGCTGCTGGTGAACAGCTTGGAGGGAGGAAGGAAGGGTTCCGGAACCTCCCACTGATTGCTCTTACCATTGCTCCTTGCTGGGAGCTTGGCACGGTACAGTTCCAATTTTTATCTGTAGTTTATGGTGCAAACTTTATGTGATGTACTTGGTTGAAGAATACAGCCATACATTGATTTTATTGGAGAATAAATTGTGACCTTGTTAAAGACGTATTACACATATATATATATATATTATTTTTTTTCTTTTTTATGTCCTGATGACAAAAATATATAAGCATCTCCATGCAGAGAAGAAATCTACGTGAAAACTGAATGCAATTGAGGATACTTCTTTTGGAAAATCCAAGCTTGTGGAAGATTTGGACTGTTATTAATAATTTTCCCTAAGTGTGGCAAAAAAGAAAAAAAAAATTGTGTGTGCAGTGCCCGAGGTGTAATCTAACTTTATTAGCCCTTGCTATAAACATAATTCAGTACCACCTAAAGTGGTAGACATTTCAACTCTGTCCAATAATGTTGATTTAGGGCCTTACTCAGAAATGGACGCAAAGTTCTCATGTAGCGGCCGAGTCCATAGGGTCTGCGTACATTCACCGGCTATAGTGTGCATGCGTGACCCTTCACCATGTGGTAAAATCCCGGAAGGATGCGATCGCATAGTAACTGACAGGTGACGGCCGTCCGTGAGCGGTGACATGGAATTGGGGGGGGGAGGAGATCGGGAAACGCAGGCATGTCATGGCCGTTTTCGGGCTGGCCTATGATGCCACTTGCATTTCCTACGTATGGAAACATGACATGGATCTCTATTCGATGCATTCGCAATTAAATTGCGAACGCATTGTGGGGCGGCGCCACACACGCAGGGCGGCCTTGCCCTGTGCTGGGCGGCCCCCTGCATGGGATAGCCCCTTTATTCTGCAGGTAGGATTAGTCTTTGCATTGGGCCCTGTCAGTCTCTAAATACCTTGTCAGTAAACCACCAACTGAAAAGGCAGCCATGTAAACCACCTGTCCCAGAAGTCTGTTCTTCCAAATAGGAGCGACATTTCACTAACAATAGAAAAAAAAAGAACTAACTAAAGCTTGATCAAGGTGTCATTCAACCTCATAATAATTCTTATTATTTACATTTCTCACTCATGAGAGATTATGCTCACTTTCCACCCTGCTAGCTATGGTGCTACAAGTATGAACAAGCAGAGTAGTTTGTTACAAGCTGTGGTCCAATGAGACATGACACTAAGAAGAACAGTAACAGCTTTTAACTTGAAGAACATATGGGATGGAGCAGGGGAGAGTTCTGGCTCTCGTCCACCAGGGCTCAGGGAGCCAGGACTGAGCTGGAAGCATCAGACAAGCTCTGTCTCCTGGTAGCAACTATTTAAAGCCAGACTGACAGAGGAAACTTTTATTATTGGATGCACATTCCGAAGCTGTGACGGATATCTTATGCGGACAAGGGGAGAATATAGGGAAGACCTGTCCTTCATCTCATCAGTGCCAGGCACTGACCATTTCCCCAACTCTCACTCTGGGTAACCAGTGGAGCTAACAAGACATGCAAAATGGAATTCTGGTACTTATAGTCTCACAACAACTGGAGAGCTACAGGGTACATATCTCTGCATTATAATTGTTCCACTAAGGATGAGGGGCTGCATACCCATATCCTGAAGATAACATGTTAAGGGTTCTTTTACACAAATTAATACAGGTTGAGTATCCCTTATCCAAAATGCTTGGGACAAGAGGTATTTTGGATATGGGATTTTTCCGTATTTTGGAATAATTGCATACCATAATGAGATATCATGGTGATGGGACCTAAATCTAAGCACAGAATGCATTTATGTTACATATACACCTTATACACACAGCCTGAAGGTCATTTTAGACAATATTTTTTATAACTTTGTGCATTAAACAAAGTGTGTCTACATTCACACAATTCATTAATGTTTCATTTACACCTTATACACACAGCCTAAAGGTCATTTAATACAATATTTTTAATAACTTTGTGTATTAAACAAAGTTTGTGTACATTGAGCCATCAAAAAACAAAGGTTTCACTATCTCACTCTCACTCAAAAAAGTCCGTATTTCGGAATATTCCGTATTTCGGAATATATGGATATGGGATACTCAACCTGTATTCCTCCTGCACTCAAGTTGTTTTAAAGATCATTCCCTTACCCCCACAGTAATACGGTGAAGATATCTGTCCTGGGACATCATCCATTTGCTGAACTGTACAGTACTTACAATAAAGAGCCTTCCTGCCCAGAGTCTAATGGTCCTGAGCACCAGGTGAGGGAAGCAGCAGGTACAGACCACAGCAAGAGCACTGCAGACACCTGGAACGTCTAGCTCTGTGACAGATCGGAGGTGATTATTAGACAAGCAGAGATCCCTAGTGATTGGACAGAACACCAATTGCTGTATAACTATAGGAAAGGGGGTGAAAAAAACTTAGCTGACTGTATATTTTATAACCTGTAAAATAAAGGGACATTTGAAATATATAGGATTCATTTTCAATAAACTTTATGTAGAGTCAGTAAACATATGGGTAGAATTCATTAACATAAGACAGAACTGCCTAGATGGCCAAAGTACAATGGAATATTATTCTCAGACTCCCATGGAAGAGCACCAGAAAGTGGCCAACTAAACAACCACCAGCCATAGAAATACTCTTGTATTAGTGAAGTAGAGCTATATAAAACAAAATGAACAAAACCAAAATTAAAAGTAGATAATGTTTGACAATTTATTGAGGACCACTTGCTACGGGCAATGAATAGGTTAAAATTATCTTTCAGACTAATCCTTTGGGGATCCCTCTGGATTCTGTGCTCACTCTTTTTCCACCAACTCCATGAGCTGGAGATTGGGCAGTTCCCCTAGAGGCAGCAACTCCCCCTTGTCTTGTACAGTCTGTGGCATTTTGTCTCTTACTGACTGTGCCATTCAAGCTTTCAAGAGCTTTGCTCCAAAATACCATCCCCTGCCAGCTAATGGAAACACTTACTCATCCACTCACAGATTCTGACTTATTCATCCCTGCAAAGCTTTGTAGTGACTTCAGAGATTCCTCATCCAAAAACACACAGAAAACATTTTTGGTGGGACCCACAGAGAACATTTTTGGTGGGACCCACAGGAGCTCCTGCACAGAGCTTGAAAATCCAATTCTGCTCTTATAGTGGCCAACGCAGAAGTGAATGTGGGTTGGCTGTAACTGCACCGCTAGCACAAAACTAAGGGCCTAATTCAGCATGGATCGCTATTTAGTGAAATCGCAAATTGAGGGATTATCGAATGACTGCGCATGCCTAGCATTTGCACTGCACAGGCACAAGGGGTAATAGCGACAGAAAATGCGTACAAATCATAATTGCAATATAGGCGCTGTTTCACTGACAGCAAGCTGGCATTTCTGGGCGGAAACCTGGCGTTTTCTGGGTGTGTCAGAAAAAACACAGGCGTATCCAGGCGTTTTTGGGGAGGGTCTCTGACGTCAGCGCAGACCACTTCCAGGCCGTCTCAGTCACAGATTAGTGGCAGCCTCAGACCTACTAAAAAATCTTCGATGTTCCGAAAATTGCGCATGCATCTGCGAACGGATAGCGCTCTGCGATGCATTCGTAAACTTGCACGGGGCGTTTTCCCTTCCTGTAGGGGCAGCGCCTATCTACTCACAGACAACTGCAATTTCTCTAGAATAACGATCCATGCTGAATAAGCCTCTGAATGCGAAGATTTGCCCATATGCAAAGCTGTACATAATCTCGGTGGCTGGACCACTGTAATCACTGCTTGATTAGAACATTCACTTACACTCCAATAGTATGTAACGGCTTCTACCCTTCAGCATTGCTAGTTTGGATTCTGCATCACAGTCCAGCTGCACCATACTGTATGAACAGGCCCAGGTGACAAACGCACAGCACTGTTATATTTCTTTCTGCAGACGGGACTGCATGCTTGCTGATGAATACTCTGTTCTGTACTTCTAGCGATTGCTAACTTATAGTTCTGTTTTGTTCCAAAAATGAATACACAAAATCTGTACTACACCCATAAAGTAACCTCGGTGCTATGATGTCGTTCTGAATTTTCGGGATAAGCTGTAAGTACAGTATTCCAGTTTAAATGTCAATAATTACAAAAGCAGTCACTGCCCTGGGAAAGCGTTATAAAAAGAAAAACTGTGTAAACAACATATGGTAAACTTTACACACAAGGTTACAAAAAAGATAATAATAATTGGCTGTTCTGACAAATATTTTAAAGTTTACATTTTCCCTACAGCGCTGTGCTTGTACATAATGGCCATAAAGGCTAAACCACAGGTAAGAGAATAATAATAATAAAAAAACTCCTGAAAAAAAAAAAGTAGCAGATGGATGGATGGGGTGCATATGATGTTCTGTTCTATAAATGCCAATCTGTGCTGAGTTTAAACATATGTTCCCCCCCCCTTTTTTTTTTTTTTACATGATTTAACCATTTTAACAATTAGGGGTTTTCATATGTTCATGGCCAGACCTTGGTTTTGTACACCATCATAGTGATTTCTAGACAAGTAAG
This sequence comes from Pseudophryne corroboree, assembly GCF_028390025.1. Taxonomy (NCBI): domain Eukaryota; kingdom Metazoa; phylum Chordata; class Amphibia; order Anura; family Myobatrachidae; genus Pseudophryne; species Pseudophryne corroboree. Next base: position 199,103,733 of record NC_086450.1, on the reverse strand, counting down.
GCTTTACTCCGATTTATATATAATTTTTATTGTTGCGTAAGTTAGAATTATATTATTTATCCAAGGGTTTCATTTCTGGATGCAGCATCTCAACATAGATTATACTGTAAATCCTCTTCTTTCATGTCCAGTACTTATGCCCTTATCTCCTACTTGTTAGCAGTGGCCCTGAACCTGTCTGCTGCAGCTGTCATCTAGTGTACAGGTTCAGCCAGAGCCGATTTGGTGGTTATAGAGACTGTACATGCAGAATGACATTGCTTTGTATCCTGATATGTTATGCTTTGTTTGTATTGTAAGTTGTATGCACTTTCTATCCTGTAATGTTTGCGCTGTCTCTATATATGCAGTGCACTCTGAAAGGTGAGGAAGATCCCTTGTGTCGCCCAATAAAGGATAATGATGATCATCAGGATAATATTAATAATACTATAGAAAGAAGCACTTACATCAGATCCTTTTATTTCCTTTAGGATAGATTGATAGGAGAGCGTTCCTACTAATTTTTTCATAGATTCTAAATTTTTATAATAATAATATTAATTTTAAAATGTTTTTAATGTATTAATTTTATTTGAACTAGCAAGCCGGAATCAGGTTTCTTTTAATGCCAAAATGACAGATTTATTGTAACACAGATATAGCAGCAGCGGCACTGAGGTTGATCCAGAGGTGGCCGCTGTTTCAGTTTTCAGGTAGTTTCCCGATGTTTGCAAGTGCAGTGCGCATGTGCCTCAAAATAGCTATGACGTAGCAGTGCCCCATAAGCCACAGCATAACTTGCAGCGACGTAGCAGAAAATGGGGGGATGCATTGACCGCATTTTCTGGGCTTGCCTGAGCCAGAGGGTGCATCTTCAGACACGGTGTCACTGGCCCGGGCAGTGCAGTTTTGCCCCGACATCCTGAGTAACCTGAGACTTACAAAGACGTCAAATGGGCCAGGTGATGTTACGATGTGGATCCAATGCTGCATCGTTGGATGCAGACAGCAGGTCTGTGAAGCCAGCAGGGAGCAGCTTTTTACAAAAGACACCACCTGTTGCATTAGCATATACACTCCGATCAGCTGCGACCAAAGACGCAACACCAGTCATCACTGCGCCCACCTGTGAATCAGCCCCACTGTTTGATACAGGCTACAGTGTATAGATCCATAACAGATGGAACCCTGTTGATGTCACCTGTGCTGTACCTAGAAACCTATGCTTCCACATTAGGTGTATACTTATTTACAGCAATCAGCTGGCAGAGAACTGCAAATGTTGGCGAGATAAACAGATCAGCAGCAGATGGGAATAAGTTAATATTTTGGGCACTTTACTACAATTGGAGAATGAGAGAAATAAATTGTGGGGAAAAAATTAAGACTAAAAAACACAATACACCACCACAATAACTTTAATCTGCCAGTTTACGTCCTGTAACGTAAACCATAACAAAGCATGGGCGTAACAATAGTTGGTGCAAGGGGTGCCATTGTTATGTGGCCTAGAAGCTTAGAGGGGGTCTGGACCAATTTCCCAGATTTGCCTGCTAAGCAACTGGGTCTGATCCATTGCCCAGCCTTAATTGTGACATTAAATTAGAGTAGTGTATAGTGGATGGTATAATGGTAAGGGGGCACTGTAATGCGGAATAATATGAACTGGAGGGCAATGTAACGTGTCATAATCTGATCTTTTCATTGTAATGTGGAGGGCACTATAATGTTACATAAGAAGACCTGGTGCACTTTTATGTGGCACAATATGAAATGGAGGCAATATAGTGTGGCAGACTATGAACTGGGGCACTGTAACATGGCATAAACTGAAATGAAGGGCACTCTAATGTGGCACAGCATGAACAGGGAACACAGTAATGTGGCATAATGTGACCTGGGGACACTATGTCATAATGTGAATTGTGGATACTGTGTGGCATAATGTGTACTGGCAGACCTACAATGTGACATAACGTAAACTAGGGCACTACTATGGGGAAAAATATTAACTAGGGCACTACTATGGTTCAGAAAATGAACTGGTGCACTATTATCAGACATAAAAATAACTGCTGCAGAGAGGTGTCTTCCAAAAAGCACTTCAATATGTTGCTATGGGGCCCACAAAGTTTGTTACACCCCTGATTCAAAGTAATAATAATAATAATAAAAATTTTATTTATATAGCGCTCTTTCTCCAATAGGACTCAAGGCGCTTAACAGATACATAGCATAATATAGTACAGAAAATAATAAAGTACAATTTCATAAAATACAGAAGCATGAAGATACTAAAAGGGACATTATGGAAATGCTTGAGTAAACAGAAAAGTCTTGAGTGTACTTTTGAAGGATTCTATAGTTGGGGCCTCTCGCACTGTGCGGGGAAGTGAGTTCCATAGAGTCAGAGCCGCATGACTAAAAGCTCGACCCCCAGATGAATTACGGGAGATTCTAGGTACTGCTAAAAGTCCTTCATCTACAGATCGCAGTAATCGAGTGGGGCAGTATGGGGTCAGAAGCTGTTTCAGGTACCTTGGGCCTTGGTCATGTAATGCTTTGAAACTCAGTAAGCCAATCTTGAAGACGATTCGCCATCTTACAGGCAGCCAGTGAAGGGAGTAGAGGATGGGTGTTATGTGGCTAGAACGGGGCTGGTTGTTTAATAGCCTGGCAGCTGTGTTTTGCACCAGCTGTAAGCGTTGCAATTCTTTTGCTGGTAGACCAAGGTAGAGGGCATTACAGTAGTCTAAACGAGATGATACAAATGCATGTATGACTTTTGGCATATCATCTGAGGGAATTAAGTGCTTGATTCTGGCTATGTTCCTCAGGTGAAAGAATGAGGATTTGATTGTGGCTGATATCTGATGTTTAAGTGTCAAGCCACCATCCAGGACAACGCCAAGATTCCGCACACGATCACTGGTCTGTAATTCTGAATCCCTGAGTGTAAGTCCAGTTGGTTGGCTATGCTGCAGTCTTGTCCTTTGATGTTGCGGTCGTATCATAAGGACCTCTGTTTTATCCGGGTTCAGTCGCAGCCAACTGGCACTCATCCACTCCTGTAGTTCAGCTAGACAGCCATTTAGGGTTGCTATTGGGTTATCAGTGCCCGGAGCAAAGGACAAGTACAGTTGTGTATCATCTGCATAGCAGTGGTAGACCAGGCCATGGCGCCTGATTATTTCGCCCAATGGGAGCATGTATACTGCAAAAAGCATGGGGGATAGTATAGAACCTTGTGGGACACCACATGGCAATGGCACTGGTGGTGATGAGTATAATCCAGATGATACTCTCTGTGACCTGCCTGTGAGAAATGATTTGAACCAGTTTAGGACTGTGCCATCCAGACCACAGAAATGTATCAGTCGCTCAATCAGAAGCCCATGGTCCACGGTATCAAATGCTGGTGAGAGATCCAGAAGGATTAATATTGAACAGTCACCTCTGTCTTTTGCCATCAGAAGATCATTTAACACACACACCAGGGCTGTTTCAGTGCTATGTCTTCTCCTGAATCCTGATTGAAATGGATCATAAATATCATGGGTTGTCAGGCGGGTTTCCAGTTGATATGCAACCACTTTCTCAATAACCTTTCCCAGGAAAGGAAGGTTTGATACCGGTCTGTAGTTGGTCATGCAGTCGGGATCTAAATTAGGTTTTTTAAGAAGCGGTCTAACAATTGCTTCCTTTAGGGGTCCAGGAAAGATGCCTGTCTGCAAAGAGCATTGAACAATTTTTGCAAAGACAGGACCAATTATATCCATACAACCTATAAGAAGCTTGGTTGAGGCTGGGTCCAGATCACAGGTGGTGGGACGCAAAATCCGAGCAATTTCAGCAGTGTCCTTTACATCCACTGGGTCAAAAGCTGGTCCATGAAGGCAGGTAGCTTATATTGGCAGGCTTTGTAGTTTGGCACTCCTTTGATGGCACTGTGGAGATTCCAGCCCGGATGGTGGATATTTTATCTGCAAAGAAGTTTGCAAACTCATTGCATCTTGCCTGGGAGAGGGTTTCATCAGTCTGCAGGCATGCTGGCTTGCAAAGCATCTCCACTGTGCGGAAAAGTTGAGCTGGCCTATTGTTTGCTGCTGTGATCTCATTTGACAGGAACTGTGATTTCTTTCGAGTGTACACTCAAGAAGGCAAAGGTATGCTTTACAACATGCTTGCAGCCTACCGTCACTGGTCAGTTTAATAAAGGTGTATACACACGGTGAGATAAATCTGTAAGATTTTCACTATATAGTCAAAATCTTATGAAAAGTTAGTGCATATCTCAAGGTGTTAGGCAGCTTGCGATACAGATTCGATCCCGATGCTCGCTCCCGTGGGGCAAAGCTAGATAGACTGTGCAGGCAAGTCAATCTTGAATATCTAGTGTACTATCTAGTACAAAGTATAGTCAAAATTGGCACTTAGTCAGAATCGTACATAGACAAAATCTCAAGCACAGATAGTCAAAATCTGTGCTATCTGAGCTCTGGGGGAGTTCAAGGGAAATCGCATAGTCAAAATCGAACATAGCAAGGATCTCACCATGTGTACACACCATTACCTCTATGGAAAAGGAAATGTTCCTACCTTAAGCTAATGGCTAATTATATATAAATTTGAAGCATGTGGCAATACTTGGTAAGGGAATAAGAGAAAGCCCCAGGACACAAGATTTAACTCCAGGACTGAACGCAGACAGTTGATCTTCCAGAGAGTTCTTTGGACGCTGATCAATAACCAAGTAGGCCACCAGTCAGCACTGAGGATTATTTATACACTTCTACTGACCATCCAGGCTCGAGGGCTGCTGGAGTTTGAAAACACTCGTATCAAAAGCCCTGGCAGAATACAGCAGTGTGGTCAGAGCCGTTTACACACAGCACACAACCTGTCTCAGAACACACAGTGATTTAGCAGAAGCCAAATTAAACACACAGGTTAGAAGCAGCTTTGTAAACTGGCACGACTACAAAACAGCCATTGCATGAAGATCATACAGCTAGAACTGGTAGGGACTCCTGCCCATTATACCGGCAATGTTCTCACCCTACGAATACAAAGATGTCCTGATGCTTTTTAGCTGCCATGATTGGTAGCTTGTGGTCACCCTGTTGTATAGTAGAAATCAGGCCAAGCCGGGCATCTATTAATATTATTATTTTTTTATTACAGTGCAGCATCCATGGTGTGAGCTTAAGTATCAGACACCTGCATTTCTATATTATACAGCCTTGTGTGTATTTTCTGCAAGTGACTGAGTTACCTCTGCTCAAACCACTGATGCTGCCTATTCTTTCATTTCATTTAAAATTAAATGATTATGTTTTTTAATTATGTATGTAATAATCACTGCAACTCATGATTTCAACTGGAAACCTTGTGGTTAGCTGGGTAAAGTAAAACATTACTCCTGAAGAAACAGTACTATATTATATAATGGCAGCAAACAACCCAACAGTTAAAAAGCTGTTGATAATCACCTTAAGGCCCATACACACTAAACAAGCCCATGCCGACGCAGATATTGGCGGCGGCGGGACCCGGCATCGGCAAGTGCATACACACTTGGCGATGTCAGCAGGGAAGGGAGCGACGGCGGGGAAGGGGCAACGAGGGGGGCGGTAGGGGGAACGACGACCATGCTGCATCTGCAGCATGGTTGTTGTTAACGAGAACTTTCCTCGTCTGTACATGTCCAGACGAGGGTGGGGGTCATTAACGATGCGCGGGAGCGTGCATCGTTAACGACATTGCGTGTACACACTAGTGTATATGGGCCTTTATTTGTATGTGAACATTGGGCTGTATGAGAACATGTGACTAGTGGGATTCAGTCTGGCAGATATGATTAAGGAATATGTTATTTTTTGGCTAGTTACCATTAGAAGAAAAGGCAGCTTGTTAAGCAATTTATGTACTAGGCACATTGCGTCTTCAGTACCCAACAGAATTGGGTTCAAGGTCACAAATTCTTTCAGAGTCAAGAGAAGGAATTTCAGACGAAGGATTTCAAATGTTACAGAAGAATGGAAAAATACCACAGGAGGAATCAAAAATGTTCATGGTCTCTCTACCAGTCTTATAATATATAGGACCTCATTCAGAGATGGACGCAGATCTTTGGATCCATCTCCTCACATGCTGGGGGCCGTCCAGGACACAGTACGACCACCCATAATGTGCGGCACTGCCTCACGAAATTGCGGACGCATCGATTTGTGGTTGAACCCTGCCTGCACAGCCTGGCTGTGCTGACAAGCTGTCCGCAGCCGCCATGAAAACGCTGCAAACACGACCCCGTTTGGCACAGTACGCACCACTGTAACGCCGTGTTGCCGACCCCCGATGGCCGCTGCTGTCAATCACCTTGCGGCTGCATCCTGGAAGGTGTGTGGACACAGCAGACCCCCTTGAAGCGCCTGCTGCGTGCGAACACGCGGCTGCGTCCAGGTATGAATGACCCCTATAGTATGCTATTAGCTATAAAATGGGCTCTATAACGCTAGTGCTTTCTCCTATGAGCGTCAAAGAAATTACTTTAAAATAAAATAAACATCACAAAACACGATGAGACTGATAACAAAATGTTCAGATACCAAATGTTTATCTGTGTCTGTCACTTCAAGGTGTCAGCTTCCTACCACCACCCCCCTTCACTATGGATCTCTTTCCACCAAACTGTGGTACGCTACCTCCTGACGCCAGTAAATCACAGAGGGTGACATCTGCCTGACACTCCGTGAAAGATAAAACCTTTCCTCCCTGTGACTGGCAGACAAACATTCTGCAAATAAAGCAGGTACACTGAGCACCTCCTTGTTGCTTCCGTCTTATTTCTGTCTAAGAACTGGCACCCCATTTCCTGCAACCTTCTCTGGCTTTCAGAGAAGCCAAAAACCAGGGTAGATTCTATTGAGAGGCAGCAGACTGCTTTACAAATGACAGTATGGCTATTTAATATCATGATGGGATTTAGGTATTAACAAACTCGCACAGTGCAGTAACCTAGTGCAAGCAGATACTACAGCAGCTCCAGGAGCCTAATACAAGCTAATTGCTTGCTACAGTTACTGCTCTATGTAGATGTGAATTAAATAAGCCTGATAATAAGATGATTGCCATCTGTACTTTATAAACTGCGCTAGGACGTAGAACCTACCTGTGTTATAATCTTTAGCCGCACTCATCACTTGTGCAAAGCTGGTTAGCCACTTGAGGTGGCGAGGGTCTTGTTATCAACTTGCAAACGTAACTAAGATTTCTGCCATTTATGTAAAAAATCACAGCTTTTTACTATTTTCCTGCAGTGTGGTGGGGGATTTTTGTGGCTTTTTCTTTCCTGGATAGCTCCACACTATCTAGCAACTGCTGCTACTTATATGGTACTAGACAATCAGCTAACAAGGAGTCTGTAAAATTTCGGAAGATCCATTTACGTTTTCACACTTATCAATATAAACGGTTACCTGGAGTTCTGGAATATATGCACATAGAAGCTGATGCAGAGCTGCATTCAGTCCATTTTGTGTACGGACTTTCTGATCTGCCGCACTGTGCAAGTACAGTAGCGACTGCAAGCATCTGCGGGAGTTTCCGAGTCATATGCATCTCAGTCACAGCTCCCTTTGCCACAGTGCCACTGATTGGTCGCAACTGGCACTGGAACATGTATACAGTGCTGCGGTCTATGCAGATCTGTGCGTATGCAGAGACTGGTCTGATTCTACATCATGATTCTTATACTGTAATAGAGGAGCACAAGTCTGCGCACAGGCAAATATCCCTGTTTTGTTCTGTGCGAGTGCAATGGGCTGTAACTTGTGTGCAAGTCTGCATAAGTCCTTTCTAGTTTAGTAATTCCACTTTAACACTTACGATTTCTTCCACCCATAGCCAGAGTTTTTGTATTTGGATCCTAACAACCAGATGAACTATAATTATTAATTTGGCTACTTTTTTTAATTTTTTAATTTTTAAGTTTTAGGGGTTTTTTATTCCAGAAATTATTTTTTTTTGGACTACACAACCATTATTAGTCAGACACAGAAAGATGTAAATAACCATAGGTCCATGAATATATCAGAAGAGGAGATTCCATCATGATCCACTCTGCGGTCACTCTACACCTGGAAAAGCCTTGTGGATAAACCAGTAGCAGACGGAATTCTTGCACTACGATGTGCTGCTTTCTGCCAGGGAACTGGACGTTTCTAGTCAGGTGCAAACATTCCCCATGTCATCAGCGGACACACAGTTACCCTATCTTAGCCCCATGACTTTTCACCTTGCTCTCTGTTCTCAATTTACTCAGCCCCCAGCAAAGGCTGGTGTGTCCCCGACCACCCAAAGACCCTGCCTTTCCTGCCCTGAGTAATTCCGGCATTCACTGCTCACGTGTTGCTGAAAGGCTGATGCTTGCTGTAACCATACAACTTCTATTCTTACTGAAAGGAAAACTGGGAAGAGTGTGGAACTTCCTTTGTCAACACAGGTCAGTGTGGGAATGTTTCCGGACACTAGCTGTAAGGAAATAAATGATAGCCATTGAACAGGGCGCATACAGCTCCTGACTTGGCAACGGAGTATGCATAAAGAACAGGGTATGGGTGAAGATGGAACAAACCCAAAAGTGAATAGTTTCTCCTCTGAGAAAGTCCTATCAAATGTAATAATCTGTACAATATAAAACTTCCATTATGCTTTCGCAATGAGAAAAGATAAAATCAGTTACAAACGCCCACCTAATCAGGATCCAGTATTAACACCCAAAACCACAAGGCAGCCCAGAATTGTATAAGAAGGTATGGACAAAAGAAACTGTTTTCTCTGTTCTAGCTAGTTATCTAAATGGATATCTGGCAATAACACGATTGTATAACATGCATGTTGGTGAAGTCATATTGTTTACCTGAGGAGACAGAACTGACAACCTGCCAAAGCATAAGTCTCTACATACCAAATAGGAAAATAAGGGTCATTTATGACCCAATGCTGAACTGCCAATAAACTAAGCTTCACCACACCCCAAATTATAAATGCTCTGCTTTGGTTCAAGAACAGTTGAGGGATATTCAAAAGTGCAACAAAATAAAACGTCCAGTATTTGTTAAGATGTGTTTAACCAAGGTCTCAGCATCTTATAGTATACAATATTCATGTCATACCCATCCATAATGTTCCTAGTTTATTAGCCAATCACACAATTGGAATGCTCACAACAGCACAGAGTATTTGAGGAGGCAAATGTGCAGATTTTTTGGGAGGCATTTGACCTGTCCAGTAATGAGACTGTGTTAGTGAGGACAGTGCTGCAAGAGACAGGCAGTGAAATGATGCGAGGTGGGGAACGGAGTTATATAGTAGAAGGCGCAGAGTCCACTAATAGCACAGAGTATGGTGGTCATTTCGAGTTGCTCGCTCGCTAGCTGCTTTTAGCAGCCGTGCAAACGCTAAGCCGCCACCCTCTGCGTGTGTATTTTAGCTTAGCAGAAGTGCAAACAAAAGGTTCACAAAGCGGCTACAAAAATTTTTTGTGCAGTTTCAGAGTAGCTCCAGACCTACTCAGCGCTTGTGATCACTTCAGACTATTTAGTTCCTGTTTTGACGTCATGAACACGCCCTGCGTTCGGCCAGCCACGCCTACGTTTTTATCTGGCACGCCTGCGTTTTTACGCTCACTCCCTGAAAATGGTCAGTTGACACCCAGAAACGCCCTCTTCCTGTCAATCACTCTGCGGCCAGCAGTGCGACTGAAAAGCTTCGCTAGACCTTGTGTGAAACTCCATCGTTCGTCGTAATAGTATGACGCGCGTGCGCATTGCGCTGCATATGCAGAAGTGCCGGTTTTTTGCCTGATCATTGCGCTGCGACCGAAATCTGCTAGCGAACAACTCGGAATGACCCCCTATATCAGGAAATGAGCAATGGGTTTGTGTCTGGGACAGTGTAAATGTGTGAAGAGGTGAATGGAGTCAGCAGGAAGCCAGAGAGTTATACTGTAGAAGAAGGTCCCCCAGCAGCACAAATTAGTGATGTGAGGCTTCATGTCAAACTGATATAGTATAATGCTGATGTTAAATGAACCATTATACATACCTCCCAGTATTGGGGAGTTTGTAATTAGGATGGGGGGCGTGGCTGCATCAGGGTGGGCGTGGTCACATCCTATGATCAGCGTTTTAAACAAAAATAAAAACAGAATTACCATTATTATGTTAATACCTAGAAATGTGGCCGCAAATAAAGCCAAGCATGCTAATCGCTGAACAGTACACTCAAATGCACCAAACTCAAGATCCCATGCCATATGAAACAAAATTCATAAATCAAATATGTTCATTCTGTCCATTTGTTTTCAGCATTTCTAAAAGGCACTGTAGTCGTTCCAATTATATATAACCAATAATCAGAAGGAGTCAGCCATAAGGGGAGTAGTGTTCCTGTAGAAACCCTGAGATCACAGTAATGAAGAGCAAGAAACCCCACTATTGCTTAGAATTCAACTATTTCTTATACTTTATCATTAGACTCATGCCACTATAAATGACAAACATGTACCTTCCAGACTGTCCTCTCGATGTGTGTTAAAATTGTCGTAAGAGTCCCAGCGGATGAGTGGATCGGAAGTGTTGTAATCAACAGAGACACTTGGCCCATTTTCCAGGTGTTCCATTCCTGGCAAAGAAAGGTCTGATTACTAAGAAAGAACTAGAAAAGACTTAAAAAGCTCATGTCGCCTAAACACAATACAAAACAGTTTATAGGCAGCGCAAAATACTTTTTGGGTCCAATGTGCATACAGATGTGTCCACTCACCTCTAGGCTCCCTGCACATTAAACAGCCCTTCTAGTCACACATGTTGTGGCATGACTTGGTAGCACTGAGCGAATTTTCGTGCTACTTTTTCCATTAAAATTAATCTTATTCACAAAATGATGCAAATAAGACTCATAAGCAGCTTTTGCTAATTACAGTGATATCATGCCTATATTCTGTGTGCGACTGCGGCTGTATCTGAATATGAAATGCTATGCTACAGTGATCTCTTAGAAAACACTTTAACGTAGCATTTTGTATGCAGGCACAGTCGCACACAGAATATAGGCATACCGCATATCATTTTAATCAGCAGAGTCTGCGTGTGCAGCTTATTTGCTTAGTGATGCAAATAACACACATTTTTGTCAAAAAAAAAAATGCTAAAGTAGTTGCACGGGACCTGTCAGCTCACTCACGCAAGACATCACCCGCTGCGTGGCGTATTGAGGCAAGATGTATGAGGACACATCTGTATGTATTTGTGCAAGTGCATATAGCTTTGTCAGAGGGCACTGGTCTGTGGGAAAAATGGCAGCATTTGAGGCGGTAGAGGGTGAAATGAAGGTTTGTTTTTTTCAATGAAGCAGTGAATTTACTAAATTTTTAGAGTGGTGCAGGGAAAAACATTCAGTTTTTCTGAAAAAGAGAATATGGAAATGATTGAAAATAGTGGGAAAGGACAGTTTTACGGATTGTTCCATCCTGAGATGAGGAGCTCACCACCATTTCGATACAAAGATTGTTTTAGTTCTAATTTTAAGCAAGCAGAGATCGCTTTGCAATGAGATACATTATGCCATCAAGCTGCACTTGGTAGAAGCAGTGATGTCACTTAATTTCTATCTAATGAATTGGAAGGGTGAGTATTGGTTCAGACCAGAAAAATCTGTATAGCAACTGCATATAAGCATAAAGGGCCTCATGCCTTAGAGATGTCATCCACAAAATCCCAAGGCGGATTACCCAGAGGAAGGCACAATGAGACAACCTACAAGTTTCAAGTAGGTAGGTAGGTAGTATACTGTCTAATTGGAAGGGCCACACACAGTGATGTCAGTCTGTTGGAAAGATCAATGTGATCAAATAATAAATGCTTGTTTCTGGGTTACCAATATAAACACAAGGTCCAATCCCAGGTCGAACTGGGCCAGTTGCGAGAATGCTGGATGGTTTCTTTGATAAACACAAGGTCCAATCCCAGGTCGAACTGGGCCAGTTGTGAGAATGCTGGATGGTCTCTTAGGTGTGTTTGCCTGTGTGGTCTAGTAAATTTACCAAAAAACAGACTTTTGTGCTACATCAAGTTCAAATGCTTCTTTGTTTACACGTTCCGCCTGACTGGAAAGAATGTGCGGTGAAGCTGAGAGGCCACAGGTTCATTTTGTCTCTGGGGTTCTTCCTATTTCAGCCCCTTCAAACGAAGAGAGAGTTCTTCCTCACTATAAAACCATTTGCATTCTCTCCTTCAGAGAATTGCAGAGACATAAATAAGCCTTCGGGATAAACCCACAAATATGAACAAATAGGCACAGAGCACAGTATCAACATATACTATAAGTAGATCAGTCAAATCAAACACAAGTGTCTTATTTTGTTAATTAAAATACATTTCCTCTCACATTCTCAAAAGGATACAACCCCACAAAAAATTCTGCTATATTTTTATGCATAGAACCAAGTAATTACGGTATATGCATCGCAAATCATTATTACGAAGAGTTGGGACATCTGTACCTTGCAGGGGGTTCTTTCCTTAAATAAATCCCTAGATTGGAAAACCCAAGATTTCTGCTTCAGGACAAAAGTTTATTTAAGTTCTGGATGCATTGAAAACAGTGATCACCAGACAGGCTTAGTAGCTACCACACTGCTTCACTGTAGGCACAAGGTAAAAACTATTCACCACACATTTTTTTCCCCTGATTTTAGCACATATCAAGTATGTCTGTGCTTTAAATGTACCTAATAAAAGTGAAAATAAATCCAACCTTTGACTTAAATAAATCTGTGATTTCAGTCACTCGTTTGTGGGCTATACTTTCTAACCACCTAGCAGTCTGACCATCGCTTTCTGTTATTAGTTGCACCATGTGAAGCAGTTATTAATTGCACACAGACTTTAATGTTAGGTGTGATTACTTGCAACTTCTGTAGGCTTGCATAATGAGATTAGTGTTCTCATATAATTTATAGCGTGGATTAGTACATAGTAACACAGTGATTTCTAAGTGCTTAATCTCATTGGACTTAAACTGCATACATCATTTTTTAATATCTGCAATTAAACCTCACAGAGCAGACACTGAAAGAATGACAGCTTGATAGACTTGCTTTGCAAAGTACACAATGGAGATTTGTTGACTGAAACATAAGGACTGCATTCTCAGCTATTTGACCTCTATGAGAACCCATTAGGACTTCTTAAATATGCAGTATGGGATTCACTTTTGAGGTGGGTGTAAAAAATATGGGACACCTGGGCAGGGATGACAACAAAAATCTTCCATCTGTATTTAACAAAATAGCTGATGGTTAACTTTCCAATTAGCACTGTTTTAGTTCTGAGGCTATACACACTGTAACATGGGCCCAATTCAGCATGGATCGCAGAAATGCTGAAATCGCTATTTGCCAATTTCAGCACTTCAGCGCATGCCACTGTGTGCACGCGCAAGGACTTAAACTGTGATCGCATGCAATCGCAGTCCAAGTCCTGGCAGGGTGAGCTGGAATGGAGCATCGACTCAGCGTTTTGTGACGTCGACACAGGAGTGTCAGGACCATTTCCGGGCATCACATGCAGCCACTGTGACCCAGAACACGGCTGCCCGGCGACTGCCTTTGCAGCCAGGCTGCATAGGCAGGAGGCAACCCTTAAGATGCAAGCGCATCACTAGCACTCACATTTTAGTGTGTGTGTGTGTGTGTGTGTGTGTGTGTGTGTGTGTGTGTGTGTGTGTGTGTGTGTGTGTGTGTGTGTGTGTGTGTGTGTGTGTGTGTGTATCCGGCATGCTGGACGGCCCCCCGCATGCTAGAGACTTGAGTTGTAGTGTTGCGATTTCTCGCAAAACTACAACTCATGCTGATTTAGGCCCCATGTCAGGTGTGAAGTCAGTACCAGAAACCCAACTCATTTTTACTCTGAAACACAGGTAGCCCTTAGTGCATAGGAGAAGATTAAGGAGGGAATTCAATTATCCAGTAAATTACATGGGCAAACTGAATTCCCCCCCTAAGGCCACTACAATATACCACAAAGTAGCAGCAAATCAGTAACAACGTGCCCCCATTTTTCTGAACTCCGTCCGCCCCCGTCCCTCCCCATTAACGCAGGCAGAGGCATTCGCGTTTTAGAGAAATGAATGCAGGACAGATTCTGCACATGCGTAGAATGGGTTCTGCACGTGCACAGTCCCCGAACATCGGCTAAATGCAGTGAGGATTGCTTTTGTGATCCTTACTGAATTAGCCCCTTAGTACAGAAATACCGCTATGCTCCCACTAGACAGTGACATTACTGTGGGTATAGCACTAATGTATCACCAGTTCTTTGTTACAATGTACAGATGTGTCCTCATACATCCCTGCTGCAGTCGCGCCAAACAGCCCTCTCTGTGTCTTTTTGCTGAAATTCCACTTAGTCGCAATCCGATGTGACTAAGATGCCCTGGGAGACTGCTGGTTAACTTGGAAGTTGTATGTGTGTGTGGGACAGAGTCCCTGAATCTGTATATGAAGTGCTGTGATGCAGCGGACGCTGCTTATTTCCATGCCAGGGTTCCATTGTCCTTCATATACAGGTTCAGTTGCTCACAGATATCAGTCGCGTATCAAATTAATCAGCACAGTCTCGCGTTGCGACTAGGATGCATTTCTGGCAAACAACAAGACGCCTGTATGTATGAGGACATATCTGTATCGGAGTCAATGGTAAAGAAGTGAAATTCTCACCTTGTATCTTCTCAGGGCCATAGGAGAAAATAAACTCCACTTTTCCATATTCTGGGAACCTCTCATCTGAAAGACAAAAACAGGACTCTATAGTTATATATAACACAACCAAAGTTTCACCATTCTTGGCCATGCTCATTAGCTTCAGCCACCCTGACCAGTAACATGGTTTTTGTTATGCCCCCTTTCTACGAGTTCCAGATGATGAGTCGATAGATAGATAAGGTCGACATGATCAAAAGGTCGAAAATGTAAAATGTTGACATATTCAAATGGTTGACATGATAATGGTCAACACAAGTTTGTTTTGTTTTTCAACATTTACCATTCACGTGAACTACGAATGGAAATAGTAACCTGTGCTGAGCGCAGAGGAGCGAGGCATCTTCACTGAAACATGGCAAGTGAAGCTAGCCTGCAGAGGCACATATTTTCACTAATTTGGCTTATGTGGGGTTAAATATACAATATCATATTAAAAAAAAAAAAAAACTTGTGTTGACCTTTTCCCTGTCAACCTTTTGTGCTGCCTACCTATTGACCCTTTTGACCCAGTCCAACTAGTGCATCTCCGCCACATGGGGTCAATAAACGTCTACATAATATATATAGTAACCTGTAGACTGTCTACCTATTTCTGGTCGCCCCAATGAGCCACACCCTCTACTACATGGCCAGCAAAACAAATTGCACTATTGCAGGGGTTGCAGCAGCCATGGAGATAAGGGGAGGCCATCAACGCTGGAACACCCTCACAACTACTCAGAACATGTCTAACATCATGGTATACAAGTCTAAAGCCAGCTGTGACACACAGAAAATGTAACATGTGATTATTCTTTCGTTTGCTTACAGACAGGAATGCCTGGTGTCTATAGATATTATAAGTATCTCTATATATTTCATGACCATTTCTAACAAATGCCTAAAACGTTATACTCATATACGGATATATATATACTTTAGGTTTAGTGTCCTCTTATTGTCATTGAAGAGCTGTATTCCAGATGATTTCTGATTATTGTGCATTAGCTGGGATAGTTGCCAGTAAGTTCTGCAGCGTCCTGCCGTCATTCAGCATTACGAATACCTGACATAACTGCAGCATTAATAGGTTCTCAGCATCAGATCCTCACGTGAGGTGCCACAACAAAATAAAAGATCACTACTAACTGCAACATCGTGGCTAATATTGGTTCAAGGCTAAAGGTCACAAGCTGACGGCAACATGTTAAACCATATCCATGACAGAGGAACAGGTGCTAAATGATTAACGTAAAGGACGTGGCTTATTTCCATGTCAGCACCCAATAGAAAATATCAGCTTACGCATTGTGTGGAGCTTTTACACAGGCGGAGAAACTCAACTGCATTCATCTCACTGAGCACCGGGGACTGAATTAAAATAAAATAGCAATTAAATGAGTATATAGTGTGATAAAAGAGATCTGACAGCATTCTTCTGGTCAATGCTAATGAGAATTAGAAGAACCACCAATCAGAAAACCATAGGACAAACGTAAAAAAAGAGATAAACTTCTCTTCACAGTTAATTTATCAGATAGACAGACAGATGGATAGATTAGTAGTACTATACAACACAATAGGATTTGATGAACTATTTTTCTCTATATGGGTGACAGTAACAGGTGAAATGCTAAGGCCTTAAGGGACTGTGGGGCTGATTCAGAGGTGGATGCTGAGGCAGTGTGTCTGCAATTTGCCGATGTTTACAGATCTGTGCATGCGCTGCTCATCTGGGGCTGAGGTGTAGCTTTCAGTGCCGCAAACGCCACAGCACGACTTACCTGCTGCTGGCATTTAAGTGCTTCGACATGCAGCGTCCTCAAAACTGGGGTGGGTGGGGTGGGGTTAGGGGGGGTGTCACACATTTTCTGGGTTGTCTGATTTCACTGGACATCCTGAGTAATCTGAGTGTTACTCAGAAGTCCGATGTTCACACTCAGAAGATGATGTTGCTTCTTCGATGTTGCAGATCAGACAAGCCTGCAGTGGGCGTCTATTTACTTTTCATGCCTCCTGTGGCTTTAGCATAATTTAGCACAGCTGCTGTGTACAAAGTTGCAGTGACTGTGCTACAGCGTCCACCTCTGAATCAGCTCCTGTAACTCCAATTGTGCCTAGAACGGGGGAAAGTATATGTACAGTATGTGAACATAGGATGGGATGGCCTAACATTGAATGATCATGCAGCAAATAATAATATTTGTTTTTATTTAGAAATCAACCACATTGGCCCTATTGTCCTGCGGGACTTCACAGAGTGACCATGGACAGAGGGAATTGGGGATTGAGTCTTACCAACCAATAATGGTCTCATCTTCTTCCAGGCATTTGTAATTGTAATGGGCAGCACGGATGGTGTAATTTAGCATTATTGCCTTACAGCATTGAGGACATGGGTTTAATTCCCACCTTGGTTCTAACTGTGTGGAGTTTGTATCTTCTCCCCATGCTTGCATAGGTTTCTTCCAGGTACTCCAGTTTCCTCCCACAATCCAAAAATACATTGGTAGGTTAATTGGCTCCCAAACAAATTAACATTAGTGAGAATATGTGTACATGTGGTAGGGAATATAGATTGTAAGCTCCACTGGGGCAGGAACTGATGTTTATAGCCAAATATCTGTAAAGAATTGCGCAATATGTGTGCGCTATATAAATAACTGGTAATAAATAATAAGAATTTACTTACCGATAATTCTATTTCTCGTAGTCCGTAGTGGATGCTGGGGACTCCGTCAGGACCATGGGGAATAGCGGCTCCGCAGGAGACAGGGCACAAAATTAAAAGTTTGACCACTAGGTGGTGTGCACTGGCTCCTCCCCCTATGACCCTCCTCCAAGCCTCAGTTAGGATACTGTGCCCGGACGAGCGTACACAATAAGGAAGGATTTTGAATCCCGGGTAAGACTCATACCAGCCACACCAATCACACTGTACAACTTGAGATCTGAACCCAGTTAACAGCATGATAACAGAGGAGCCTCTGAAAAGATGGCTTCCAACAATAATAACCCGATTTTTGTAACAATAACTATGTACAAGTATTGCAGACAATCCGCACTTGGGATGGGCGCCCAGCATCCACTACGGACTACGAGAAATAGAATTATCGGTAAGTAAATTCTTATTTTCTCTGACGTCCTAAGTGGATGCTGGGGACTCCGTCAGGACCATGGGGATTATACCAAAGCTCCCAAACGGGCGGGAGAGTGCGGATGACTCTGCAGCACCGAATGAGAGAACTCCAGGTCCTCCTTAGCCAGGGTATCAAATTTGTAGAATTTTACAAACGTGTTCTCCCCTGACCACTTAGCTGCTCGGCAGCGTTGTAATGCCGAGACCCCTCGGGCTGCCGCCCAAGGTGAGCCCACCTTCCTTGTGGAGTGGGCATTTACAGATTTTGGCTGTGGCAGGCCTGCCACAGAATGCGCAAGTTGAATTGTGCTACAAATCCAACGAGCAATCGTCTGCTTAGACGCAGGAACACCCAGCTTGTTGGGTGCATACAGTATAAACAGCGAGTCAGCCTTTCTGACTCCAGCCGTCCTTTAAATATATATATATATTTTTAAGGCTCTGACAACGTCGAACAACTTGGAGTCCTCCAAGTCGCTAGAAGCCGCAGGCACCACAATAGGTTGGTTCAGGTGAAACGCTGATACCACCTTAGGGAGAAACTGAGGACGCGTCCGCAGTTCTGCCCTGTCCCAATGGAAAATCAGATATGGGCTTTTGTACGATAAAGCCGCCAATTCTTACACTCTCCTGGCCGAAGCCAGGGCCAGTAGCATGGTCACTTTCCATGGTCACTTTCCATGTAAGATATTTCAAATCCACCGATTTGAGTGGCTCAAACCAATGGGATTTGAGAAATCCCAAAACTACATTGAGATCCCACGGTGCCACTGGAGGCACAACCGGGCTGTATATGTAGTACTCCTTTGACAAAAGCTTGGACTTCAGGAACTGAAGCCAATTCTTTCTGGAAGAAAATCGACAGGGCCGAAATTTGAACCTTAATGGACCCCAATTTGAGGCCCATAGACAATCCTGTTTGCAGGAAATGTAGGAATCGACCCAGTTGAAATTCCTCCGTCGGAGCCCTCTCCTTCAGGATCCGGCGTTCAACCGCCATGCCGTCAAACGCAGCCGCGGTAAGTCTAGAGGTAGAGTGCACGGATCCTCCGTGCGCATCTCTTGAAGTTCCGGGTACCAAGTCCTTCTTGGCCAATCCGGAGCCACGAGTATCGTTCTTACTCCCCTTCGCCTTATAATTCTCAGTACCTTGGGTATGAGAGGCAGAGGGGGGAACACATACATTGACTGGTACACCCATGGTGTTACCAATGCGTCCCCAGCTATTGCCTGAGGGTCTCTTGACCCGGCGCAATACCTGTCCAGTTTTTTGTTGAGGCGGGACGCCATCATGTCCACCTTTGGTTTTTCCCAACGGTTCACAATCATGTGGAAGACTTCTGGGTGAAGTCCCCACTCTCCCGGGTGGTGATCGTGTCTGCTGAGGAAGTCTGCTTCCCAGTTGTCCACTCCCGGAATGAACACTGCTGACAGTGCTATCACATGATTTTCTGCCCAGTGAAAAATCCTTGCAGCTTCTGCCATTGCCCTCCTGCTTCTTGTGTCGCCCTGTCTGTTTACGTGGGCGACTGCCGTGGTGTTGTCCTACTGGATCAACACCGGCTGACCCTGAAGCAGAGGTCTTGCCAGGCTTAGAGCATTGTAAATTGCCCTTAGCTCCAGTATATTTATGTGAAGTGAAGTCTCCAGGCTTGACCACACTCCCTGGAAATTTCTTCCCTGTGTGACTGCTCCCCAGCCTCTCAGGCTGGCATTCGTGGTCACCAGGACCCAGTCCTGAATGCCGATTCTGCGGCCCTCCAAAAAGGTGAGCACTCTGCAACCACCACAGAAGAGACCCCCTTGTCCTTGGAGACGGGCTATCCGCTGATGCATCTGAAGATGCGATCCGGACCATTTGTCCAGCAGATCCCACTGAAAGGTTCTTGCGTGGAATCTGCCGAATGGAATCGCTTCGTAAGAAGCCATCATTTACCCAGGACTCTTGTGCATTGATGCACTGACACTTTTCTTGGTTTTAGGAGGTTCCTGACTAGCTCGGATAACTCCCTGGCTTTCTCCTCCGGGAGAAAAACCTTTTTCTGAACGGTGTCCAGAATCATCCCTAGGAACAGCAGACGTGTTGTCGGGATCAGCTGGGATTTTGGAATATTTAGAATCCACCCGTGCTGTTGTAGCACTACTTGGTATAGTGCTACTGCGACCTCTAACTGTTCTCTGGATCTTGCCCTTATCAGGAGAACGTTCAAGTAAGGGATAATTAATACGCCTTTTCTTTGAAGTAGAATCATCATTTCAGCCTTTACCTCGGTAAAGACCCGGGGTGCCGTGGACAATCCAAACGGCAACGTCTGAAACTGATAGTGACAGTTTTGTACCACGAACCTGAGGTACCCTTGGTGTGAAGGGCAAATTGGGACATGGAGGTAAGCATCCTTGATGTCCCAGGACACCATAAAGTCCCCTTCTTCCAGATTCGCTATCACTGCTCTGAGTGATTTCATCTTGAACTTGAACCTTTGTATGTAAGTGTTCAAAAGATTTCAGACTTAGAATAGGTCTCACCGAGCCGTCCGGCTTCGGTACCACAAACAGCGTGGAATAATACCCCTTTCCTTGTTGTAGTAGGGGTACCTTGACTATTACTTGCTGGGAATACAGCTTGTGAATAGCTTCCAACACCGTCTCCCTGTCGGAGGAAGATGTTGGTAAAGCAGACTTCAGGAATCTGCGAGGAAGAGACGTCTCGAATTCCAATCTGTACCCCTGTGATACTACCTGCAGGATCCAGGGGTCGACTTGCGAGTGAGCCCACTGCGCGCTGAAATTCTTGAGACGACCCCCCCCCCACCGGACCCGAGTCCGCTTGTAGGGCCCCAGCGACATGCTGAGGACTTTTCAGAAGCGGGGGAAGGCTTCTGCTCCTGGGAAGGAGCTGCTTGCTGCAGTCTCTTACCCTTTCCTTTGCCTCGGGCAGATATGAATGGCCTTTTGCCCGCTTGTTCTTATGAGAACGAAAGGACTGAGGCTGAAAAGACGGTGACCTGAGGTAGGAGGTGGGAGGTGACCTGAGGTAAAAAAGGTGGATTTTCCGGCTGTTGCCGTGGCCACCAAGTCCGATAGACCGACCCCAAATAATTCCTCCCCTTTATACGGCAAACTTCCATATGCCGCTTGGAATCCGCATCACCTGACCACTGTCGCGTCCATAAACTTCTTCTGGCAGAAATGGACAGCGCACTTACCCTTGATGCCAGAGTGCCAATATCCCTCTGTGCATCTCGCATATAAAGAAAATGCATCCTTTAAATGCTCTATAGTCAATAAAATATTGTCGCTATTCAGGGTATCAATATTTCCAGTCAGAGATTCCGACCAAACCCCCCCAGCACTGCACATCCATGCTGGGGCGATTGCTGGTCGCAGTATAACATCAGTATGTGTGTATATACTTTTTAGAGTATTTTCCAGCCTCCTATCAGCTGGATCTTTGAGGGCGGCCGTATCAGGAGACGGTAACGCCACTTGTTTTGATAAGCGTGTGAGCGCCTTATCTACCCTAGGGGGTGTTTCCCAGCGCGCCCTAACCTCTGGCGGGAAAGGGTATAATGCCAATAACTTCTTTGAAATTAGCAACTTCCTATCGGGGGTAACCCACGCTTCATCACACACTTCAATCAATTTATCTGATTCAGGAAAAACTACAGGTAGTTTTTTTTTTTTTTTTTTCACACCCCACATAATACCCATTTTTGTGGTACTTGTAGTATCAGAAATATGTAACGCCTCCTTCATTGCCGTGATTATGTAACGTGTGGCCCTACTGGAAAATACGTTTGTTTCTTCACCGTCGACACTGGAGTCAGTGTCCGTGTCTGTGTCTATGTCGACCGACTGAGGTAATGGGCGTTTTAAAGCCCCTGACGGTGTTTGAGACGCCTGGACAAGTACTAATTGGTTTGCCGGCCGTCTCATATCGTCAACCGACCTTGTAGCGTGTTGACACTATCACGTAATTCCATAAATAAAGCCATCCATTCCGGTGTCGACTCCCTAGGGGGTGACATCCCATTACAGGCAATTGCTCCGCCTCCACTAACATCGTCCTCATACCTGTCGACACACACGTACCGACACACAGCACACACACAGGGAATGCTCTGATAGAGGACAGGACCCCACTAGCCCTTTGGGGAGACAGAGGGAGAGTTTGCCAGCACACACCAAGGCGCTATAATTATACAGGGACAACCTTATAGTAAGTGTTTTCCCTTATAGCAGCTTAATATATATTAATATCGCCAAAATATGCCCCCCCTCTCTGTTTTAACCCTGTTTCTGTAGTGCAGTGCAGGGGAGAGCCTGGGAGCCTTCCCACCAGCGGATCTGTGTGGGAAAAATGGCGCTGTGTGCTGAGGAGATAGGCCCCGCCCCCTTCACGGCGGGCTCTTCTCCCGGTTTTTTCTGTAATCCTGGCAGGGGTTAAATACATCCATATAGCCCAGGGGCTATATGTGATGTATTTTTAGCCAGTAAAGGTAATTACATTGCTGCCCAGGGCGCCCCCCCCCAGCGCCCTGCACCCTCAGTGACCGCGGTGTGAAGTGTGCTGAGAGCAATGGCGCACAGCTGCAGTGCTGTGCGCTACCTTAAGAAGACTGGGACGTCTTCAGCCGCCGATTTCTGGACCTCTTCTCTCTTCAGCATCTGTAAGGGGGCCGGCGGCGCGGCTCCGGTGACCCATCCAGGCTGTACCTGTGATCGTCCCTCTGGAGCTAGTGTCCAGTAGCCTAAGAAGCCAATCCATCCTGCACGCAGGTGAGTTCGCTTCTTCTCCCCTTAGTCCCGCGTTGCAGTGAGCCTGTTGCCAGCAGGACTCACTGAAAATAAAAAACCTAACAAACTTTTATTCTAAGCAGCTCTTTAGGAGAGCCACCTAGATTGCACCCTTCTCGGCCGGGCACAAAAACCTAACTGAGGCTTGGAGGAGGGTCATAGGGGGAGGAGCCAGTGCACACCACCTAGTGGTCAAACTTTTAATTTTGTGCCCTGTCTCCTGCGGAGCCGCTATTCCCCATGGTCCTGACGGAGTCCCCAGCATCCACTTAGGACGTCAGAGAAAAATAATTCCCATGATAGCAGTTATCCAGATAAGCAATCTAATGCCATAATATTTCACTGACTTGCATGAGTTCTAGAAACCCAACCTTTATTGATTGGAGGCTAACCTCTCACAAATATTGTCAGAGAAAATACATACTTTCCGTACACAGGCCCTCATTCCGGTCCAGACGCAGACGTCAGAAAATCA
Organism: Pseudophryne corroboree; assembly: GCF_028390025.1. Taxonomy (NCBI): domain Eukaryota; kingdom Metazoa; phylum Chordata; class Amphibia; order Anura; family Myobatrachidae; genus Pseudophryne; species Pseudophryne corroboree. The sequence goes on along the minus strand of NC_086450.1, from coordinate 199,080,534 downwards.
CAAATCGGATCAGTCAATCAACTTGATTGACAGTGACGGGCGTCAGGAGGGTGGCGACACAGCGTTAAGGGAGGAGTGGTCTGGACAACGCAGGCGTGTCCTGACCGTGTTAGGGGCAGCCGCGTGACATCACACGTGGCCGCTGTGGGGAAAAATATGGCACTGGTGCGCCTGCATACACAGCCATGTTGCGTATGCAGGGGGCCTACGGGTAACCCACTGCCTGCAATGCGAGGCGGCACCCAGCATGAGATTTTTTCAGTATAAGTTTTTGCGTATTAGCAAAAACTGCTACTGATGCTGAATGAGGGCCGCGGTCTATATAAATGTATGATGTGTACTAATACTGTAGCAATAAGATGTTGCTCAGGGTACATATTTATTAGCAGCAAGTCAATAACTGATACAAGCAGGCATTACACCCACAAACAAGATAAAGATTACAGCTAGCTTATATTACCAATATGCTCAGAATGTTTCTTAAACAAGGCTAACGCATTATGCCTCATTCCTACTAGCCACTTTTAGCTGACCACTCTCTACATGTAGCAATTAGAGGTGTGCTTTCCCTGTACCCTCCTCTCCCCCATTTACCGGAACCCTGCCCATGACTGTCTCACAGCGCACAACAGTGCTTCGGATCATGCAGTTCAATGTAACACCTAACTGTACCTTTAAAAGCGTCATCCAAATCCTCCTTCCCAAACACAATGCCAAGGTCATGGATAGCACACGTGTGAAACTGCACACGGAATATGACATCACGTGTTGGGCTGCGATACTTCTTGTGATAACATTTCAGCTGCATATAAAAGACAGAAGACATTTAACGTCTGGAAAGTCCCAGTTGCCCCGACACTGATCCAAAAAATTTTTACTGACACATACTGAACATAACCATATAGAAAAGATAAAGTTACTGAATAGTAGAAAGAAGGATTAACAAGTTAGATTTATGAAAGTATATCTATAGACTGCCATGTTTTCCAAGCTCTTCATATTACCTATGATAAAGGTCTGTTTACTGAGAGCAACACACTAGAGAGCAGCACTCACAGTGTGCACTGCACATACACTACTGCTACCTGCTATTTCCAATACTGACACCCCTATACACCCCCCCACCGCCCTCCTACCCAAGACTTTTCCTGCTCTGATTGGCTACAGATGGCCCACAAATTCACTCTGGCCCAACCCAATTCAACCCAACATACACATGCATGAGAATACATTTTTGCCAAGATACTCTTACAGATACACTGTTATCATGCACTGTACTTTTATTTATTAGTGCATGTATACCGTATATACTCGAGTATAAGCCGAGTTTTTCAGCACATTTTTTGTGCTGAAAAAGTCCCCCCTCGGCTTATACTCGAGTGATGCTCCAGGAGTCCTGCGCAGGAGCAGAGCGCAGTGAGCAGCCATGAGGGAAGGAGGAGGAGGGAGGGGGACTCGGGAGCCGCAGCAGCGCACTGTAATTGGTGCATCAACCAGTGACGCTGCTGCAGCCATCCCGTCTCCATACTCGCTGAAGCACCGCCGCGCCGCCCGCCTCCTCAGCCGCTGCAGAGTTCTGTCCCAAGGCCGGCCACCGCTGCCCGCACCTCCTGCTGCTGCCCGCACTCCGCCACCCCGTCATTCATGGTGAGTAGAGACAGGCTGTTACTTGGGGGCTGGGCATATCTGGCAGTATGAGGGCATATCTGGCACTGTGGGGGCATATGTAGCACTGTGGGGGCATATCTGGCACTATGAGGGCATATCTGGCACTGTGGGGGAATATGTGTATCTGGCAATGTGGGGGCATATTTGGCACTATGAGGGCAAATATCTGGCACCATGGGGGCATATCTAGCACTGTGGGGGCATATCTGGCACTGGGGGGCATATCTGGCACTATGAGGGCATATCTGGCACTATGAGGGCATATCTGGCACTATGAGGGCATATCTGGCACCGTGGGAGAATATCTGGCACTATGGGGGCATATCTGGCACTGTGGGGGCTCTGTACGGCTAGAGCTGCATTTCCCACCCTAGGCTTATACTCGAGTCAATAAGTTTTCCCAGTTTTTTGGGGTAAAATTAGGTGCCTCGGCTTATATTCGGGTCGACTTATACTCGAGTATATACGGTATATTCTAAAATGCAGTTACTTCTGCACTGTAGTTTTAAACTGGCAATAAATATAACTGAAAATTGTGGGCCTAACGTCTCACCATATTTAGCTCCATGTACAAATGGGAACTATCTATCATTTTTCTCTTTCTTTATGTCCTGCAGTTAACATTGAGTGATGTGTGTGGGAAATCTAAGCAGAAGATCCACAGTGAACATACAGAGTGATTTACTGGAAGCTCAGCGTAGAGATGAAAGGAGGCAAAAATCAGGAAACAAAGCAACCAGTGTACTAAATCTACAAGAAATCTACTATAATTCCCAACATTGGAGGTCTCCAAAGTGGAATGGGGAAGGTGGGGCCCTGGGGGCCTGTTTTGTTTTTGTTTTTTTAAAAAGCCATTTTTTGATCCTGCCATGTATACACCTGCATCCACAGTGTGCGGCACTGCAACACCTTACAACAAGTCCTAATACCTCATAGCTCTCACACCAACAGCCGGACGGTTGGGAGGTACGAATATACCGTATACTGTATTACTGTACATGGATTCTAAAGTATATGGATTGCTGTTTGTTTAATGACCCTGATCATTATTTTATAATGAATGCTGCAGTGCAGAACTCACTGTTAATACAATTATTATTTATATATCAGCATCACTTGTGTATTATATGACAATTACAGATCTTCCAGCATAAATAGTGAAACGCTCTTATAAATGTGTCATTGTCCATCTCTATATACTGTATATATTTATCTTACCAAGATGTCACCTTTCAGCAGCAAACCCGGCTCTATAGTGATGCAGATACTGGTCTGGCTGTCTCCTTGCACATTGCTAAAAAGATCAAATAAACACTGTTAGCAAGTCCAACATATTTAGGTTCACCACCTCTGTCTTTTATTAATGCCTATTGTACAGAAAAATATTTCCCAAATGCTGAATGCATTTAGGAAGAAACAAGTTTAATTTCTGGTGCATGAAGTGCTCAGGGTGTACACTATAGTATTCAATGATCCCTAATAGCAGTTAAGCTACAGAATTTGTGGCTCATGCGTCCCATACAGGGGGCATACGTGGATCCCTTCACATGGTAACACCATTGGCAGAAATCCATGTAATGCAGGAGGGGCCCCAACTTCAATAACCATGGATAGCTAGGGGTCGTGTAAGAGGAGCCAGTTAAAAGCAGGAAGTGACAAAGGAGGGTCATGGGAAGGAATGTACAACCACTGTAAACAACCTAAAATATGTGGGAGTCAGCGAGACAAACAGAACAAGACCAGCTCAAAACAAAATAAAATGTCCTAGAAATATATTGCTGAAAACCAAAAAGAACAAAATATTTGGTTTGAGAATGTCGGTGTTTGATGGCATTCATTGAGATGATGATCACTTAATCCATTTACTTTTTTTTTTTTTGGTAAACTCCTGTGAGTTTAGTCAAATTCTATATGAAATGAGGATGATGTCACAGAGTAATTAAATATACAGAATGCTCGAGGCCCAATCCCCATAAAGAATAGTCTGTTTGCTACTTATACGTCTCCCTCTAGTGGCAAAAGATGAAGCAAACATGTTCTTGCTAAATAAATGAAATACTGTACTACACACTGTATGTGACCTCAGGAGAAAGACTTATCAAAGAGCAGAATACATTATACATAATAGAATCCTATCAACCTAAATTCCACTTTGTGATTTATGTCAATAAACACTGCCAAGACGCGCAGACATGGGCATGACCTCTATAACTGTCACATTGAAAATTTTGCCTTTTTTTATTTTTTTAATGGAATTAAAGGGTGAAATAAACACCCCATAGGTGTGTGGTGAAGATTAGTCTTCCTCTAAACACTCTCAATAAACAACTTAAGGGTGATTCTCCAGAAAGTGAACATAAAGTCCAGTGCATCACACACATTTATTTATTTTTTCCTTTTAAACTGGTCCGTTAAGAAATTGTTGTTATATGAAAACATAATTTCTCCGTAGCAATGCCTTACCCTATAACTTAAGTATTTTGGAGAAGTATGTTGTTTGAATTTGTGTAGCTGTCCTGTGCATCACAGAGAATCGTCCTTAAATGGAAACTGCAACTTAAGGGAACTCTATTGCCAAAGCTATTTTTTTTTTCATTGCCTTTGAATATAACATACATTTAATACTGTACAACATATCTATTGTATCAAAGGGCAAGAAATAGACAAATATGCCCTGGACAATATGATTATCTTAAGGTGTAGTTCCTCTTTTAAACTAGAGATGAGCGGGTTCGGTTTTACTCGGTTTTACTCGGTTCTCAAAACGGCATCTAATTGGCTCACGGATGTCACGTGTTTTGGATAGCCAATAAGATTCGGTTTTGAGAACCGAGTAAAACCGAGTAAAACCGAATCCGCTCATCTCTATTTTAAACACACAGTCCCCTCTACAGTCTATGGAAAAAACAACATCCTAACATAATAAAATACAGTGAGGCTCATGCTGAGTTGGATGGCATTTGCATTTAACTCGCAATTCCAAACTGTCTCCCCTCCAATAAAGTACCTTTTGTTAGGTTTAGTAAATGGGTTAACAACAGGAGGTTGTAAAAAATGCTGTAGGTTGTAGTCAGAGTCGGACTGGGGAATGAAGGGCCCACTGGGGGAATGCTGTTGTAGGGGCCCATACTTAAGGGTGTGGCCAGCCACCACAGAGGTTTGGCTAACCATTACAGAGTACATGTTCTGAGCCCCTTGGTAAATATATAATAAACCATGTTCTTATGAAGTATAATGTAACATATGTATAATGCATAATTCATGTGCACTAGGATAGAGTGGAACCTGAACCTAGAGGAGGAGGAGGACCCACAGGTAGTGGGGCTTACCGACGGTTTCCGCTGTTCCCCTGTGGGCCAGTCCGACTCTGGTTGTAGTACACAATTCATACACAATATAGCACTTTGGCAAACTGTTTTATCAATAACTAATAAAGTTGCACAATACAAAATGAAATTAGAACAAGATGCAAACACACATTAAAAATTTGAAGACGTTCAAATCAACACACACGTCACCTTCCTCTGTAAAAGATGGCAAGGAATTACACCTTACTGGTAATACATACCCTCCAACGTTTTACACATGAAAACAGATACAAATTAGGAAAGAGGGCGTGGTCACGGGTAAAGGGGGTGTGGCCACGCCCCCTTTCCTATACTTTCAATGTTAATTTGGAGAGTCAAAAATCGGTACAAAGCCCTTTTTGGCAGGTACAGACCATAAAAAAAAGGTACTGTACCTGCCAAAAAGGTACAGTTGGAGGGTATGGTAATAATAACATAGTAATAATGTAAATAGCTTGCGCAGCAATAGTACTCTACTATTAGCAGAAACAGGAGGGATTCAGACACTTTCAGCTAATCATATGCGGTTTACAATCCCTATCATTAGCGCTTTTTTGCACCTACAAGTGATCTATCTCCACATAGGCACATAAGTGGTCAATAGAGCACACAATGGGGCAGATGTATTAACCTGGAGATGGCATAAGGAAGTGATAAACCAGTGATAAATGCATGGTGATAAATGCACCAGCCACTCACCTCCTAACTATTAATTTACATATTGGAGCTGATTGGCTGGTGTGTGTATTACCTTGAATTTATCACTGGTTTATCACTTCCTTATGCCATCTCCAGGTTAATACATCTGCCCCATTATGTGTGACTACTGCCTCACTGTACTACGGGCCTAATTCAGATCTGTTCGCTCGCTAGCTATTTTTTGCAGCGCTGCGAACAGGTAGACGCCGCTTATAGGGGAGTGTATTTTAGCTTTGCAAGTGTGCGAACGCGTGTGCAGCCGCCCTGTAAAAAAACAGTTTGTGCAGTTTCTGAGTAGCTCTAACCTTACTCAGCCACTGCGATCACTTCAGCCTATTCAAGCCCGGAATTGACGTCAGACACCCGCCCTGCAAACGCTTGGTCACGCCTGCGTTTTTCCAGACACTCCCAGAAAATGGTCAGTTGCCACCCACAAACGTCCTCTTCCTGTCAATCTACTTGCGAACGGCTGGGCAAATGGTTTCTTCGCTAGAACCAGTGCACAACAACGATCCGCTTTGTAACCGTACGGTGCGCCTGCGCATTGCGGTGCATACGCATGCGCAGTAGTTACCTGATCGCTGCGCAGCGAAAAACGCTAGCGAGCAAACAGATCTGAATTAGGCCCTATGTTTGCACTTGCACACCTCGGTCCCAGCCCCCTAGTCGCCAGGAGTAATACGCAAAATACATCTCAGTGAGCATGACTAAAGGTGTGCATACACACGGATAGAGTTGGCAAAAGATGTGGGCTTTCCAGATCGATCGGAACAACCAATCCTTCAAATTGTTCTGTGTGTATGAAAGATATATCTGCCGATGTGCATACCCGACGCTCGCTTATAGGAGTCTGGGATCTTTCATGCATGCAGAAAGATCAGAGACCAATCTTTTGCATTGTGTTCAAATCGTGTTGTGTGTATGCACGATGAACGATTTAGTGAAAGCTGAACGACTGGCTAACCACTCCCCACCACCATTTCCTCATTCTGTGCCAGGCTGGATGGAGTAGAGACACTGACAGCAGTTCATCTGTTTTGTTTTCACAGTTTCTACAAGCAGCATGTTAGTACATGTTGCTGAAAGGCTGCTGCTATAAATCTTGCAGCAATGTAGTTTTCACTGTCCACCAATGTGTCCCATACCTATGTACAGTCCCCCAGACACTGGCCAGCATTGTTTATGTAGTGGCCCCCATGACTCTGCACACTGTGTCCATCATGCCACCCCCTTCATGATTCTGCACAGATAATCGTTAAAGATCAATAAATTGTCCAATTGCTCACTATTTGACACCAAATCGTTTGTCCTGAAAATCGTTGACGATATTGGATCTTTTGCCAAATCTATCCATGTGTATGCACCAAAAGGATATGTAAGAAGTTTTGTGACAGGACCCCTACTTTTACTGGTAACATTCCGAGGAAACATTTTATAGCAATGACAAAATCTTTGGCAAGTCATGTTTCAATTAAATAAAATGTATTGTAAGTAAAAATCTAGAATAACTAAAGGACAAGACTTACTATATTCCAGAGGTATAGACTGGCTGCATGGCCTGGTAGATCTTCAGAAATGGGCGGCACCCTGGGTGAGATGCAGACAGTCACAGGGCGAAAATGAAGACAAATATAACAGGTGACGATTTGTTGTATGTCAGACACTGGGGGAATTTAATTGTTTTTCCCTGCGGTCGTTACCATTTGGGCGCAATTAGCTGTGGGGGTACAAATATCAGCTCTCAGCCCCCGGAGGTGGCAAGCTGAAATGTGCACACAGGTGCATTGCGCCCATTACATTAGATTGGTTTGGGCGTGACATAACAATTAAAAAATATATTTTAAGAGCGCATCCCCAATTTTCCGTCATTTTAGACTGGAGATCGGGTGCTAAATAACAACTAAATTGCCCCCTTTGAACATTAGATTGTCAGCTCTTCAGGACACTAAATGACAAACTCTGTCGACAGTGCCAACATTATACATATTTATATTTTACTTTTAGTCCATTAGTACATTTGTAAAACTACTGTAAAATGTTTGGGAGCACAAAACGTACCTCCTTTGGACTCAAAGTTTGGGATCCCATGCATGATGACATGATGCAGAAACAAAGGTTTGTTATTCATCTTAATTGCCCCAGAGAGAAGACCACTGAAATAGTGGATATACCTACAGACAAGAGGTAAAGGTAAGTTCTCAGTCTGATGAGAGGAGCATTCTCTTCCTACCAAACAAAAGACTAATACAAAACTCCAAATCTCAGCATGGAGCCCAGTAGGACATGCTGGGACACAAGTTCCTTATGACAACAAAATAGCTACAAGTTACCTAAGCCTGTGCTTGGGATACCATCCATATATTCATTTCACTTTGAAGATAGTGTAATAATAATAATGGGGTGAATAACTGCAGCTAATTGATTCCCCCGGGGCTATCCTATTGTCCCCATAGCCCGGCACTTATCAGGGATTTTGCTTTGTGTGCCTGAGGCACGCGAAGCAGAATCCCCGATAACCAGCCCCAGGAGACCCGTTTTCAGACGGTAGCACAAGTGTCTGCAAACTTATCACGGATCCCATGTGTTCTCGCCCGATAACAGGTGATTTACCGCATGGTAAAAGCGGGCTGTAATGGGATAGCCCGATAGTATTATCAGGCTAACAAGCACGTTATTACCGTGTGGTAAATCACTGCATGTAATAGGATACCACCCAATATATCAGCAAAGCGGTACTGACCTCTTTTGGGATGGCTGACCAACTGGGAGAACCTTATCTTCATAAAATCGTCTCATCGCGAATCTATCTAAAGCCTGATCTGCACTGTGGAAGAAGGTTACACAGGTTACAGACAGACAGACATCCCTCACAAGAACCACAGAATAGTGCCAACATATATATTTTTTATTTTTATAAAGTAGGCTATGAATCAAGATCTCAATGTAAAACAAGCGGCCTGTCACCACTACACCTCTTTTGTGTTTATATATTTATGATGCAGCTTCCTTAATTACATAACTTTACAATGTGTATTAGTTTACAATTCCTTACAATAGATACAGATAATTGTCATATAGCATTATAATCTACTGCATTTGAGTGAGCTGCACTCCTAAGTGCACCCAAAAAAAAAAATAAGAAAAGGTATAGGGTGTGCTAACCCTTTATTCATAAATAGATATATATAGTATACAAAGACACACAGAAAACATACATAACCCCCTCCCCACACACACACATACATATATATATATATATATGTACACATATATACACACACATCCAGTTACTATTTCTATACTTTAAGAATTTTGTCCCACTCTTCCTTACAACACTTTTTAATTTACTGAAGTTTTACAGCATTCATTCTGGGCAGAGCTGCCTTATGGTATCACCACAGCATTGCAATGGGGTGGAAGTCTGGGCTCAAGCTTGGTCGTTCCAAAACCTTTATTCCCTTCTCTCTCATCATTCAGCTGTAGGTTTGCTGGTCTGCTTGTTTTGTCCTGTTGCATGATCCAGTTTTAGCCAAGCTTCAGTATTCAGATGCCCCTTCGTTTCCTCGAGATCTCTCTGCCATTAAGAGGATCTCATTGGATACTAATTGATAGCCATGATTCCAGGTCCTATTATTGCAAAACGTCAAATTATCCTGGCCCTTGGTGATTTCTCTGAGCATCACATAGTCTAATCTTTGATTGGGATCAGGCCCGGCGCTACCCGCTCAGCAAAGGGATGCAGTGCAGGAAGGTGCCAGGCAGGAGAGGAGCTCTACCTGCTCTGCATGCCCGCTCCTGCCGACTGCTGCACCTGTCACACTGTGACAGGCAGCGGCGCTGACAGCTATAAGCGTCCTCTTCCTCTCCCTAACTGTGTGACAGTCCCGAGCCAGAGTGTGCACTGTGCAGGCCAGGAAGGAAGACCCGCAAAGGGGGAGGAGCTACACGGTATGGAGGGACAGTGTTACACGGGACAACGCTGATCATGAGGAGGAACAGGAGGATGTACAGCTCCTGCCAGACTTCCTTTTGGTAAGAAGATGTAAAGTGACTGAGTAAGCTTGAGAAAGTGTATGTGTGTGTGTATCCGTGTGTGTGTGTGTGTGTGTATATTAATGTGTGTGTATGTATGTATCTATGTGTGTGTTTGTGTATGTGTACCTGGGTGGGCAAATGTGTGTAAGCGGCATTACCTCAGGCGCAATTTTGTTTAAGAGGCACTACCACAAGCGGAATTTTGTGTAAGTGGCACTACTACAGGGGGGGTTTTGTGTAAGCGACACTACTACAGGGAGGATTTTGTGTAAGCGACACTGCTACAGGGAGGATTTTGTGTAAGTGGCACTACTACAGGGGGTATTTATGTGTAAGCGACACTACTACAGAGGGGATTTTGTGTAAGTGGCACTACTACAGGGGGGATTTTGTGTAAGCGACACTACTACAGGAGGGATTTTGTGTAAGTGGCACTACCACAGGGAGGATTTTGTGTATAAGAAGCACTACTACGTGCGGTGTTATGTGTATAAGATTGTGCTACTGTGGTGTAATTTGAAATGGGGGTACTATTGTGTGACCATGCCCCTTCCGTGTAAGACCACACTCCTTTTTCGGTGTGCACCAAAGGCTGTCCCTTTGTAAAGTATGGGAGGGCGCTGTGAATGCCAAATTGTTTCCTTAAAAATATTTAAAATGCCTGCTCTAATATATATTGTAAACGCCTGCACCTCTTATTACCATGTGCCATGAATGTGCGCTATACATAGCAAAACATTGCATCCCATTAGAGAAAACAATACACCCACACATTATCTGAGTTCCAAAGCTCATTGATGTATATATTTGTTATTAAAAGGATATGGATTCAATATATTACAATGTACAGTATACACATAATTACATGGTTACAACTCACACAGTAAGCAGTTAATACATACAGTTACATACAGTTACAGGCCAGCATACAATACCATTATCTTTCTCATATAAATTCGTCTCTCCATATCACTCTCTCTCTCTCTCTGTAAAATCATGCAGGAACTGGTCTAGAAGCAACTCCATCATCCTCTGAGACAAAACAGCAACTGCATCCTGTGTGATCAGCAATGTGCCATCTAGCCCTTGGGGGAGGGGACTTTCTCATTCATGATGAGTCACCAGTCTATTTGTATATGCTCCACAGGTTCAGCCCTGAAGACATCCAAAGGGGCTGGCCTGAGCTTCCTGTCCACTACCTGTTTGGAATATCTATTGTTCTAATAAAAGTGATTTTACCTTTCATATTTTGTATGTTCTTTTTATGTAATATTTTTGACTTCGACAGTCCACTCTTTGGCAGTAAACAATAACTGCCATTAATTATTAACATAAGAAAAAAATAAGAATTTACTTACCGATAATTCTATTTCTCGTAGTCCGTAGTGGATGCTGGGGACTCCGTCAGGACCATGGGGATTAGCGGCTCCGCAGGAGACAGGGCACAAAAGTAAAAGCTTTAGGATCAGGTGGTGTGCACTGGCTCCTCCCCCTATGACCCTCCTCCAAGCCTCAGTTAGGATACTGTGCCCGGACGAGCGTACACAATAAGGAAGGATTTTGAATCCCGGGTAAGACTCATACCAGCCACACCAATCACACTGTACAACCTGTGATCTGAACCCAGTTAACAGCATGATAACAGCGGAGCATCTGAAAAGATGGCTCACAACAATAATAACCCGATTTTTGTAACAATAACTATGTACAAGTATTGCAGACAATCCGCACTTGGGATGGGCGCCCAGCATCCACTATGGACTACGAGAAATAGAATTATCGGTAAGTAAATTCTTATTTTCTCTGACGTCCTAAGTGGATGCTGGGGACTCCGTCAGGACCATGGGGATTATACCAAAGCTCCCAAACGGGCGGGAGAGTGCGGATGACTCTGCAGCACCGAATGAGAGAACTCCAGGTCCTCCTCAGTCAGGGTGTGCCCCTGACCAAGTATCAGCTCGGCAAAGTTGTAAAGTCGAGACCCCTCGGGCAGCCGCCCAAGATGAGCCCACCTTCCTTGTGGAATGGGCATTTACATATTTTGGCTGTGGCAGGCCTGCCACAGAATGTGCAAGCTGAATTGTACTACACATCCAACTAGCAATCGTCTGCTTAGAAGCAAGAGCACCCAGTTTGTTGGGTGCATACAGGATAACAGCAAGTCAGTTTTCCTGACTCCAGCCGTCCTGGAAACTATATTTTCAGGGCCCTGACAACATCTAGCAACTTGGAGTCCTCCAAGTCCCTAGTAGCCGCAGGTACCACAATAAGCTGGTTCGGGTGAAACACTGACACCACCTTAGGGAGAAACTGGGAATGAGTCCGCAGCTCTGCCCTGTCCGAATGGACAATCAGATATGGGCTTTTTTGAGACAAACGCCGCCAATTCTGACACTCGCCTGGCCGAGGCCAGGGCCAACAGCATGGTCACTTTCCCCGTGAGATATTTCAAATCCACAGATTTGAGCGGTTTAAACCAATGTGATTTAGGAATCCAGAACTACGTTGAGATCCCACAGTGCCACTGGAGGCACAAAAGGGGGTTGTATATGCAGTACTCCCTTGACAAACTTCTGGACTTCAGGAACTGAAGCCAATTCTTTCTGGAAGAAAATCGACAGGGCCGAAATTTGAACCTTAATGGACCCCAATTTGAGGCCCATAGACACTCCTGTTTGCAGGAAATGCAGGAAACGACCGAGTTGAAATTTCTTCATGGGGCCTTCCTGGCCTCACACCACGCAACATATTTTCGCCACATGTGGTGATAATGTTGTGCGGTCACCTCCTTCCTGGCTTTGACCAGGGTAGGAATGACCTCTTCCGGAATGCCTTTTTCCCTTAGGATCCGGCGTTCAACCGCCATGCCGTCAAACGCAGCCGCGGTAAGTCTTGGAACAGACATGGTACTTGCTGAAGCAAGTCCCTTCTTAGCGGCAGAGGCCATGAGTCCTCTGTGAGCATCTCTTGAAGTTCCGGGTACCAAGTCCTTCTTGGCCAATCCGGAGCCACGAGTATAGTTCTTACTCCTCTACGTCTTATAATTCTCAATACCTTGGGTATGAGAAGCAGAGGAGGGAAGACATACACCGACTGGTACACCCACGGTGTTACCAGAACGTCCACAGCTATTGCCTGAGGGTCTTTTGACCTGGCGCAATACTTGTCCAGTTTTTTGTTCAGGCGGGACGCCATCATGTCCACCTTTGGTCTTTTCCAATGGTTCACAATCATGTGGAAGACTTCCCGATGAAGTCCCCACTCTCCCGGGTGGAGGTTGTGCCTGCTGAGGAAGTCTGCTTCCCAGTTGTCCACTCCCGGAATGAACACTGCTGACAGTGCTATCACATGATTTTCCGCCCAGCGAAAAATCCTTTCAGTTTCTGCCATTGCCCTCCTGCTTCTTGTGCCGCCCTGTCTGTTTACGTGTGCGACTGCCGTGATGTTGTCCCACTGGATCAATACCGGCTGACCTTGAAGCAGAGGTCTTGCTAAGCTTAGAGCATTGTAAATTGCCCTTAGCTCCAGTATATTTATGTGGAGAAAAATCTCCAGACTTGATCACACTCCCTGGAAATTTTTTTCCTTTTGTGACTGCTCCCCAGCCTCTCAGGCTGGCCTCCGTGGTCACCAGCATCCAATCCTGAATGCCGAATCTGCGGCCCTCTAGAAGATGAGCACTCTGTAACCACCACAGGAGAGACACCCTTGTCCTTGGAGATAGGGTTATCCGCTGATGCATCTGAAAATGCGATCCGGACCATTTGTCCAGCAGATCCCACTGAAAAGTTCTTGCGTGGAATCTGCCGAATGGAATCGCTTCGTAATAAGCCACCATTTTTCCCAGGACTCTTGTGCAATGATGCACTGACACTTTTCCTGGTTTTAGGAGGTTCCTGACTAGCTCGGATAACTCCCTGGCTTTCTCCTCCGGGAGAAACACCTTTTTCTGGACTGTGTCCAGAACCATCCCTAGGAACAGCAGACGTGTCGTCGGAAACGACTGCGATTTTGGATATTTAGAATAAACCCGTGCTGTCGTAGAACTACTTGAGATAGTGCTACTCCGACTTCCAACTGTTCTCTGGACCTTGCCCTTATCAGGAGATCGTCCAAGTAAGGGATAATTAAGACGCCTTTTCTTTGAAGAAGAATCATCATTTCGGCCATTACTTTGGTAAAGACCCGGGGTGCCGTGGACATTCCAAACGGCAGCGTCTGAAACCGATAGTGACAGTTCCGTACCACGAACCTGAGGTACCCTTGGTGAGAAGGGCAATTTGGGACATGGAGGTAAGCATCCTTGATGTCCAGGGACACCATATAGTCCCCTTCTTCCTGGTTCGCTATCACTGCTCTGAGTGACTACATCTTGATTTGAACCTTTGTATGTAAGTGTTCAAAGATTTCCCATTTAGAATAGGTCTCACCGAGCCGTCTGGCTTCAGTACCACAATATAGTGTGGAATAATACCCCTTTCCTTGTTGTAGGAGGGGTACTTTGATTATCACCTGCTGGGAATACAGCTTGTGAATTGTTTCCAATACTGCCTCCCTGTCGGAGGAAGACGTTGGTAAAGCAGACATCAGGAGCCTGCGAGGGGGAGACGTCTCGAATCTCCAGTCTGTACCCCTGGGATACTACTTGTAGGATCCAGGGGTCCACTTGCGAGTGAGCCCACTACGCGCTGAAACTCTTGAGACGACCCCCCACCGCACTTGAGTCCGCTTGTACGGCCCCAGCGTCATGCTGAGGACTTGGCAGAAGCTGTGGAGGGCTTCTGTTCCTGGGAATGGGCTGCCTGCTGCAGTCTTCTTCCCTTTCCTCTATCCCTGGGCAGATATGACTGGCCTTTTGCCCGCTTGCCCGCTTGACTGAGGCTGAAAAGACGGTGTCTTTTTCTGCTGAGATGTGATTTGGGGTAAAAAAGGTGGATTTTCCAGCTGTTGCCGAGGCCACCAGGTCCGATGGACCGACCCCAAATAACTCCTCCCCTTTATACGGCAATACTTCCATGTGCCGTTTGGAATCTGCATCACCTGACCACTGTCGTGTCCATAAACATCTTCTGGCAGATATGGACATCGCACTTACTCTTGATGCCAGAGTGCAAATATCCCTCTGTGCATCTCGCATATATAGAAATGCATCCTTTAAATGCTCTATAGTCAATAAAATACTGTCCCTGTCAAGGGTATCAATATTTTCAGTCAGGGAATCCGACCAAGCCACCCCAGCCCTGCACATCCAGGCTGAGGCGATCGCTGGTCGCAGTATAACACCAGTATGTGTGTATATACCTTTTTAGGATATTTTCCAGCCTCTCAGCTGGCTCCTTGAGGGCGGCCCTATCTGGAGACGGTACCGCCACTTGTTTTGATAAGCGTGTGAGTGCCTTATCCACCCTAAAGGGTGTTTCCCAACGCGCCCTAACTTCTGGCGGGAAAGGGTATACCGCCAATAATTTTCTATCGGGGGAAACCCACGCATCATCACACACTTCATTTAATTTTATCTGATTCAGGAAAAACTACAGGTAGTTTTTTCACACCCCACATAATACCCTTCTTGTGGTACTTGTAGTATCAGAAATATGTAACACCTCCTTCATTGCCCTTAACATGTAACGTGTGGCCCTAAAGGAAAATACGTTTGTTTCTTCACCGTCGACACTGGAGTCAGTGTCCGTGTCTGTGTCTGTGTCGACCGACTGAGGTAAATGAGCGTTTTACAGCCCCTGACGGTGTTTGAGACGCCTGGACAGGTACTAATTTGTTTGCCGGCCGTCTCATGTCGTCAACCGACCTTGCAGCGTGTTGACATTATCACGTAATTCCTTAAATAAGCCATCCATTCCGGTGTCGACTCCCTAGAGAGTGACATCACCATTTCAGGCAATTGCTCCGCCTCCTCACCAACATCGTCCTCATACATGTCGACACACACGTACCGACACACAGCACACACACAGGGAATGCTCTGATAGAGGACAGGACCCCACTAGCCCTTTGGGGAGACAGAGGGAGAGTTTGCCAGCACACACCAAAAACGCTATAATTATACAGGGACAACCTTTATATAAGTGTTTTTCCCTTATAGCATTTTAATATATATATACATATCGCCAAATAAGTGCCCCCCCTCTCTGTTTTAACCCTGTTTCTGTAGTGCAGTGCAGGGGAGAGCCTGGGAGCCTTCCCACCAGCATTTCTGTGAGGGAAAATGGCGCTGTGTGCTGAGGAGAATAGGCCCCGCCCCCTTTTCGGCGGGCTTCTTCTCCCGTTTTTCTGAGACCTGGCAGGGGTTAAATACATCCATATAGCCCCCAGGGGCTATATGTGATGTATTTTTAGCCAGAATAAGGTACTATCATTGCTGCCCAGGGCGCCCCCCCCAGCGCCCTGCACCCTCAGTGACCGCTGCT
The DNA here is from genome assembly GCF_028390025.1 of Pseudophryne corroboree. Lineage (NCBI taxonomy): Eukaryota > Metazoa > Chordata > Amphibia > Anura > Myobatrachidae > Pseudophryne > Pseudophryne corroboree. The sequence goes on along the minus strand of NC_086450.1, from coordinate 199,064,360 downwards.
ATGAAGTGTGCTGACAACAATGGCGCACAGCTGCAGTGCTGTGCGCTACCTTATGAAGACTGAAGAGTCTTCTGCCGCCGTTTCTGGACCTTCACTTTTCGGCATCTGCAAGGGGGGTCGGCGGCGCGGCTCCGGGACGAACCCCAGGGTGAGACCTGTGTTCCGACTCCCTCTGTAGCTAATGGTGTCCAGTAGCCTAAGAAGCCAATCCATCCTGCACGCAGGTGAGTTCACTTCTCTCCCCTAAGTCCCTCGTAGCAGTGAGCCTGTTGCCAGCAGGACTCACTGAAAATAAAAAACCTAACAAACTTTTACTCTAAGCAGCTCTTTAGGAGAGCCACCTAGATTGCACCCTTCTCGGCCGGGCACAAAAATCTAACTGAGGCTTGGAGGAGGGTCATAGGGGGAGGAGCCAGTGCACACCACCTGATCCTAAAGCTTTTACTTTTGTGCCCTGTCTCCTGCGGAGCCGCTAATCCCCATGGTCCTGACGGAGTCCCCAGCATCCACTTAGGACGTCAGAGAAAAAATATTTCATACAATAATCGGTGACCTAGACACAAGTATGTATTCATTTCACAAATCAGACACTTGACTATATTTGGGGAAGACAGGGAGGAGGACGAGACATCCTCTATATACACTCGGCGGTCACGGGACCACTGGTTGGGTGTGGGACAACATTCAACCTCTAGAGTATGCTGGGACAGTGCTTTGGCCTATAATGTCTGATTTGCGACGAACATTTCACACACACATGTACCTACGTCTTTGTACACTGATGTTTGGATTCGATTGAGGTTCTGCTGGGTAGATGAAGAAGACACAAACAAATCGTGAAAGTGACATATAAAATTTTCATGATCTACATATTCCTATCATTTTCTGAACATTGTTTCCATTTCTGGAACGTATGCTAGGTCTGTTTAATAATTGAACAAGGGGTATAAGTAGTGTCCTTCCTAAATAACATAAACCTTCGGAGTTCGGGGAGAGCCACTCATAAACCTTTCTTCCACATATATTAATGAGCTCTTTATCTGCAATGTGTGAATAGCCATTGTTTGATTGTTCCTGATTACCTCCGAACTCCATAACTGCTAGACCTTTGATTTTTCACTGACTTTAACAAACTGATCGGTTAATCCTGGGATCCTATAAGGAAATCACTCCTTCCTCCAGAACCAGTTCCAGTCCCACACTCGACTCCTCATAAAAAAAACCTCGCAAAAATAGAATATCCTGAAAAAAAAATGTTTGTCAGCGGGAAAGAGAGAAAAGAGAAATAGAACAAAACAAAACAACTCTTGTTCATAACAAATCAATTACAATGACTGGTCTTTCTGCAATCCTTTAGTACGCTCAGGTAGTGTTCAACAGTGCCGCCTCTCAGTCTTCACGGAACAGAGTCTCTGGTGATACTTTTGCGATCTCACTCCATTTACGAGTTCCTTCTGGACTACCGACTTTCCTGCAATGGGAATCGTGGACCCAAGTCTCTCTCTCGGCTACTTTCACTGGGATAGTGCTGTCAACAAAACTTGGTATGGTCCTTCCCACCTGTCTATTAGGAAACCTGAGCGTAAGAACAATCACACAGTCTCTTGGTTCACAAATCAAGACAGTTCGTATTTGGCATACCAGCAATCAACAGTTTCAAGTTCTTTTGTCAAGTTCTCAAATGCTGGCTCATCTCAATAAGGTACTGTACTGTCACCTCATTGGTGTATTTCTGATCATTGTAAGGATCAATCATGACATGAGGTTGTCTTCCAAAAACAACCCCCCCCAAAAAAAGACACAAATACCAAAACCAAAACAAATTTCGAAGAGGGTGATTCGTTGAGTGAAGATCTAGGAGTGGTTCCGATGCTACATAATACTAGTGGCAATATCTATGATCACAATAGTACAATTTCAAGCTTTGCTCCTACTTCTAGGGGTACCAATATCTACACACAAATTTCTGCACTATTTTTCTTTGCGGTAAACACAGCAGCATCCGTGGCGGCAGGAAATGCCTCTACCCAGTTTGAGAAAACATCAGTGCACACCAATACATAACAATAATTCCTAAAGGGTGTTAACTGTACGAAGTCGATTTGTATTTCCTGAAAAGATCCGTCTGCAGGAGGGATATGGGATGGCTCTGTTGGTATTGCTTTACCAATATTCTTCCTCAAGCAAGCAAGACAGGTCATTGCTCTCTTACCTGCATGAGAATAGAATCCTGGTGCACACCAGTAGGCTCTCATCAGCCTGCACATACCCTCTTTGCCTAGATGAGTCAGACCGTGTGCCATCTCAGCTAGACTTGGAAGGTATGCTCTGGGGGTTACAGGCTTACCGTGTCCACCTGTCCACAGTCCTGAGGACTCCTGGCCATACCCCTTTGTCCTCCAGACTGCCTTTTCCTGTAGGGAACACAAATTTTTCATTTTAATTTACTATCATGTGTTTGCAATGTAGAGTACCATGAGCATAACTCAAAAAAAAAGAAAAGAAACATCTCTAGAGGAGAGAAAGAAGAAGAAAATGAAAAAGAAAATGTCAGGTTTGCCATTCACCAACAGGCATATCAGTGTCTATACAAAATTTCCCTTCACCAGTATTCCCATTCTCCACCCTTTGTGCATGACAAGGCACACTGCAGTAACACTGGTGTTATCCTGTTGTTGAGATATACTGGGTTTGGGCAGAACTCTGAAGGACCTAGGCATGCGGAGTTTGAACTGTACTTGGGTCCATGTATTGTACCACCCTGTGTGAACGCAAAAGATGAAGAGGAAACTGTAGAGAAACAGAATAGAGGTTGGTGACAGATGAGTTTGTAGAGGTGCAGATTTTATAAAAATTTGACAACTGGATTGGGCACTATGGGGAAGTGATTCTCTACTTGGTCTACTCCCCTTAAAAAAAAAAAATTCTGTGTTTGTCGTATCGCTATTGGGACTATCCCAGCCATCAATCCAGTGTCCTGTCCATCCTAAGTTCATAGGGAACCCGGTATCTGTGAGATAATTTCCTCTACCTGTGATGGACATGCATCTAGAACAGTAGAATGCGACATTAGTCTTCGTGGGTGTCTAACATACTTTGTACTTCCTGAGCGGGAGCACAGTATATGTATATCATATCTAACAAAATTAAGTTAATCAGGGGCCATTTCTGCTAGGAAAAAGAAGCAAAAGTTTAGAGGCCCCTTCTTAACCCCAGCAAGTTTTGTCAAAGGGTAATGTTGCATTTATTTTGTTCTTCCCATTAGCCGAATCTGTGTTTTCTATATGGCTTATGATTCCTTACTATATGTCCCTTGGTCCAGTCTACGGGTTTAATAATGTGGCTTGTGTTTTCTGTCTAGGGGGTCTATATTGACTATGTGTCCTACTACTCCTACAATCTCTGGCAAAATGCCCTTCCTTCCTACAAGTGTAACATATTATTGACCATTAGGGATCTGGGGTTTGGACTGATGGGTCTTTCCTGTATGTGCCAGTATACTTACCGTCCTCAACCTCTCCACCTGTTGTTCTCTGCGCCTAGCACTATTCTTGTGATGTTCAATAGCACACTATCTAAGATTAGCTACTGTGACCCCTTTCCAATTTTGCAAAGAAGTCTGCACCCTGACACTCAATGCCTTATTGAGCCCGTCCATTTGCACAGAGACAGCCACCTCCCATTTGCCGAATTAGTGTTTACCAGTGGTCTTATCCAGATGGAGAGTTTTCTATTACTGCAAAAGACAAAAAAAAAAAAAAGTTTAACAAGCTTCTAGGTCATGCGAAGTATTCATTCAATCCTTCGCATCCCGTATTAAGGGTCTGTACATGGTCCAACAAACATTTCTGAGTTCATCTTGACTAGGGGCATTACTAGGAATGAATACTTCTTATATGGTAACTGAAAGAAATACTTGGGTGTTACCTTGTCTCTGTCTGCTTTCCTACTGGCAAATACTAATTGTGCGGACAGGTTTTTTTTCATTTCTGACGTTACTTTCTTGATTTTTTTTTTTTTTTGTTTTGTTTTATTTTTGAGTTTTACTATATCTGTACACGAATGATACCATACTTACCTGTTCCACTGGTCTCAGCCACTTCCCCCACAGGCTACTGCTCTTCTTTTAACAGTTGGATACTCCTCTGGGTACATTAGAAATGGCTGAAAACAATCAGGTCACCTTCTCCTCCTAAATAAAACTTCAACATTCATTAGTACATATATAGGTTACAGTCATATTTTTCATATTTTTATTATTTTCTATAGTTTGTATGCTGGCCATAACTGCTTCCACATCTACATATGGCGGTGTACTTGCAATCTTTTTTTTTTTCTTCCTACTTTTTTATTGTTGCTACAAGTTCAAACAGTTCTTATATTTCCATTCTTGTCTTATATGACTTTGGTTAGACATATCACCTGCAATACCTTAGGATCAAAGCTGCCCACCCTAGGGAATGGTACCCTATCTTTGTCAGTCATACGTACCCATTCAGACAAAAAGTCTTCAGTGTGTGGACCATATTTTCCACACATAACGAATCTCGCTGACCCCTTGGGCCGCGGCTCTTCAACCTGAACCCTGGCTACCATACGTCCACCGCTTGTGCAATTGGATCCCATTGCGGACTTTTTCCTTTTACGCAATCCCCAATGCACGACACGAATAGATGGTGAAAGTTCTTAGAGCGCTTTCACCCACTCCTCCGCTGAGTACCACGATTCACTCCAATAGTGACCACCGCGTACCCAGTGAGGTCGACCTAATTGGTTTATATTTACTGGAAGTGCTAGGAGTGACTTAACCTTTCCAGCAAATATCCACCGCTGGAGAATTTCCTGAGAGAGACCAGCGAAAACTCCCTATACACTTTTTATACACAAATCACGCTTGCGTATGCTCTATACAGCGCTAATGATACCCCTTTTACGAGTTTTTTTGCGTAAAATTGCGGTATCAAGTTGCGCTATATATCGCACCTACAAACGCGCGGTCCAATCGCACAGCGTATAGGTACTTGTTACTTATCTGCCGTACGACCACTGGAATCGAATCACAAGCTGCGAAACCTCAGCCGGAGCGTATCAAAAAACTATATGGGTCCCAATTCACAATTCACTACCATGCTCCTGTGTAAGTCTCCTCACGACTTACATATTTCAAATCCTATACTAACGTGAGTCAGCCGCCTCACGCCACCAAGCCTCCACTCACTTGGTGTACCAAACGACGGGATCCCGAATTCCGGGGTTCGAATCCACTCACTCCTACGTTCGCTAACTCAAATACACTTTGTTTTTCTGTACAGAAAATTTTAATTCATTCAGATTGGCAGCTTTACCCCCAGAGGCAACACAGTTTAAACAAAAGTTTTACACTAATCTGCTTTAGAAACCGGGTAGTTTTGTGCTATTGTATTAAATATCTACTATCCCACCTTAATTGAACAAATATCGTGTGGTTTTATTATGCGCACACAACCCTACGCAAACTTGCGTAATTACGCAACCGTGCGTACCTCTATGCCACGTGTGCGGCCTTGTGCCACGTGCACGTTTTTGTACGCTGTCCTCACGTTCCGTACCACGTGTACCAATGTGCGTACGCAATAAAACAAACCACACAGTCTCTATAAATGTGAGCAATACTAACTATAGTCGCTCACTTAGCACAACACCCAGTTTTTTTTTCTGTCCAAACCTTTAACGACCGGGCCAGACTTGCATGTTGTGCTTTATATTTACTTCCTTAAACACTGTTATTTCAGTTTTAACTATACAGCAACAAATGTATCCGGTTTCACACAGATCTATAATGACTGCAATAATCTATAATTTAAATGATATGATTCAGATTGGATAGCATTCTTGCAGAACATACACTGATATAAATATACACATAATTATAATAATATTATATATATGTATCATTCACTAGCCTTCTATGTGACTCATTTACCCATTCAGTGCTTCTAATTTGCATATCAAAGCTATTTGCTTTTCACTGCTAAGAAAAAGCAGTTACACAGGTTAATTTGCATTTCAATGCATATCTTATAGCAAACAGAGAGTTAACTAAATCCTGGGAAAGAAGAAAAAAAAAAGTATTTTTTTTTCTTTTCTTTTTTGTGTGCAATTTCTTACACCAAGCCAAGCATTTATCTCACCATTTACTCTCACTAGGGCCAATTGAAACGATTTGTAATTGACTATGCATGGGTTAAATAAATGCATTGGTAACTCATAAATGGTGCTTGATGTGACCAAGGAAACTGATTGTTCTGAGCAGACTGAAAATCAGCTATTTAGAAAATGACCTTCCTAAAATGACCACTGCTCCTCCCCCTTCCACATCCATGAGGTTTACACAAAATGGTGGACAGGCCATGTGGTCAGTCCAAAATGGAGGACAGACCATGCGGCTTCCTTTGTCACAAAGAAATCACACATCATACAAGCACCAGAAGTTATTTTAGGCCTGAGTTAAAAAAAAAAAAAAAAACCATATCAAGGCCATGCAGCAACTTTTAAATGTACTTTTAAACCTACTTAACAGATAAACAATCCAATCTGAATCAAACACAATATGACTTCTTTGAACTTTGTTTTGCAACAATAAAAATACATTTTAGCATTTTAAATATTATGAGAAACGCATTGTCCCTTGAAATTTCATATCATTGGCTTACTGATATCACAACAATACACACGGATATGATTTTCTCAGCTTTACGATGCGTCCACCACAAGCTGATCGACCACAGCGTCGCGTTTATAATGTACAGTGCATCATTAAGACCATGATATCGCGGACCAGCTCCCATCTGTGAATGCCAAATTATTTCCTTCAAAATATTTAAAATGCCCGCTCTAATATATATTGTAAACGCCTGCACCTCTTATTACCATGTGCCATGAATGTGCGCTATACATAGCAAAACACTGCATCCCATTAGAGAAAACAATACACCCACACATTATCTGAGTTCCAAAGCTCATTGATGTATATATTTGTTATTAAAAGGATATGGATTCAATATATTACAATGTACAGTATACACATAATTACATGGTTACAACTCACACAGTAAGCAGTTAATACATACAGTTACATAGTGTTACAGGCCAGCATACAATACCATTATCTTTCTCATATCAATTTGTCTCTCCATATCACTCTCTCTCTCTCTCTCTGTAAAATCATGCAGGAACTGGTCTAGAAGCAACTCCATCATCCTCTGAGACAAAACAGCAACTGCCTCCTGTGTGATCAGCAATGTGCCATCTAGCCCTTGGGGGAGGGGACTTTCTCATTCATGATGAGTCACCAGTCTATTTGTATATGCTCCACAGGTTCAGCCCAGAAGACATCCAAAGGGGCTGGCCTGAGCTTCCTATCCACTACCTGTTTGGAATATCTATTGTTCTAATAAAAGTGATTTTACCTTTCATACATTTAATCATAACTATTTGTTGCAATGTCCTACAACTTAACAAGTATCAAATGAATCTACACATTAATCTGGTTGCTTAAATACCAAATATGACAGGTGTATCTGGCTTCGTTCAAATAATACACATACATGACATTACTTCATTATATACTTTTAAATCATCATGTCTGGCGCTTGATATTATTATAATTATGTACTGTATGAAATAAGTGTCGAATCCATCTCTGTGGCATATCCGTGTAAATGCGTGTGTTACCATATTTTGCTGTGCTCGCTGCGCGTATTTGCAAGTATAGCGACTCATAATGTGTGTAGTTTGTATGTTCTTTTTATGTAATATTTTTTACTTCGACAGCGCAAATTTATTGTTTGCAGGGTGGCGCCAAACACCTTAGCACCTGCCCTGATTGGGATACCACCTTTGAGAACAATTGATAACTATCTTTCATGTATTGTTCTCCATTAGTAAATAATCATTGTCACTGTAGAATTATGGGCTTCAAAATATTTGGAAATGGCTTTATACCCATATACAGACAGACAGCAACAATTGGTTCTTTCTAGATCACTGCACATGTGTTTTCTCACGTTTATAAAGAAGTATAGATGCAGAAAGCAGGATGTCTCTCAAGCAGAGACCCAACATTTGCACAGAAAGCATTCATTACACTCTCATAGCACAGTAGGTTAAAATACAGAATCTCTTTTAAATATATTGCTATAGTGGTCTACATATGAAACAGACAGACAGAAGTGCAGGGACAGACACACAGTATACCCCTAGAAATGAATCTCTCTGGTGTACCTGGCAGATATATTGCTGTAATGCATGTAAGCTGCAATGACCACACCAGTCCGGCCTCGGTTCCCCTGAAATATAATAAACATTTTAGACAAGTCTGTCACAAATTGAGACATTTATAATATGTAAAGATACTCATTCAATGTGCAGCAAAAAAATAAGACACATGCAGGTCATGTTCCAGAGTGGGACACCAAATTCTAGTCTTTGGCTCTGTGGTGTTATGGAATATAGGGGCTGATGTATTAAGCAGTGAAAGAGTAGAAAATTGGACTCTGCAGTACCCTCAGGATCAGGACCTTTTTTATGCACATGATGCCAATTACGCTCTCATCCATGCGCTCCATATTTCCCTCCATAACTAGTGGATACACCAGAATACATACCATTTACCAGCAGACGGGATGCCGGCTGTCAAGATCCTGGCAGTGGCATCCCATCCGCCAGTATACCGGCAGCAGGGCGAGCATTAGGAGTCTCATTACGGGCTCACTGCGCTCGCCACAGGGTCTAGTCCCACTCTATGGGTGTGTGTGGATACCCACGAGAATGAATAATCCTATTTTGCCGGGAATCCGGCTGGCAGTATTGCCGGTTGTCGGGACCTGAGGGGATCATCTTCACCATTGCCAGCTGTCCTGGTGAGACATGGCACCTGGAAGCAGTTCACTCCAAAACTCCAATTTATATGCTTTTAATTAGTTGTGAAATGTAAGTGCATTGTATGAATAAAAACTCTGTCCTATAATTCAAAGGTGTTGCACTACTATTTTTATTTTATTATTTTACACGTGAGAATAACCATTGAGACATAAAGAGTGTGGGACTATGAAGTTACTGTGATAAAGGAGAATGAACCTATGAGCACCATTTAAGTATTTAAAAAAAAAGGGGATAAATGAACGTTAAATTACCGCTATCCTATTAGCCCTAATGCCAGCATCCTTTTCCTCTGATGTCGGCACTTATTGGGGATTATTCTTTATGTGCCTCAGGCACCCGAAGCATAGTCTGCAATAAGGGGGCCACCGCAGCTGCGATAACACATGGGATTGGGGACTTACATTATCCCGGTTCCCATGTGTTTTAGTGCGACCCAGTTTCAGCTGATCAAAATGGCCTCTAATTGGATTCTGCGATAATGACCATTGACTGGCCAAAAGAGCATTGGGGTTAATAGGATACTGCCCTAAGGGCCTAATTCAGCATTAGTTGTAGTTCTGCGAAAAATCGCAAATCTACAACTCCTTCCACTAGCATGCGGGGAGCCACCCAGAACAGGACAAGGCAGCCCCGCATGCCAAGTCCTTCCCCCTCGCTAAAATACGAGCCTTTTGCTGCTCGCATCTTTAGGGTAACCCCCTGCCTTCGCAAAATGGTCCAAACACGCCTCCAGACCCCACCCCCCCAAGCCGCGATCACGCCAAAAAATGTGGTGACAGCCCCCCTGTCGGCACGTAGGCTGAAATCACATGGAATATCAGTTTAAGATCTCACGTATGCGCAGATTCCGCTTCAGTTGACTGCCACACAGTCAGCACATTTTTGACCCTGTGATTGCGGGTGTATTCCTTCAATCCAAGGTGTTTCTTAAAATGAAGATTAAGAATTCATGTGTGCTGTCACTTTTATTTTACGGAATTGTATACTCTATTTGTATTGTATCTTGGGCAAGCACGCTTCAATTTTCCCTAAAAGTGAGCAACCCCCCTCCAGCAAAGAGATTCGGTAGATGCTAGAATCAAGTGGGCTAAGGGACCTTTTCCGTAAGGGGGAGGAGTTACGACGCAAGGGGGAGGAGCTAGGCCAGCGGGATAGTTCCTCTACTATCCATGCCACCAACTATTACCTTTAGTAATTAGGTGGTGAGCGAAGCGGAGCGGAGCGAGCCACCGTGCCCGAAGCGTGGCGAGCGAAGCGAGCCCGCGAGGGTACTTTTCGGGGACCCTGTTCGCCCGTAGCTCCTCCCCCTGGTGACGTAGCTCCTCCCTCAATACGTCACAAGGTCCCTTCAGCCCCTCCGATATAGAACCTACCAAAGAGATTCACTGGTTCCACACATATAAAGCCTTTATTCACTTTTCCCCTCGCCTACATCTTCAAATTCATTTCTGTCCACAGTCCCTTCCACGCATCAACGTCTCACCTTCACCCTGGTTACCTCTTTGAACGCCTGCCTCCTATACATCTCCAGCTCCTCCTCGTTCTCTGTAATTCACTCCCTCACCAAGAGGCACTTTCTACCAGTCTTGCCACTTTCAAACACACAAATCTTAAAGCCTAGCAGCTCTCTTTCAAAATCTCACCTCTGCAACCTTGACCAGCTCTTCTTCCCAATACACCCTCCAACTGTTCACCCCTTCCTTTAGTATGTATGCGCTTACGAGCATGGCATTCTTTCATCTTCTTTTACCATTTGAACTAACCATGCCAACTGCGTTCCTTGTCTTTTGTCTCCAAGACTATGATACTGTATGCTCCCCCTCATATTGGGTACAGGCTCATTAAATGCCAAACTGCCTTCCCCTCCTTACGAGTTAACACTGTGCCCTGCAAAATACAGTGGGTTCTCCTACCCTCGCCCCTTGTCCTCAATCTACCTAGTCTGTTGTCAATTTACATTTTATTGTACTTATGATTTCAGTTTACACTGCTACTATGTATATGAGTTGTATAATGCTGTAGACACTTTGTGGCACCTTAAAAATAAAACTTTATAATAATAAAAATAAGAGTGACACTCATTGGGGCTATGTCCTAAGGTGGAGGTCTCTTATAATATTCGGAGAGAGATTTAGGCCATAATGTGCTTTTGTTGTATGTTTGGTGAATTAGTTACTGCTTACTTTATTATGAATGACAACAACATTGTGAGGATCTGCATTCAGCCAGGTGTCCATTGCTTTACAGATACTGCAAACTCTTTCCAGAGCTGGGGCATGAAGGTCTGGCCACCCAAAATCCAGCACCTGTGAAGAGAGACCACGACATGTCTATGTACAACACTGGAGACATTCTCAAAGTTATATTATATATAAATAAATAATTATAGATATTTATTCTAGATCATAACAACAAATAATAATAACAAAATCACAGAGAATAAGAAAAAAATACTTAGAGTTAAAGGATTATAACAGATTATACATTAAATACATTATTCTTTCTTTCCTCCAATAAATAAGTCTTTACTCTACAATGCGATTGTGTCCAAAGTATAAAAGGCCAGGGATGTGGCTAATGTAATTAAAAAGCTGGAAAATTATCATTACTCCTGCAGACAATATCCTGGGGGTCTGGTAATGTCATCGTCATAACGTAAGAGCGGGGGGAAGACTCCAAATGGTTCTAGACCTATCAAGTGTAATTATCGCTGTGAATCTGCTATGGGAAAACTGAACTTTATCAAAGTAAATCTAATTGTAAACAAAAACATCCCTCAGCAACCAAAGGTCTCCACCAATAGTTGCTGCTAATAATAATAACTGAAAAAAATGATGAAAGAAAAAAAAAAAAAAGGCAAAACATTTTCTGTGAATCCACATATAACTGAACACATTTAATAACTCTATACATATATTACAGTAAGCATATAATTGATATTCTAAAGAATTAATTATGATCCAAAAGGTAACTCTCCATTACTCATCTACTATCAATGATCTGAAAACACAGCAGATGAGAGCACTAGGTACTTTCTCCAGTAGTTAACAGCTGCTCATCCACAGAGAAGATGTGTGGGCATGTGTATATATACACATGTATTTATATAATTATTTGTATTCTCCACTGTGATCTTGTTGTTTGATGATTTTTCTGTCCCAATTCAATTGATTAAATATCAAACTATTAAGGTCCTAAACAAAAGCGTGTGTGAAATCGTGGCCTCCATGCATAATTTCCAATCAAATGGCACCAGATAAATTTACAATCTAGACTGCAACATACTGTGGCCTGAATGGTGAAAATTATTCCATCTTTGGGTGGAAGTGATGCCACACTAAGGTCTCTTCTGTTTTTGTCCAGGCCAGGCAAAAATAAATGACTGTCCATTCTATGATGGAAACTTATAGCTCAAATTTTTGCAACAGCCCCTTACATCCTTCAGAAATTCTTTGCAATTAAACGCAATGGTGCTCCCCTGGATCATTTCTCCACTTATCCATAAACCTTTGACCTTGTTACCTAGTTGAATTGTTTTCCCTGTGATGTCTAAATGATAAGCTTTTTATTTTATTTATGTATGGGCAATTAAATATATATTTTATGGCATTAAACTGATGTGTTGCACTTACTCTGGTTCTTTGAAGTTTTAAATACAGTATGCTTAGAGTGGATGATCATTGATGTTCCTAAAAGGATTATATGAAGCCTACAGATTCCTTGATTATGTCTTGTTTTAATAATCTAAAGATGCATTTTGAAGTCTTTTACTGTCTAGTTCCACCTGTTTTACATACTACACTGTACTGTACCTTATCGTATTTACTAAGGTCACTAACATGGATTGAGCCATACTTACCTACTCTTTCGCAAATGTCATAATTGGGGTAATGCCCCTGCACCCATGGAAGAGTGGGCAGATCACCCGCGTACCGCCCGCTTTCTGAAGCAGACAGGATGAGGAGAGTTTACAGATAATTACAGTGCAGGTATGGGGAAGGCGAGGCATAATGATGCAAATTTGTGTCATTAAGCGCCTCCCCTCTTCGCAAACCCACAAATCAATGTATTTTGGGGGCAGGGCTAAGTGACTGAAACCCTAGCCCCACCCCCCGAAGGTGCAAGCAGCATCTCCTCTCCAGGCTTCTCCCAGAGTTTAAAAGTCGGCAAGTATGGATTAAATATGTGGAAGTTATGTCTTTGGTTGCTCTATATAAGAAGCATAAAGTACCATAATTAAACAGACCATTGAACATTAAAGCTTTAATGAATTTTCCTTGGTGCATTGTATAAGTGTAAAGAATCTCTTTTACTGATCATGAAAATTCCTATTTCTGGTACAAATATTAGCTGTTGCTTATCTGATACTTGTAACCGTATTACAGCAGTCTGGTATTATCCTTTTTAAAGGTATGCAGAACATTCTTTGTAGAACATGATATACAGACCCCACCAAAACTAGAGCCTGTTTGTCGGCATTACACATCACTTCTGGTATGCAATATATTTGCACTTTCATGTATTCACCTGTTCATGGTCATGCTTGGCAGTGCTTTATGTTTTGCTTGGCACCCCCTGCTTTTTTCTAAATATACACATTTATTTATATATATATAAATATATATATATGTATATACATATACACATACATACACACAGTATATATATTTATACATAGTTTCTTTTTAATTTCATTTCATAGCTGTAGTTATTGGTCAACAGTAATAATTTTTTCAAGTCTCACAGAGGGAGTTCCTTTATTTCTTTATTATTCACTTGTCTGTTTCCCAGAGATGGTGGAAATACTCTCTTTATGGGACAGGACAAACCACCAGTCGGATGAATAAAAAACATTTTGGATTCCTGGGATTGTAGAAGTAACATTGCTATAAAGTACACATGTTTATCACTGAGGCATGTAAGTTTGGATTCCTCTCACGTGCAGTTTTCTCTTTTTGATGTTAAATTTCACTTTTAACAATTAACATTTATTTACTGTGATAATACAATGGGAACAATGTGCTGCTTTTTAAAGACATCTTGTAGTACGCTGATTTTCTGACCTATTAATTCTCCCTCTCATAGTTTCAATTACACAGATGGGCTGCAGATGAAACTACCTCCCAAAGAAACGGTAATTTGTTCCAGTTCTGCACAGGAAACAGAATAAGCTCCTAATTGGCTGATTTCTAATCACTGTTAATAAAAATCCTTTCTCCCCTTTACATCAGAGCTGTGTACAGACTCCCAGTCCCATTTCCTGCAGAGATCCTCAGTATATTTACATCTCAATATACTATTTCAATATCCTGAGTGCACAGCCTTCAGTGGCATTCCAGGTATACTCATTTATATCATTATTTATACATTCAGATGATAAGAGAACCACAAAACAAAGCTATCCACTGCACATGACATGACCCTCACCAACCTTCATTCTAATCCCACCTGTCTAGCATGCCTTTTTTCCACTCATCCTCCACCAGGCAGAACTGCCCTACAACAGTTTTCCCTTTATCACCAAATTGCCTCCTCCAGAATACCCTCTCAACCCATCTGACCTTCACAGCCTGCCCACTCTAACCCCACCTGACCTACACCAACCTGCCGTCTAACCCCACCTAGCCTACACCAACTTGCTCTCTAACACCACACGGCCTAGACCAGGCTGTTCCAACACAACATGGCCTTCGTGTGCATGCCCTCTAAACCCACACAGTCTTTGCCAGCCTTCCTTCTCACCCAAGCTGGCCCCTGCCCTCTAACCTAAAGTATGTCAGTCTAACCTCTAACCCAACATGGCACCTGCCCGGATGCCCTCTAACCCAACCTAGACTACGCAAGCCATCAGTTTATCCCAAAAAAGTATCTTAGAAACTGCGCTCTGATCCAAAAAGGTCTCTGCCTGCCCATATTCCAACACAACATGACCTCATCAGCATGGGTTTATAGGCAACATAGACCTTATATCTCACCTTAGAATGGAGCTTACTGATATCATGTCTTCGTTCAGACAAATTGAAGATCTACAATAGTAAGCAGAGATTAAATAGAGAATGAGATATATAAAATACAAAATAATCCTTCAAGAAACTGTATCATAACCCCACAAAATTATCCAGTTGTACATAAATGAGACAGATCTACTGTCATGTTAGTAACGCTTGTGGTTAAATGTTGAGACTTACCAGGTAATTGTCCCCATGTTTTGACTTTAGCATATGTGCCACCTCCTTGAGGTTCCGGCAGAAGTTAGGCTCTTCTGTCCCAGCAGAGAATGTGACGGAAATGATCCGTTCTGTGATGTAGGTGAGATCCAACTCACAGCTGTCCTCCATGACGTGAATCAAACTGAAACTCCTAAATGGACAGACATGTAAAACCACTGATTAATCCACCACTAATCAGAATATCCCAATTCCTGTGCTGTTCTCATTGATGACACCTCATTGTCAATCAAATCCTTGTGCAAATATATTATCCTTAATTTTAATGTGTCTACACTTTCTGCCTCCCCACAATGACATATGCATATTTCTGCAAAAACAAGCAATAGCGTGATACAGTATGTGAATCACATGTGCTGTGCATCCAAAATGGGCTTCCTCTCCACAGTACTGTCTGTTCTAAGGAAATGCTGGGTTATACTGTCACATGGAGAGAAGTATGTGAGGCAGGGGAAAGGCTGTCCACTCAATTCCATTTTATCTGGCACACAGGTTTTGGGGCCTATTTAGCAATAACTATTTCCAGGATATTCACTGAAAAGAAATACATTTTGGGGGGTTACCCACAAATATAAAAGTTCCCCCAGATGTACTATGGAGGGATCCCAGCAGATATCTCCAATATCTACCTTGGTCCAGCATCAACTGAACAAAGAACAAGAATACATCCCTGGACTGAACAAGTAACAAGGTACCCTACATTACTGTGCACATATTCTACCTTCAGGGGAATGCCATATCAACCAGGATATTTATGTGAATTAATTTTCATTTTTTAATTGTATTTTGTTCTGTATTCATTTTTTTATTATTTGTATTATTTGTATTGGTTTCCTTGTTATTTTTTTGCTGTTCCTGAACCTTTACTTTTTTGTGTCTGTATTCTGCCATCTAACCTGTATTACTCTTTTCTTCCACTCACCTATCCCACCTGCCTACCTTTCTCCCCACCCCATCCCCTTTCCCCTAACCCACCTCCCCAATTCATGCTGAAACCAACTGTATAAGAGACACGTCTTTTTTCAAAGTGATCATTGCATGCATTAAACTTAAAGTGCTTATTACTTTTGTTAAATCTCTTGCACTGAAACATTGTATCTAACCTGGCCCGAATCAGACCTGAGCGCTGTTGTGTAAATTCGCAATGCGGCTGATTATTGATCGACTGCGCATGCATACGGATCGCAGTGCGTGTGTGTGAGGCCAAACTGCAAAAAAAATCCAGCGTCTTTTTTGATCGCTAGGCGTACGCAAGTTGATTGACAGAAAGCTGGCATTTGGGGGTGGTAACTGGACATTTTCTGGGAGTGTTAGTAAAAACGCAAGCGTGCCCAAGTGTTTTAAGGGAGGGTGTGCGACGTCAGCTCCGGCCCCATCAGCCTGTTTCTATCACACTGCAGGAGTAGGTTCTGGGCTACGCACAGACTGGAAAAATCATTCGATGGTGAGCGAGTTGCAGCTGACCGCGCTCGCAGAGATTTTTGCAAGGTGTACACCGATTTGCACGGTGCGGTATTCACTGTCTGGGTGGCGACTATCTGATCGCAAACCTCTGCAAGTTCGCAATGCAATCAGGTCTGAATTAGGCCCTTAGTTATAAGTAACTGACTGTCTCCGTGTCGGATTCATCACAATAGAACACTGCTGAAGCGCAGATAATTTCATCATAATTTCCTTTTGGTAAACAGTGTTACATTTCTGTTCACATAAACCAGTTAGAGGACAAAATATTACCTCCAGTGCATCAGACAGAGGAAGGCACATTGACATTATTTCCATCCAAATTAAATTATTCTTCAATCTCTAACTCATTAATTAGGAAAGCTGTAAGCTACACCTTTTGCATATTCTGATACAACAGGCTGGGGGGTTGATCAACTTTGGAAAGATGATCAAAAATCTATAACTGATAAAGTTTTTCTATCACTCTATTGTCACATATTGTTCACACAATTCCCACCTTGATGGTCTACGGCGGGACTGGGTACTCCTGGAGGAATTAGTGGATCCCTGTGGGAGAGAATATAGAAACTTTGTGAATTAGAATTTAATGACACAAAACAAATATTGACATTAAGATAAGATCAGTTAGAGGGGCTTGGCTCATTATGTAACACACATAAGGTACACCAAATCAAATGCAATAAAGATTCATGTTATGTGAATGGCCTACACTGCTACAATCTTGTTTCAGATCAAATTATTTTTGAACACAATACACTTCACAGTTTCGCTTACAAGGTAAATTGGTACAATCTGATTGAAAATGAATTGAATTAGTTAAAAAAAATAAAAAGCTAAATAGCTCACCTATATCATATTATATATATATCCTGGTGGATTCATGAATTACAGACCTTACATCCTCTTGGCTTGAACGAGCAATTATCCTTTAATTGTTTTTTATAAAGGTTGTTCCTGATAAAAGTGTTTTATGGATTTATCTACTATTGCGTTACCCAGTAGAAATTTGCGTATGGTCAGATCTTGCTTTGATGGATCATTTAAACTACTGTACGAGATTTAATCCTTTTCTAGGATTAGTAACAGCCTTTTCCATTTGCAATATGTATTTTGTATATTTTTCGTTTATTTATAGTTGTTATGGTGATGGGCACCCGCTGCCTAGCAACCCCTGGTGTATTGTGGGAACGCCAGCGCACTCGCGCCTTTCGATGACGTCACCGCAATCCGGGGCGGGAGTTCTAGCGTGGAAACAGACACTTGGGTGTATCTACTGTAAAAATGGTATGTATGTTTTCTTTTTCACTTGTATCCTGACAAAATGACATAAAGGTCATAAAACGTTCATAACATAGGAGAGACTTGTGTCCGTTTTTATTTGGATGTATTGTGACAAGGGGGCCATCCATTGCTGCTGCCCTTTGTACTTGAATTATCAGGAGGGGCACCTGTGCAAGTTGTTTGGATGCTGGGAGTGCCGGTAATATAAAATATAAATATATATATATATATACATACACATACACACATACATATACATATACACACAGGGAAACCCACACTCTCACCCAGCAAAGACAACCACTGGGGTGCCAGAGTCCGACCCACCTCCAGGCAGGACCCAAAGTACAAAACCCCAAAATAGGGTTAACAGTTTGACAAGTGTATGTATTGCGGTAGCCTAATTGTCTTAAGATTTCAGGAGTTATAATCAGACCAATTCTGTACAACCACCGCACCACCTTTGTCAGCTGGTCTGATAACTATACTGGTATCTTGCTTCAGAGTCGACAATGCTTTACGTTCTTCCTTAGACAGATTATCAAAGCACGTGTCTGGTGTTTTGGACGTAATTTCTTGTTCCACTATACGAACAAAAGTCTTAATGCTCGGGTTAGAGGAAATCGGGTCAAATGTCGAGGGCTTACGGAATGGTATCCTATCAGTCCCTATGTCAGTCTTGAAATGCTCACGTAATCTAAGTTTACGGCAGAATTTATACATGTCGACGGTCGTATTGAATGGTTTATGTGGACAAGTAGGAATAAAGGATAATCCTCGGGAGAGTAATTTAAGGGAGGCTTCATCAAGTTGTTTACCGGACAAATTGAACACTAAGTTCTTGTTTTGTCCCGACACTTTCGCCATGTATCTCCCCTTCCTTGGGTGCGGTCTCCGCGACCGGTAGCGGGTATTGTGTCTGCAGTTATGGTCTGGCCAAAAAAAGCACTATGTGGTGGGCGATTATCAGGGTAACCAGTGTCTGATGCTGAGGCCGTGGACTTAGGAGCGCTGGCACGCACCTTACTTTACTTTTTATTTGACTGTATAAGTTTTTCTGTTCTATGTACTTGGCGCTGTGGCACTTCCGGAAAATCTGGAAGTGACGTATGCGTTCCAGATGTTTGGAACGCATCAGCTGACCGGGATGGTCGGCTGTGGCGCCAATTAACTCATTAAGTATGGGTATTTAGAGGGGACCTGTGAGGCAAATATCTTTGATTCCAGTTCCCCATGGCTGCTGTTGTCACAGGCTGTCTATATTTCTCTGTTGCTGCACCTTGAAGAAGGTCCCTGTTTTGGACCGAAACGTTGGTGAAAACTTGTTACCATGGAACTGTGAGATTTCTGTTTTCCATTTCTTTCAATTTTTGATTAAATATTTTGGTATTCTTAAGTAGTCTGGAGAGTGCTATCATTCCCACAGTTGTGGAAAACACTATAAAATTATATATATATATATATATATATATATATATATATATATATATACACACACACACACACACACACACATACACACAGAGGGGCAAAAAAGTATTTGGACAGCCACGATTGTGCAAGTTGACCCACTTAAAAAAGATGAGAGAGGTCTGTAATTTCCACCACAGGTACACTACAACTGTGAGAGACAGAATCTGGAAAAAAACAAACAGGAAATTACATTGTATGATTTTTAAACAATTTACTTGTATATTCTTGTGGAAAATAAAGATTTGGACACCTACCAAGCAGCAAGATTGCTGGCTCTCACAGACCTGTTACTTCTTCTTTAAGAAGCTCTTCTATCCCCCACTCATTACCTGTATTAATGGCACCTGTTTGAACTGTTTATCTGTATAAAAGACACCTGTCCACACCCTCAAACAGTCAGACTGCTACCTCTCCACCATGGCCAAGACCAGAGAGCTGTCTAAGGACACCAGGGACAAAATTGTAGAGCTGCACAAGGCTGGGATGAGCTACTCAACAATAGGCAAGCAGCTTGGTGAGATCAACTGTTGGCGCAATTATAAAAAAAAATTGGAAGAAATACAAGATCACTGACAATCTCCCTCGACCTGGTGCTCCACGCAAGATCTCACCTCGTGGGGTATCAATGATCTTAATAATGGTAAGGAATCAGCCCAGAACTACACGGGGGGACCTGGTCAATGACCTCAAGAGAGCTGGGAACACAGTCACAAAGGTTACCATTAGTAACGCACTACGTCGTCATGGATTGAAATCCTGCAGCGCCCGAAAGGTCCCCCTGCTTAAGCCAGCACATGTCCAGGCCCGTCTAAAGTTTGCCAGTGACCATCTGGATGATCCAGAGGAGGATTGGGAGAATATAATGTGGTCAGATGAGAGCAAAATCAAACTTTTTGGTATAAACTCCACTCGCCGTGTCTGGAGGGAGAAGAATGGTGAATGGCATCCCAAGAACACCATACCCACTGTGAAGCATGGGAGTGGAAACCTCTTGATTTGGGGCTGCTTTTCTGCAAAGGGGACAGGACGACTGATCCGTATTAAGGAGAGGATGAATGGGGCCATGTATCGTGAGATTTTGGGCAAAAACCTCCTTCCCTCAGTAAGAGCATAGAAGATGGAATGTGACTGGGTCTACCAGCATGACAATGACCTCAAACACACCGCCCGGGCAACTAAGTAGTGGCTCCGTAAGAAGCATTTCAAGGTCCTGGAGTGGCCTAGTCAGTCTCCAGACCTCAACCCAATAGAAAATCTGTGGAGGGAGTTAAAAGTCCATGTTGCCCGGCGACAGCCCCAAAACATGATAGAGCTAGAGAAGATCTGCATGGAAGAGTGGGCTAAAATACCTGATACAGTGTGTGCAAACCTGGTCAAGAGCTACAGGAAACATTTGACCTCTGTAATTGCCAATCGAGGTTATATTACAAAGTATCGAGTTAAACTTTTTGATTGTCCAAATATTTATTTTCCGCAAGAATATACAAATAAATTGTTTAAAAATCATGCGATTTCCTGTTTTTTTTTTCCAGATTCTGTCTCTCACAGTTGAAGTGTACCTATGATGGAAATTACAGACCTCTCTCATCTTTTTAAGTGGGTCAACTTGCACAATCTTTGGCTGTCCAAATACTTTTTTTATATATAATACAAATATATATATATATATATATATATATATATATATACACACACATATATACAGGGTGTTCGGAAAGTCACTGTGCACTTATGTATATTTGTTAACACAGGTTTCAATATATAATACATGATGTAAACACGAATGATAATTATATATAATGTTGAAAATGACCACAGTTAGCATCAAGACAGGCTTGGATCCTTTTTAGTTTGTTTCTAAACACCTCTATAAGTGCACAGTACCTTTCTGAAGAAAGTATGGGGTCTTTTCATAATGCAGTGAACACAGTGGAGAAGTGAAGCAGTGGAGAAGTTGCCCATAGCTCCGAAAATGTTTATCATATGCAAATTAGAAATGTTACCTCGATGCTGATTGGTTGCCATGGGCAACATCTCCACTGCTTCACTTCTCCACTTTTATCACTGCTTTAAGAAAAGTGCACAGTGACTTTCCGAACACCCTGCATCTTTAATTTTAGTTGTGTGATGACTGCAAACACAATATATTCAATAACTAAAACATTTCCAACTCATCACATCTGATCTAAGTGTATAGCTTTGATCCGAATTTATTGTGGAAATTAACCTAAATCAAATAAATTGTATGAACAAATTTTAATGTAAGTTACACAGGGCGTAGTATGTTATGCCGACGCCTGGGATCCTGACTGCCGGCATGCAGGCAGCAGGGTGAGCGCTATAGAGCCCCTTGCGGCCTCGCTGCGCTCGCCACATTGTGGGCACAGTGGCGCGCTACCCGTGCCACGCTATTTCCTCACCCTCCAGGGGTGTCGTGGACACCCCAAGAGGGAGAAGAGTTGTCGGTATACCGGCTGTCGGGATTCCAGCATCGGTATGGTGAGCGCCGGGATCCCGACAGCCGGCATATCAAATGCCTCCCAGTTACACATGGGTACAATGTAACACAGTTAAAATTCCCTTACTGAAACTGTGGCACAAATAATTACAGATTCTATTGGTATCTCTTATCCAGTATATAATCCATTAGATAAAGTAGAAACATTCTATGTCTGTGGCTTATTTGTGGCTTAGGGGGACATGAACTAAGCAGTGATAAAAGTGTGGAAATGAGCTAGTGGAGAAGTTGCCCATGGGAACCAATCAGCTGCTCTGTATACTTTTATAGTATTCAAATTATAAATATTATGTCAATGCGGATTGGTTGCCCTGGACAACTTCTTCAATTTTATCACTGCTTAGTACATCTCCCCCTTAGTATTAAAACAGCAGGGGGGAGGGCAATTAATATTTGTTTTGAAACACAAAAACTGTTTGCACTAGCATTGCCAGCAGACATTAAACATGTAGCAAAATTGGAATCCATCAGTAAGAAAATAACTACAGTCAGAACAAATCTGGCATCTTTCTGAGACGACTATACTACACAAATGTTCCAGCACAATGCTCGTGGGACCCTGTAAGCTTGGAAACCCCACTTTTCACTTATGAAGAAGTACTGGTACACAACATAATATCAGATAAAAGTTATGTTATTTTTAATAAGGTCTCAGTAAGCATGGGCTGTCAAAACTGAAATGCACCTTAACAGGTGTTTTGTCCCAATACATAGGGAGCCAAAGATTGAGGTCTAGGAGGTACAAAGTGGGTCACCAGATAAGGAACTACACCAGTGGTTCCCAAACGTTTTTGAATCATTGCGTCCTAGAGTATCAGAATTATTTCACGGCACCCCTAGGTCAAAAGTTTCTTATTAAGACATTTAGAAGCAAATATTAAAATAAGTAAATTGTGTTTAAAAGCCATCCATAGGTTTAATTGTGTGGTGAGGGAGAAGATTTACTTCTGTTTGTTCATGTATTTTATGATTGACATCCCCCCTCACTTGTTTTGCCTATTACATTGACCATAAATAATATGAATTGGTGCTGGACCACCAACCCAGGGCACCCCTGCAAGTGTCCTGAGGCACCCCAGAGTGCCACGGTACACAGTTTGAGAACCACTGAACTATTTTTTATTTATTTATTTTCAGTTATTTATATAGCCCACACATATTCCGCAGCGCTTTACAGGGAATATTTGGCCATTCACCTCAGTCCCTGCCCCAGTGGAGCTTACAATCTATATTTCCTACCACATGCAGACACACATTCATGCAAGGGTTAATTTTTGTTAGGAGCCAATTAACCTACAAGTATATTTTTTGGGTTGTGGGAGGAAACCGGAGTACCTGGAGGAAACCCACGCAAGTACGGGGAGAATACACAAACTCCACACAGTTAGGGTCATGGTGGGAATCGAACCCATGACCTCAGTGCTGTGAGGCAGTAATGCTAACCATTACACCTTCCATTACTGAACTAGACTGTTTACTACTGTAGTTTGATACAAACTTTGCCATCCGGTGTCAGGTGTACCCAACAAAAAGATGTTTCCAGGTGACGTACCTGAGAGAAGCTGAGAGCGCGCACAAATCTTCTCCAAGACATGACTGCAGCCTCCAAGAACCCACAAAGCCCGACTCCTAATTAACCCCACTACTTATTGTGTCCTTCACAGCCATTCCATCTCCTGCTACTGCTGGTTACATTTTTGTGACAAATAGAAATGACTTTGGAACTACACTAAAATAAAGCGATTTCCTCTTAAACCAAGGGCAGACTCTCTCTCCTCCCCTGTGTGCTCAGTTCTCTCTGCAGCTAAAGGGTCAGGCTCTTATCAGCTGATGTGAAATAACAGCCCCATTAACGCTTTCTCCACTAGAAGTTCTCTTAAATATACATATACACAGTTCACAAAAAAAAAAGCCACAAAGTGTGTACTTCTGTAGCTAAGAGAGAGATAAGGTATAAGATATAAATAAGACTATTTAGGCTATTTATTCTTACGTTTTGAAAAATGTCAGAAAACATAACTGGGTTTCCTAACACAATGATGCAATTAACACGGGACTTCTGGGATTGCTGCTAAAAGCGAAGTCAAAGGACTCAGCAGACATTCTTACTAGCTTTGCACAACAGACATTTCAAAGCCAGCACAGAGTTTAAGAATTTTCCAAATGAGACCCCTCCCCGTCTCTTTATTAATCATTCGCCATTTACATAGAGTTCTCTGCAACAAATACCGTAAGCAAAAGGATTTCAGAAATAAAATACTCACTGTGGTGTCTACATGCTTCTGTGGGGTCTCTGTGCTGGATGGCTAGAATTAGACAAAAAGAAAGATTACTCAGGTCCTGGAATATTAATATATATATATATATATATATATATATATATATATATATATACTGTAGCTGTCTAACAGCAGAATTAAAACCGAAAAATATGCTTTTGCTGTATTATAGCCTTGGACAACTTTTCCTGTTAGCCATTACGTAGCTCTCAGAGTTGCATTAGGCCTCATATCCAGCAATAAGGGAATTAGCGTTTCATGCAGTAAAAACTAACAATAAAACAAATCATGTCTGAAAAACACTTCCACAATGTAAGAATTATGCCAGTGTGTGTGAGACCTTAGTCAGAAAATCATTTACTAGTTATGCCTCTCTGAGGATATAAATGCCACAAAAATCACGGTATCTGGTCTTTAGGTCAATACTTGAGGCCCATACACAATAAACGAGCCCCCATTGACGCCAATATTGGCAGCGGCGGGGACCCGGCGGGGTGTCGGCATCAGCAAGTGCATACACACGTGCCGATGCCAGCGGGAAAGGGAGCGATGGCGGGGGGGTTTCTGTCGTTAACGTTGCACGCCCCTGCGCATCGTTAACGACCCCTCCCTCATCTGAACATGTACAGACGAGGGAGGGGTCGTTAACAAAAGAGTGTACACACTAGTCGAGATCGACATGGTCAACTTTGCAAAGGTCGACATGAGTTTTTCACTTTTTTTTTAACTCTTCCATACTTTACGATTCACGTGGACTATGATTGGGAATAGTAGCGGAGCGAAGCACGGCGAACGAAGCGAGCCTTGCGAGGGGACAAAGTGCACTAATTGGGGTTCCTGATCACTTTACGAAGAAAACAACACCATTTAAAAAAACAAACTCATGTCGACCTAATGAATGTGTTGACCTAGTCATTGACAACCAATAGTGGTCGACCTATTGACTGTCGACCCAACAAACCACACCCAAAATCACTGCCTTATACATATAAATCATCCCGTTACCAGATTCAGTAAATGCTCCTGCATACTGTATCTATTACATTGCTAGCATATCTATTACAGCTATAAGCCACTAATGTGCCAGTGCCACCTAAGGATCTGCAAGTGTTAGAACCCCTTTTTCAATTCTACCAGCCTACAAATAACTATACCTTAATTAAGATTTGTTATTTCTCCTTATTGGGTTCCATATAAAAAAAAGTTTTATCCTGGGATTGCCGAAACTGGGGATTTTCTCACAGGATTACCCCTTATAAGCCTTAAGTAGGCACAACCTTCACAGGACAATAACATGTTTCTCTCTATGAAGGTTTCAAAAAGTCCCAGTGAAACAATACATTCAAAATGCATATAAAAAGGAACTTAATTAGAACCTGTATTTGCAATAAGTAAATTAATCATTCAGCTTGCATGCCAAACCTGGTCACACATAAACATATTCTATTAAGGATACATATATTTAATGCAGCATCTCATTAAGTATTGTGGTGGTGTATGCAGAGACACATGCTGCTTTGGACAATTTAATCCCCTTTATGGTAATGGTAAATGCTCACACATATTAAAATGATCAATAGTAACATTGTGCCAACCTTATCATGCCAGCCAAATATCAATATGGTTTGAAAACTCTTTTCCTCAAACTGAAATTTATAGCATGCTTGAAGTACATTTGCTAAGACTTGTGACTCAAACCATTGTTTGGCTTATAAACAAACAGCAACATAGAAGATTACACATGTGT
Organism: Pseudophryne corroboree; assembly: GCF_028390025.1. Lineage (NCBI taxonomy): Eukaryota > Metazoa > Chordata > Amphibia > Anura > Myobatrachidae > Pseudophryne > Pseudophryne corroboree. The sequence goes on along the minus strand of NC_086450.1, from coordinate 199,038,449 downwards.
AACTGGAAAATACTGACTACGGGACACCAAGAGCAGAAGAACATGGAGTAATGGACTTTAGGCTGGGTGATACTGGGTTGTTTTTTTTTTTTTACTCCAAAGACCCGGATATGCATTTTCAATCCCTGATCCTCAGGGGCAGTGCATGATAGGTCCCAGATATATTCCATATTTATAAGCACTAACTAGTCCTATTATTCTTCATATTCTGAATATATTAGTTCTTAGAGGTCCATAAAAAAAAAAAATCTTTACAAGTTTTGGGTAATTCCTAAATTTTACTGGCCAGAGCTACATTCAGAATCAAGAAAGTAAAACGTTTTCAACAACCTCAGTCCCAATTCCAACCACATACTTTGCTAGGTACTCAAGCGTAACAAAAAGTTTACTTCACAAAAGATACTACTGAAGATCACACATTACTAAAAGATCAGTACCTTAAATGTGGGATAGTCATATAAAAAGGTTACTTCACAAAAGATACTACTGAAGATCACACATTACTAAAAGATCAGTACCTTAAATGTGGGATAGTCATATAAAAAGGTTACTTCACAAAAGATACTACTGAAGATCACACATTACTAAAATATCAGTACCTTAAATGTGGGATAGTCATATAAAAAGGTTACTTCACAAAAGATACTACTGAAGATCACACATTACTAAAAGATCAGTACCTTAAATGTGGGATAGTCATATAAAAAGGTTACTTCACAAAAGATACTACTGAAGATCACACATTACTAAAATATCAGTACCTTAAATGTGGGATAGTCATATAAAAAGGTTACTTCACAAAAGATACTACTGAAGATCACACATTACTAAAATATCAGTACCTTAAATGTGGTATAGTCATATAAAATATAATTAACAACAATAAATGTATTTGTGCTTCTTCAACAGCATTAGGTGCCCCCTTTGAAACCACACATCTGTTTATTTCTACTGCTGCATGCGGCCCTATAAATAAATAAGAAAATGCCATTCTGTTGCTTTCCATTTCATGTGCTTCCATGTGACGGGCGGACTCAGAACATTGAGTCCAGATATACAGAGTACTAGAGTGCCCTGGAAGTCCTCCAGTAATGATCAGATGGCTATTGATCATCAGCCATGTTATGCACAGGCTTGTGATTCATTGGAGAAAACAGACACGAAAGGGCGAACAACAGACAAGTAAACACTTTAAGGGTGTCAGCAAGGTTTGTTGATGTGGGATAATGAGGATTTCCTGTGTCCGAGAGGTCACCTAGATGGCAGGGTGCATAATACAGAGCTACTCACCGCATGTCTGTCCTGAGGAATTAGTCTACAGGCCAATTCCCCTTTAAAAAATTGAACAACCCTTATCTGAATAGTGGGGATTCCTCCACGTGAACCCTTATCATACTAATCAGGGGTTCCCACTGGAAAGGGGCTCAGAGGACCTATATATATATATATATATATATATATATGCAAGAGAAGAATGAGGGGCGCGGAGTATAAGTGTAAATGCAAACAGTTCATTTAATTGTAGTACATAGATACATACATCTTAGTTTAGAATAAACGGCACAGTCAGTCCCCCTCGGTGTCTCCGGAACACATCCGATATGGAGACCTCCCGCCGGCGCTTCACCGCTCACCGCTCTCCGGTTAATGCGTTATAGAATCAGGACAGCATGTAGGACGTAGGCTCGTCACTTTAGTCGTTATCACGCCAACGCGTTTCAACCATCAAGGTCTTCACCCCCTGACGAAGACCTTGATGGTTGAAACGCGTTGGCGTGATAACGACTAAAGTGACGAGCCTACGTCCTACATGCTGTCCTGATTCTATAACGCATTAACCGGAGAGCGGTGAGCGGTGAAGCGCCGGCGGGAGGTCTCCATATCGGATGTGTTCCGGAGACACCGAGGGGGACTGACTGTGCCGTTTATTCTAAACTAAGATGTATGTATCTATGTACTACAATTAAATGAACTGTTTGCATTTACACTTATACTCCGCGCCCCTCATTCTTCTCTTGCATGGTAATTATTGAGCCCGTGGTACGGCTCACATCTTGAGGAGGCTGCAGAGGACTTGCCAAATTAAAGGTGATTTCTTCAGGAGCATCGAATTAACTTTGGAAAAGATTGTGATTTGGTGGATCAGCGCATATACTCTTCAATTATATATATATATATATATATATATAGATCCTGACGAAAATGCCGCTTTGACATTGAAACATCAGACTTGCCTGTCTGTCTTTATTCCAAACGCCGAGAGTGCCGCCTGTTTCTGCAATACATATTATTGGACACAGCATTCGCTGTCACCATTGGGAGGGCACCGGCATTACTATTTGATTGCATGTACCTTCGGGATTTGGCAGTGCCGTGGACTCTGTGTTTATATATATATATATATATATATATATATATATACACACACACACAGGTTGAGTATCCCATATCCAAATATTCCGAAATACGGAATATTCCGAAATACGGACTTTTTTGAGTGAGAGTGAGATAGTGAAACATTTGTTTTCTGATGGCTCAATGTACACAAATTTTGTTTAATACACAAAGTTATTAAAAATATTGTATTAAATGACCTTCAGGCTGTGTGTATAAGGTGTATATGAAACATAAATGAATTGTGTGAATGTAAACACACTTTGTTTAATGCACAAAGTTATAAAAAATATTGGCTAAAATTGGCTAAAATTACCTTCAGGCTGTGTGTATAAGGTGTATATGTAACATTAATGCATTCTGTGCTTAGACTTAGGTCCCATCACCATGATATCTCATTATGGTATGCAATTATTCCAAAATACGGAAAAATCCCATATCCAAAATACCTCTGGTCCCAAGCATTTTGGATAAGGGATACTCAACCTGTGTGTATATATATATTATATATATATATATATATATATATATATATATATATATATATATATATATATAGAGAGAGAGAGAGAGAGAGAGAGAGAGAGAGAGAGAGAGAGAGAGAGAGAGAGAGAGAATTATTTTTTTTAATTCAATTTAATGTTTTACTATTATTAGTATTTTATGTCCCTTGTAGAATGATTCAGGAATTAAATCACTCCCTGGGACTAAAATGACATGTGAGACTGCTTTAATAGTGTGTACACACGGTGAGATCCTTGCTATGCCCGATTTTCACTTGCGATTTCCCTTGTACTCCCTGGAGCCCAGATAGCACAGATTTTGACTAACTTTTCTTGAGATATGGACTATGTGTGCTTACGATTTTGGCTTATGTGAGATTTTGGCTTATGTGAGATGTCATTGACATGTGAGATGAACTAGATAGTATACCGATCTAGCAAGGATTGACTTGACTGCACAGTCTATCTTTTCTTGCGATGCTGACCTGGCGGGACCGCGAATCGGGATCGCAAGGTGACTTTCACCTTGCGATCTGCACTAACTTTTCTTGCGATTTTGACTATATAGTCAAAATCGAAAGAAAATATCTCACCGTGTGTACACACCCTAATTAAGTGTAATATGCAAATTACGGTTTGGATTTGTAAATTGTGGATTTTGCATGTGACCTGTGAAAGCTGAAATAAAATAAAATAAAAATACTTAAAACAAAATGGATCTCACAGATCAATCCTTAGAATAAAACATTACCAATGTTCTCAATCTCCACACTTCTTATGTTACAATGGCTCCCATGTTGTGTAATTCCCGAATCTCAGGACCAGCATGATCAGCCCACAAATTGCTCACCCCCAGTGTGTGTAGACAATACACGCTCTTTAAGGATTCCTCTGCCTATTTCAGAGGAAATGACTCTTGGGACCAAAATTATTTTGGTAACAAACTTGACCTTAAATGAGGAATAAGCCATGGCACGGCTCCACTGACATACACATTGTTGCTACTATAAATTAAATGGCCAATACATCTATGTATACACTGTCATTTAATACGTAACACTGACATCAATATCAGCTCCGTTAATACAGCCCTTTGTTCCAGAGTTATTTTTGCAAGGCAGTTGCCATAACAAAGACACCAATTTATTCCAAAGTTTGAGTATGAAAAGAAAAAGCCTTTCTATTACATCTCCAATAATAAAATCCTTGTTAATGTCTCTTCACAGGGAAGTATGTTCCGAACATTAGAGATTCCTTTGCACGCCATTATCCCCTTTAACCCAGTACAGTAGATACTGCAGAACAGCGCAAGTAACTCATTACCCAGAGCCTGACTGCTAATTTTCCAGTATAAAGCACCATTTCTGTAACAAATTCTCAGGCAAATATATTTCAAACTTGTCACGAGAAAGCATCTCACTAGTTAATGTAACAGTCCAAAGCAAAGCTCACTCACTAATCAACATAAAGCAAGCTCCTTTGGTAAGAACAAGAGGAATCCACCCTTGCAATATGACATCTGAAACCATGCTACTAACCACAACACTCAGTGGCTAATAATGTGGATGTTCTCCAGCAGTGACACACCTGATGACAGCATCACTCCCTATATAATTTTATGGTATCTTTAAAAAATAAGATTTTACTCACCGGTAAATCTATTTCTCGTAGTCCGTAGTGGATGCTGGGACTCCGTAAGGACTATGGGGAATAGCGGCTCCGCAGGAGACTGGGCACAACTAAAGAAAGCTTTAGGACTACCTGGTGTGCACTGGCTCCTCCCACTATGACCCTCCTCCAGACCTCAGTTAGGATACTGTGCCCGGAAGAGCTGACACAATCAGGAAGGATTTTGAAACCCGGGTAAGACTCATACCAGCCACACCAATCACACCGTATAACTCGTGATACTATACCCAGTTAACAGTATGAAATATAACTGAGCCTCTCAACAGATGGCTCAACAATAACCCTTTAGTTAGGCAATAACTATATACAAGTATTGCAGACAATCCGCACTTGGGATGGGCGCCCAGCATCCACTACGGACTACGAGAAATAGATTTACCGGTGAGTAAAATCTTATTTTCTCTGACGTCCTAAGTGGATGCTGGGACTCCGTAAGGACCATGGGGATTATACCAAAGCTCCCAAACGGGCGGGAGAGTGCGGATGACTCTGCAGCACCGAATGAGCAAACTCTAGGTCCTCCTCAGCCAGGGTATCAAACTTGTAGACTCTTGAAAAGTGTTTGAACCCGACCAAGTAACAGCTCGGCAAATTTGTAAAGCCGAGACCCCTCGGGCAGCCGCCCAGGAAGAGCCCACTTTCCTCGTGGAATGGGCTTTTACAGATTTAGGGTGCGGCAGTCCAGCCGCAGAATGTGCAAGTTGAATCGTGCTACAGATCCAGCGAGCAATAGTCTGCTTAGAAGCAGGAGCACCCAGCTTGTTGGGTGCATACAGGATAAATAGCGAGTCAGTTTTCCTGACTCCAGCCGTCCTGGAAACATATATTTTTCAGGGCCCTGACTACGTCCAGTAACTTGGAATCCTCCAAGTCCCAAGTAGCCGCAGGCACCACAATAGGTTGGTTCACATGAAAAACTGATACCACCTTAGGAAGGAATTGGGAACGAGTCCTCAATTCCGCCCTACCCATATAAAAAATTTAGATAAGGGCTTTTGCATGATAAAGCCGCTAATTCAGATACACGCCTGGCCGACGCCAAGGCCAACAGCATGACCACTTTCCACGTGAGGTATTTTAGCTCCACGGATTTAAGTGGCTCAACCCAATGCGACTTCAGGAAATCCAACACCACGTTGAGATCCCACGGTGCCACTGGAGGCACAAACGGGGGCTGACTATGCAGCACTCCCTTAACAAAAGTCTGAACTTCAGGCAGTGAAGTCAGTTCTATTTTGGAAGAAAATCGATAGAGCCGAAATCTGGACCTTAATGGAACCCAATTTTAGGCCCATAGTCACCCCTGACTGTAGGAAGTGCAGAAATCGACCTAGCTGAAATTATTCCGTTGGGGCCTTCTTGGCCTCACAGCACGCAACATATTTCCGCCATATGCGGTGATAATGGTTTGCGTTCACTTCTTTCCTAGCTTTAATTAGCGTAGGGATAACTTCCTCCGGAATGCCCTTTTCCTTCAGGATCCGGCGTTCAACCGCCATGCCGTCAAACGCAGCTGCGGTACGTCTTGGAACAGACAGGCCCCCTGCTGCAGCAGGTCCTGTCTGAGCGGCAGAGGCAATGGGTCCTCTGAGATCATTTCTTGGAGTTCTGGGTACCAAGCTCTTCTTGGCCAATCCGGAACAATGAGTATAGTTCTTACTCCTCTCCTTCTTATTATTCTCATTACCCTGGGTATGAGAGGCAGAGAAGGGAACACATAAACCGACTGGTACACCCACGGTGTTACCAGAGCGTCCACAGCTATCGCCTGAGGGTCCCTTGACCTGGCGCAATATCTTTTTAGCTTTTTGTTGAGGCGGGACGCCATCATGTCCACCTGTGGCCTTTTCCAACGGTGTACAATCATTTGGAAGACTTCTGGATGAAGTCCCCACTCTCCCGGGTGGAGGTCGTGTCTGCTGAGAAAGTCTGCTTCCCAGTTGTCCACTCCGGGAATGAACACTGCTGACAGTGCTAACACATGATTTTCCGCCCATCGGAGAATCCTTGTGGCTTCTGCCATCGCCACCCTGCTTCTTGTGCCGCCCTGTCGGTTTACATGAGCGACCGCCGTGATGTTGTCTGACTGGATCAGCACCGGCCGGTGTTGAAGCAGGGGTCTAGCCTGACTTAGGGCATTGTATATGGCCCTTAGTTCCAGAATATTTTTGTGTAGGGAAGTCTCCTGACTTGTCCATAGTCCTTGGAAGTTTCTTCCCTGTGTGACTGCCCCCCAGCCTCGAAGGCAGGTATGCCGAATCTGCGGCCCTCTAGAAGATGAGCACTCTGCAGCCACCACAACAGCGACAACCTGGCCCTTGGAGACAGGGTTATCCGCCGATGCATCTGAAGATGCGACCCGGACCACTTGTCCAACAGATCCCACTGGAAGATCCTTGCATGGGACCTGGCGAATGGAATTTCTTCGTAAGAAGCTACCATCTTTCCCAGGGCTCGCGTGCATTGATGCACCGACACCTGTATTTGTATTAGGAGGTCTCTGTCTAGAGACGACAACTCCTTGGACTTCTCCTCCGGGAGAAACCCTTTTTATCCTGTTCTGTGTCCAGAACCATACCCAGGAACAGTAGACGCGTCGTAGAAACCAGCTGCGACTTTGGAATATTCAGAATCCAGCCGTGCTGTTGTAGCACTTCCCGAGATAGTGCTACTCCGACGAACAACTGCTCCCTGGACCTCGCCTTTATAAGGAGATCGTCCAAGTACGGGATAATTATTTCGGCCATTACCTTGGTAAATACCCTCGGTGCCGGGGACAGACCAACGGCAACGTCTGGAATTGGTAATGACAATCCTGTACCACAATTTTGAGGTACTCCTGGTGAGGAGGGTAAATAGGGACATGCAGGTAAGCATCCTTGATGTCCAGTGATACCATGAAATTCTCCAGGCTTGCAATAATCGCCCTGAGCGATTCTATTTTGAACTTGAACCTTCGTATATAAGTGTTCAAGGATTTCAATTTTAGAATGGGTCTCACCGAACCGTCTGGTTTCGGTACCACAAACATTTTGGAATAGTAACCCCGGCCTTGTTGAAGGAGGGGTACCTTGATTTCACCTGCTGGAAGTACAGCTTGTGAATTGCCGCCAGTACTACCTCCCTTTCTCCGAGGGCAGCAGGCAAGGCTGATGTGAGGTAACGGCGAGGGGGAGTCGCCTCGAACTCCAGCTTGTATCCCTGTGATACTACTTGCAGAACCTAGGGATCCACCTGTGGGCAAGCCCACTGGTCCCTGAAGTTCCCGAGACGCGCCCCCACCGCACCTGTCTCCACCTGTGGAGCCCCAGCGTCATGCGGTGGACTCAGAGGAAGCGGGGGAAGATTTTTGATCCTGGGAACTGGCTGTCTGGTGCAGCTTTTTCCTTCTTCCCTTGTCTCTGTGCAGAAAGGAAGCGCCTTTGACCCGCTTGCTTTTCTGAAGCCGAAAGGACTGTACCTGCAAATACGGTGCTTTCTTAGGCTGTGAGGAAACCGGAGGTAAAAAAATTTCTTCCCAGCTGTTGCTGTGGATACGAGGTCCCAGAGACCATCCCCAAACAATTCCTCACCCTTATAAGGCAGAATCTCCATGTGCCTTTTAAAGGCAGCATCACCTGTCCACTGCCGGGTCTCTAATACCCTCCTGGCAGAATGGACATTGCATTAATTCTGGATGCCAGCCGGCAAATATCCCTCTGTGCATCCCTCATATATAAGACGACGTCTTTAATATGCTCTATGTTAGCAAAATATTATCCCTGTCTAGGGTATTAATATTATCTGACAGGGTATCAGACCACGCTGCAGCAGCACTATTTATGCTGAGGCAATTGCAGGTCTCAGTATAGTACCTGAGTGTGTATATACAGACTTCAGGATAGCCTCCTGCTTTTTATCAGCAGGCTCCTTCAAAGTGGCCGTATCCCAAAACGGCAGTGCCACCTTTTTTGACAAACGTGTGAGCGCCTTATCCACCCTAGGGGATATCTCCCAACGTGACCTATCCTCTGGCGGGAAAGGGTACGCCAGCAGTAACTTTTTTAAAAATTACAATTTTTTGAGCCCCTGATGGCCTTTGAGACGCCTAGGCAGGCGCGGGCTGAGAAGCCGGCTGTCCCACAGCTGTTTAGTCATCCAGCCTTTTATGTAAGGAGTTGACATTGTCGGTTAATACCTTCCACCTATCCATCCACTCTGGTGTCGGCCCCACAGGGGGCGACATCCCATTTATCGGCCTCTGCTCCGCCTCCACATAACCTTCCTCATCCAACATGTCGACACAGCCGTACCGACACACCGCACACACACAGGGAATGCTCTGACTGAGGACAGGACCCCACAAAGTCCTTTGGGGAGACAGAGAGAGAGTATGCCAGCACACACCAGAGCACTATATAATGCAGGGATTAACACTATAACTGAGTGATTTTTCCCCCAATAGCTGCTTGTATACACATATTGCGCCTAAATTTAGTGCCCCCCCTCTCTTTTTAACCCTTTGAGCCTGAAAACTATAGGGGAGATCCTGGGGAGCTGTCTTCCAGCTGCACTGTGAAGAAAAAATGGCGCCAGTGTGCTGAGGGAGATAGCCCCGCCCCTTTTTTCGGCGAACCTTTCTCCCGCTTTTTTCATGGATTCTGGCAGGGGTAACTTATCACATATATAGCCCTGGGACTATATATTGTGATGATTTGCCAGCCAAGGTGTATTATATTGCCCTCAGGGCGCACCCCCCCCAGCGCCCTGCACCCATCAGTGACCGGAGTGTGAGGTGTGCATGAGGGGCAATGGCGCACAGCTGCAGTGCTGTGCGCTACCTTGTTGAAGACAGAAGTCTTCTGCCGCCGATTTTTCGGAACACTTCTTTCTTCTGGCTCTGTAAGGGGGCCGGCGGCGCGGCTCCGGGACCGAACATCGAGGTCGGGTCCTGTGGTCGATCCCTCTGGAGCTAATGGTGTCCAGTAGCCTAAGAAGCCCAAGCTACCACCAGTTAGGTAGGTTCGCTTCTTCTCCCCTTAGTCCCTCGCTGCAGTGAGTCTGTTGCCAGCAGATCTCACTGTAAAATAAAAAACCTAAAATATACTTTCTTTCTAGGAGCTCAGGAGAGCCCCTAGTGTGCATCCAGCTCAGCCGGGCACAAGATTCTAACTGAGGTCTGGAGGAGGGTCATAGTGGGAGGAGCCAGTGCACACCAGGTAGTCCTAAAGCTTTCTTTAGTTGTGCCCAGTCTCCTGCGGAGCCGCTATTCCCCATGGTCCTTACGGAGTCCCAGCATCCACTTAGGACGTCAGAGAAAAGCAAACATACAAAAAAAACTGTCACTGGATCTGTCCTTCCATTTAAGTATTCTGGTTATACAGTGTATAAAATGAACATGGTGATTAAATGAACATGGGTAGAATTACCAGAGATTGAGTTCTCCTTCTCAAACTAGTCAGGGTAAAGGTGCATACACACGGTGAGATATTGTCTATGCGATTTCCCTTGAACTCCCCCAGAGCCCAGAAGCACCGATATTGTCTATACACACGGTGCGATTTTGACTATCGCATACTTTGAACTAGATAGTCAAGATTGACTTGCCTGCACAGTCTATTTTTTCTTGTGATACCGATCCCACGGGGCCGCGCATCGGTATCGCATCAGTACACACGGTGCGATTTGCGGTAACTTTCCTTACAGTTTTGACTATATAGTCAAATCGGAAGGTTACATCGCACAGTGTGTATGCACCTTTAGATTTTGAGGTAGGACGGAGCTACACACTGTACCATGGTGGCATTTCTCATGGTCCATCAGCCTACTATAACTAAGGGGTTTATGTACTATGAAGGGAGATAAAGTGGAGAGAGATAAAGTACCAACCAATCAGTTCCTGTCATTTTTCAAGCACAGCCTGTAACATGGCAGCTAGGAGCTGATTGGCTGGTACTTTATCTCTCTCCCATGCTTTGTAAAAAGATCCCTAAATATGCACATGGACGACTTGTACTGTGTATCCACAAGTAGGGTTCAAATGTGCTAAGAAAAAGTCTTCCATCTACATTTTCTTTAGGGATTACCACACTTCCTTCGTCCCAGGAATGTAACTAGGGGTCTGGGCGCACCAAGGCAAAGTGAAGGATTTGACAGCCCAGCCCCATCATCATTAATATAATCATTTTTTATTATAACTTTGCCTTCTGTGCTGTATAGAGCATGCTATTGGAGACCCTGGACTGAAGGATGAATATACATTTGGGGGAGGTTGGACAATGAACTTAGTGGTTATTATGGGAAACTGAGGATGAGACTGTGCAGTAATAGAGGCAGAAGGGCAAGAGTGTTGGGCGGGAAAGTGGGCAGGACAGGAGAGCTGTAGAAGGATAGCAGAGACAGTCAGAGAGTAGAGAGGTGGGCATGACCTAAAGCAGAATCAACAAAGAGGCGGCATTATCTTGTGGAGCCCATAAGCTCCAAGCAACATTAAGGCATTTCTGCACAAAGCTGTCTAAAAAAAACACTAGTTATTTATTCCATGGCCTAATCCAGGGGTGGCCAACCAGTCAGAGGCAAAGAGCCAGAAAAGATCTGTAGTCAAGGGGAAGAGCCACCATCATGCGTGCGCCGAAGGCGAGTGTGCACAAATGGGGGCGTAGTCTAGTTGTCACAAAGCCTCACCCCATTTTTGTGCGCGCACCTTTTGGTGTGACGTTTGTAGGAGTATGACCTTGTGTCATAAACCCATTTTTAGTCATGTTGTACAGTGCCACATACATATAATGCCCTAGTACAGTGCCACATACATATAAAAACGCCAAACGGGTGCCTCCACAGTACCAGATACATATATGCCCCCACAGTGCTAGATAAATATATGCCCCCACAGTGCCAGATACATATGTGCTCCACAGTGCCAGGTACACATATGCTCCACAGTGCCAGGTACACATATGCTCCACAGTGCCAGGTACACATATGCTCCACAGTGCCAGATACATATATGTCCCCAGTGTCAGATAAATATATGCCCCACAGTGCCAGACACACATGCCCCCACAGTGCCAGATAAATATATGCCCCACAGTGCCAGACACACATGCCCCCACAGTGCCAGATACATATGCCTCCACAGTGCCAGATACATATGCCTCCACAGTGCCAGATACACATGTCCCCACAGTGCCAGATATGCCCCACGATGCCAGATATGCCCCCAGTGCCATATACATATATGCCCCCAGTGCCAGATATGCCCTCAGTGCCACATACACATGTCCCAACAGTGCCACATATGTCCCCAGTGCCAGCTACATATATGTCCCCGCAGTGCCGGATATGCCCCCAGTGCCAGATACATATGTCCTCACAGTAACAGATATACCCCCAGTGCCAGATACATATGTCCCCGCAGTGCCAGATATGCCCCCAGTGCCAGCTACATATGTCCCCGCAGTGCCAGATACATATGTCCCCGCAGTGCCAGATATGCCCCCAGTGCCAGATACATATGTCCCTGCAGTGCCAAATATGCCCCCAGTTCCAGATACATATGTCCCTGCAGTGCCAGATATGCCCCCAGTGCCAGCCAGATATGCCCCCAGTGCCAGCCAGATATATATGTCCCCGCAGTGCCAGATATGCCCCCAGTGCCATATATGCCCCCAGTGCCAGCCAGCTATGCCCCCAGTGCCAGACACATATGTCCCCGCAGTGCCAGATATGCCCACAGTGCCAGCCAGATATGCCTCCAGTGCCAGGTACATATGTCCCTGCAGTGCCAGATACATATGTCCCTGCAGTGCCAGATATGCCCCCACAGTGCAGTTCCGTCTCCCCCAGAGCTGCTCACCACGCTGCTGCTGCGTATGAGGGGAGGAGAGCGCAGCATGCGCCTCTCCTGCCCCTCAGTCTCACTCTAAGGCGGCGGTGACTATCTTCAATTCGGCGCCGGGCCGTGAGCCAATCAGAGCTCACGATTCGGCAGCCAATCAGGACCCTTAGCTGCCGGTCCGTGAGTGCTGATTGGCTCACGGTCCGGCGCTGAATTGAAGATAATCACCACCGCCGGAGGAGACCTTATACCTGTGTGTGCCGGGTTGTGTGTCGGGCAGCGGTGGCCGGGAGCGGAGCGAGCCGCATGCGGAGGATGAAAGAGCCGCATGCGGCTCAAGAGCCGCGGGTTGGCCACCGCTGGCATAATCAATCTACCAGCACGCCTGGCGAGCAGATAGATATCTTTGTCATCAGGTAGGTTGCATGATAAGTCCAGCTGCACTTGAGGGGGTGACTTTCAGCGATTTAGGGGCGCAAAAATTAAATTATATCTTTGCTCCTCAAGCAAAAAGGTTGTGGCGCCCCTGATAGGATAAACCAAATTTTTGGAGTTGGTTGTGAATTAAATGAGGCAGGATGGCGCCGTCCTGAGAAGGGGCGAATTTAGGGGTTAGGGGCCCCTAGGCACAACAGTGACGGTCGCCCCTCTGCCTTATTTTATTAATTACTTTCATTGATTAGTTTTAATTCCTCATTTGATAATTGGCAATTTAATAGAACAATAAAATAAAAAAACATGAACTATGATAGTTCATTTTATTTTTAATTATGTATACATATTTACTAAGTACGACAGCTTACAGGGGCAGTATATGTGCATGTACTACCCATTTATAATCAACTCATGATGGCGTAAGGTACAGTAGAGTGGAAATAATTTGCAGTTACTGGTAATTTTCGGGCTGACAGTAACAACATAAGCATTGAAGTTCCTCGTGTGCCTAATGGGAAATTTCCCACTGGTCCTGAGGATGGTAAGAGGCCAATCAAACAGAGGTCAGCTACAGTATACATTCCTGGTCTAATGTAGACTTGGCATAGTTATCTTGCTCATGTAAATAGCAATGTGGTACGGCTAAGTGCCACAACGCCGTGGACATCAATAACCCCACTCGTTTGTAGCTGGTATAGTTTGAACAGGCCAATTCTAGCACGTTTGTTATTTCTAACAAACAGGCGGGCAGAAGTTAGAGAATCACTGCATTTTAAAAGGACATTAACCACCTGCAGAGAGTACTGTATCATTGTTTGGGGAAACAGACCATTTTGGCTGTATCCAAATCGGGCAACCGGAGATGGCTCCACTACTTTAAATCACTGCCTATGTTGGTAGATTTTTTTTGTCAATATTAGACCTATGGAGATTGTAACGGTTTTTAGAAATTAAAACTCCTAGGTATGAATGATCCCCTCAGCCCATGTAATGGATAGATTTGCTGCCCAAGAGGGATGGGTAAACACTTTCTTTAAGTAGAGGCCCCTGACTTTTCAAATATTAATTTACAATCAATTTTGATATCAAATTCTTCCATTCTCAGAACAATAGGTATTATAGATGATCTGGCATTGGAAATATACTGTACATTAGTACATTATCTGCAAATACTGTGAACTTAACCAGTGCAACACCAATGAGTATACCCTTACATACGGGCAATGCTGTACATGTAAAGTAAGAGAGAGAGCAGCCCTGGCAGGTGTCAGGGCACATTATTATGTCACTGCAGGTTCCATAGATTAATAGGGTAGATGATGGTGTATAGTATTTAAACACACTAGTATAAGAGGAGGCACAGATGGTGGGAAGAGAATGTCACAGAATATGCGGTTGAAAGAAGGATGATTCTACAGACAAAAAAATTATGGTCATTCATTCTCTGTTACAGAACAATCCCACTGTCACGCAGTACTCACTAATACTAGAGAAACATTTTCCTAACATCCTTCTTGGTATTTTGACACTAAACATGGTAATACCAGAAGGAATGCAACACCAGTCTCACCACGTCTGTGAAGGACAGTTACTGTATTGGAGAACATTTGTCAAGACGTTTAAATAATCCACCTAAAATATGATTGCTCTGATAGGAGGAAACATACTGAATATACGAATACTATATGAAAGTTTTGATGTTTAACACTGCATTTGTCATGTATGAGTAAGCTATTTTCCTCTGCTGTCACTTGACACACATCTGGTAGCCCCTCAGGTTCATGTGTGTGTCGGTCATGCAGCTTTGTAGCCGACGTTCACCTCTCACATCAATGGCACGTGGTGCTCTGCGGTTTCCACATAGGTTATTTGCAATGGTGCCTTTTTTTCCAGTCACGATACAACTTCACCAAAGCAGCACGCGAACAGGGTATGAACTGAAAAATGCCAGGGTAAGAACTGAAAACCAATAGTAAAGAAACAAGAGAAAATAGTTCGAATGAAGTTTCAGTAATGCAGGAGACTCCATGGCAGAGCATTTCTGACTTCTGGATTATCCTGTCCCTGGAGCCGTTAATGTAAAGACTTGGCCCAGATACAGTATGAAACACAATCGAACTGATACAGGTTGAATAAGACAAATGTTGGCATTGTGTAATTTATCGTCACATTGGCCTACTCGGCTTCAGCACTAAGCTCCATCCTCTGAAGTAAAACCTTATTTTTCTATATTCGTAAACGTTAAAGATCTTATCAGACAATCTTCAACTGTATAGGAAACCTAAACTCACAGCGCTGGAATAAACACAGAGCCCCCCGGGGAGTCAGTACGTTTTGATCTTCTTGGGGTGAATTCTCTCATTTGACTTGTTCTTTCCCAACCCTTTTACTCACAATTCCTCCATTTATTATTTTGCTGGTAACTGCAAAGATATTAAAATAACCCTTTGTCTGGCAGGCTGCCTTATAAAATAAATTTTATCCAAGCCACAAGGATCCTATCAAGAACTCCTGCTGGTGTGGTCAAAGTACTCGTCGGACTGGTCTCAGAGATAAAAGCCGGACCGGAGAGCGATTTGGAAACAATTATTGAAACCCCGGGGGGAGAGAGAGAGGGGAAAGACCGGAGTGTGTTGTGGTTGGAGAGGATTTCACACAGAAGTGCCAGACTGACTGAAAACTGTGTAATAGTCAAATAAATATATAATTTATAGAAACGTTGGCCCATTCTCTTTAAGTCTAGTGATTTGGGCATAATCGTATTAAAAAACAGTCTTTTAAAGGAACATTATATTGTTTAGGGGTGCGCTGTACCAAAGATTTTTAGTGCAGCCTTATTGGATGACTGGTCAACTTCACCCAAACATAATAAAATGTACTTTTGGATGGTGCTAGGTCAAAAGCGGACATACCTGCACTACCCTGATACTTGGAGGAAGCGCATCCTGCCGAAAATCTGACTTTTCAGATACAGCTGTGGCATTGTCAGAAAAGTCAAGAGACAGGTGACAAGATCTCCTTCTTGAACCATCAATGAGAGACATCACCTGATGTGCCCAATTGGGCAGTGCAGGTTAATGAAGTTTCACATTATTAACTCCAGGGGCCAAATGTAATAGAGTGAGAGTTTCAAAAAGTGAGAGATTTGGCAAGGTTTTGCAGCTGTTTTTTTTAAAGTGGCAATCATTTATACCCCTTTTACATTCGCAGGCTCGGGTCATTCCCGGGAATGTGTCCCGGAATATTTCCCGGGAATTACCCTTTTACATTAGCGGCCCGACCCGGCAATATGCCGGGTCAGTGACGTCACGCTGACTCTACCGGAGGCGGTGCTTGGAGATAATCTTCTCCAAGCACCGCCTCCTCCTATGCAGAGAACGGGTGCCGGGTCGCCTTGAGACGGTATACCCATTCACACTGCACAGCTTCCCGGGATGGTCCCGTATTCAACCCTGGTCGAGACCTGGATTGAAATCCCGGGATGCTCGTCCCGGGAAATTGTAAGTGTACCCTTTTACACTGACAAAAATCCTGGGATGATGCGCGTTCACGTGCAAAATCCCGGGATAAAGTTGTCAGTGTAAAAGGGGTATTACACAGCAAGATCAACCTGGTTTTGCAGTGTAAATGATTGCCACTTTAAAAAAAACCTGAAAAACCTCACCAAATCTCTCACTTTCTGAAACTCTACCTCTATTACATTTGGCCCCATGTAGCGCATCTTAGAGGGTGTCGTGATTAATTAAAAAAATATATCGAAAATGTTGTTTGCTTCTGACTTCTCATTTTACAAACTTTCAAGAATAATATTCATAATCTTAATCAGCAGAATTTACAGTATTGCTGAATACTTTGCATAATATTCTATAAGCTCAGCTGGAGCGTCCAGTGCCTTGGACCCAGTCATATCCTGCTTCAGAGTCTCAAATGATCTAACCACTATGCCTGAGCACTGACCACGATGACCAATTGCTAAACTGGTCCCATATGAGACATTAGAGACATACTGTGCAGCCATTCTGTTCTAGCACCTGGGCACAGCGGAGGTGAAGTCAGCAGGTAACCACACGCATAGGAAGAGAGTAGTCCGTGACACAAACATTTTATTATTATTATTATCTTTTAATATGGCGCTACAAGGTGTCTGCAGCGCTGTACAAAGTAACAAAATTAATAAAAGTTGCAAAAATACAAACAAAATACAAATAAGTGATGTTGAGGAAGATAGTAGGATGGGAGGACTCACTGTGACCTAAAGCAAGCACTAATGGGTCAGACAAGATGAAGAAGGGAGCACACTGCAATCACTGGGCCTGTAACGTGACTCATTATGTGATTCATTATGGGACATTGTGCACATGTGGTGATATTGGGCACTTGGAGTGTAGGCGTTATTAGTGCTATAACAGAGCAATGGAGCGAAAGAGAGCTACTGTACAAACTAGACACAAGCCACGGTGCCTCTAGTCATAGAGGTGTAGGTGATTAGCATTCCTTTATTCTCCTGCACTATTACCCAAAACATTCATCATCCAACATTCCTAATTTCTGTCATTCATTTGGAAATACTCCCTTAGTTTGGCTGCTTTCCAATAACCAGCAGAATTGTGCTGATTGTGTGCGTCAGTCAGGGAAATGAAGAGATAGAAAACATTTGTATAATATTTTGAAGCAAAACTAAGAAGCAGGTAAAAAAATCCCCAGCGGCTATCTCACTGCTTAGAGCTTAGCATGATGAATATTATTTACTGAGATCCCTTTACTAAATTATATAGGAGAATAGAAACAAGCACTGACCGAGGGTAATGTAAGTGTAAAGAATATTAATGATACAGCGACAACTGAAAATCATACTGTATATTAAGCATGATGTAAAAACACATTGTTCAGTCACATGCAGACTTTCCACTGACACTTTGCTAAAACCAGAGAAGAGCGAACTTATGGCAAGATTTGCACAATTATAGTTTTGCTGATAATATGCTGTGTCAGAGGGGTGCAATGTTCCAGCGACACAATCTCAGAGATCCGCTCCAAGTAATTTATAGTCTATGAACAGAGCTGGGATGATAAAGTGAATTCCCTCTGCTCTGATTTGGTTGTATTACAGAGAAGTCCATGTGCAACGTAAATAGAGGTCATTCAACACGTAACACTGAAGGCTGGAGAAATACACAAAATGATACTGCCAAATTCATAATGAAGTGAACATTGTGCCTTTACAGGTCCTGTGTCACTGCATGCACTACAGCTGCAGGTGTCAAGTAATTGACAGTCTGCAGCTGTATGGGGGTGGGAAGGGAGTGGCAATGGCCTTCGTTTTCCAAAATGGAGGCATGTCACCTCCGATTTTAGGGAATGCCGAGGCCAGTATCTCTGTCTCCCAATGTAGATTTCCTGGACGATTGGAAGGAGCTGTGGCGGCCGACTTGTAGCCTGCCAATGGTGTCGCAGGTGATCCGATGCTGCATCCTCAAACGTAGCACTGGATCATTAATACATACAGGAAGTGTCTACTTATATCAAACGCCTCCTGCTGCATTACAATATCTGTGCATTGCTGCTGCTTTCAGGTAAGCTGCAGGGATGCACAATCCAACTACATCTAAATCAGGCCCACAGTTCATAAAACAGTTTAGAAAATCTCATCTTAAGCTAAAAAGTAAAGCTTCAATTATTTATCCCCGCAACCCCCACCAGAGTCCTCAAGATAGTGAGAAATGTGTGTTTTCAGCTAAAATGATAAAATATAGCATGACATTTATAATTATTGTTGTCATTGTTAATGCTACAATACATAACTGTTAATAGTGGAAGCACGGTACTTGCACTGTGGTCCTGAATGTGAAGTGGCCCACTGAAACGTTCTAGCCATTTAGAGAAACATGTACCATATTGCCAGGAGCATTGGCACATGTGTGTGCGGAATAACAGACTGCATCTTGTGTGGAATGAATTACCATGTACTAACATATATTTCAATATTGTAGCCCTTACTATTTTGTTATCGGGTTTTGGCAGTGTGATATTACAGCACATTCATTCTCTGTCCAAGTGAAACATTAAATGCAATAAATACAGTATATGTAAAAATTAAATCTGAAATGTATCAGACTAGAAAATATTGTCTCCACTTGTGTATGTAACCCATTCACTGCAGTGAGTAATAGCTCCCCGTGGACTGCGATAATGCCCCCAAACATTCAAGTTACTATTAATAGATTGTCTCAGATCCCACTGATTTTAGGTCACTGTGTTCACAATAATGGATTTCCAAAGGGAAAAGGTTTCAAATAGCCAAATAAATGAATGTTACCCCCACACACTGTAAGCGATAATTTATATACTGAAAAAATAATAACCAAAATGAAATCGGAGACATCTCTTCCCCTAATGTAATGATTTATCTGGTTAGGCAGACTTCTAGGGCTCATAAATCAAGTTGGTCAGAAGTGTTTTCTTCTGTATGATAAGTGGGGAATGAGTATGGACCTTAGCAGGCTATGGTATTAAAGGTGTGAGAGGGGAATACTGAATGGAGTGCCTACTTTAAATAAGTATCTCATGATCCCCATCACTTGTTAGGATAGGACTCCCTTTCTGTAATATTGATTGAGCCCACAAAATGGCTGCCCCACTCCCTGAGTGTCAGCAAGAACACATCTGACACCTCGGAGATGACCGGAGGGAAAACCAATATATGTCGAACACGTTTGGGCCACGGACCTTTCTTTATATCTTTAACTGCTCACCCCTGATGTAGATCCAATCAGTAAGTCTCTTCCTTTACCACTTACCTATTACCACAGATATTAATATTTATTTTATTTATTAACAGTTTCTTACATAGCGCAGCATATTCCGTTGCCCTTTACAATTAGAACAACAGTAATAGAACAAAACTGGGTAACAACAGACAGACATAGGTAGGAAGGCCCTGCTCGGAAGCTTATAATCTATAGGGAAATAAGCATTGATACACAAGGATAGATGCTACCTATTCCATAATGGTCCACTAGATTGCTAGGTTCTTAATGGGTTGTATGATATGATCACCCAGCAATGTTGGCCAAGTGTCAGGAGGGCGTGAGAGTAAAGAAAGACAAGATATGTGATGTTATGTGTACTGTACAGAGAGGATGTAATTAGATAGGGAAGCACTGAAGGTTATGTGGGTGGGTCTGGAATTTGATAGGCTTGTCTGAAGAGTTGAGTTTTCAGGGAACGTTTAAAGGTTTGGAGACTAGAGGCGAGTCTTATTGTGCGTGGGAGGGCATTCCACAGAGTAGGTGAAGCCCGGATAAAGTCCTGTAATTTTGAGTGTGAACAAGTAATGCATGTGGCTGAGAGACGTAGATCTTGTGCAGAGCGGAGAGGTCGGGTAGGGAGATATTTTGAGATGAGTGAAGAGATGTATGTTGGTGCAGTTTGGTTAATAGCCTTGTATGTGAGTAAAAGTATTTTATATTTAATACGATAGAATACTGGTAACCAATGGAGGGACTGACAGAGCGGATCTGCAGACGATGAACGTCTAACGAGGAAGATTAGCCTCGCAGCTGCATTCAAAATGGATTGTAGTGGCGAGAGCCTATGTTTGAGAAGACCGGTCAGGAGACTATTACAATAATCAATGCGGGAGATAATGAGAGCATGGATTAGAGTTTTTGCTGTGTCTTGTGTAAGATATGGTCGTATTTTGGATACGTTTCTTAAGATGTATGTAACATGATCTTGAGACAGATTGAATGTGGGGAACAAAGGACAGCTCAGAGTCAAGAATGACACCTAGGCAGCGAGCTTGTGGGGTAGGGATGATTGCCAAGTTCTCAACAGTGATAGAAATATCAGGTTGGAAACTACTATTGGCCGGTCGAAATATAATTAATTCTGTTTTGGAAATATTAAGTTTGAGGTGGCGAGATGTCATCCAAGATGAAATGGCAGAAAGGCATTCAGTGACAATACAGATGGTGACAAATCTGGGGAGGATAGGTAGATTTGAGTATCATCCGCATACAGATGGTACTGTAATCCGAAAGAGTTGATTAGTTTGCCAAGAGATGTGGTATAGATAGAGAAAAGCAGAGGACCTAAGACTGAGCCTTGCGGTACTCCAACTGAGAGAGGTAGCGAAGAGGAGGTGGAATCAGAGAAACGAACACTGAAGGAGCGATTAGGTAGAAAGAGTACCAAGAAAGGGCTGTGTACTGAATACCTAGGGATTGTAGTGTTTGTATGAGAAGAGAGTGGTCAACAGTGTCAATAGCAGCAGAGAGATCAAGGAGAATAAGTAGTGAGTAATGGCCTTTAGATTTAGTAGTGACCAAATCATTCACTACCTTACTCAGTGCTGTCTCTGTGGAGTGTTGGGCACAAAATCCTGACTGAAGTGGGTCCAGTAGGCTGTGTGAGTTAAGAAAGTGTGTGAGGCGAGTGTAGGCAAATCTCTCAAGTAGCTTGGAGGGGCATGGTAGCTGAGAGATGGGACAGTAGTTTGAGAGAGTGTTAGGGTCAGAGTTTTGTTTTTTTCAGAATTGGAGTAATCACTGCATGCTTGTACAGTGAAGGAAAGATACCAGTAGACAGAGAGAGATTACAGATTTTAGTTAAGGTTGGGATGAGCACAGCAGAGCTTTACTAATTTGTGAGGGTATGGAGTCAAGGGGAGAGTTAGTAGAGTAGGCAGATGAAAAGAGTGCAGATACTTCATCTTCATCAATCTTGTCCTTGAAATAGGAAGCAAGATCTTGCGCACTGACAGTGGCTGGTGGGTTGAGTGAGGGAGGGACAAGAAGTGATTTAAATGTATTAAAAAGTCGCTTGGGGTTAGAAGCTTGAGCAGAGATGAGAGATTGAAAATATGTTTGTTTGGCAGTGTCCAGAGCATTACAATAAGAGTGGTACACGATCTTGTGTGTGAGAAAGTCACTTGTACTACGAGATTTACGCCACTGACCTTCTACTTTACGTGAGAGTTTTTGTAGGTGTCTAGTGTATTTAGAGTGCCACAGTTGACATATAAGTCTACGTGGAGTAGTATGATGGGTAGCTGGAGCCACTTCATCAAGTGCTGTTTCTAGAGTTTGGTTAAGGTGGGACACAGCAGTCTCAGGAGAGGTGAATGTAGAAATTGGTGAGAGCAGTGGTTGCAGAGAGGTAGATAGTTGTTGAAAATTAATAGCGTTAATATTTCTGCGGGTTAGAGGCGGCTTGGTAGACTTCAGGGACATTGAGTTTGAAGTAATGGAGGAGAGCATGCAGGTGATAAGGTTGTGATCTGAGAGAGGGAAAGGAGTGTTAGTGAGTTCATAAACAGAGCATAGTCTGGTGAATACAAGATCAAGGTAGTGGCCCTCCTGATGAGTAGGGGAGACAGTACATTGGGAGAGGCCAAGAGAGGAGGTTCGAGAGAGTAGTTTAGAGGCATGGGGAGATTGTGGACGGTCAATAGATATATTGAAATCGCCCATAATGATGGTGGAGATGTCAGAGAATAGAAAGTGAGGGAGCCAAGCAGAAAAATCTTCCAGAAACTTTTTGGGGTTGCCCAGGTGGGCGATAGATAGTGGCAACACGCAGAGAGAAAGGGGTGAAAAGCCTAATAGAGTGTACTTCAAATGATGTAAATGTGAGTGAGGGAACAGGTGGTAATAGGAATATAAAGTGTCCTACAAGACTTAAGGTCAACTAGATCAGTAAATCGTACAAATAATGCTGCATGTGGCTACTATTGTGGTCGTATTGGTTTCAGTGACTTGCGGTGAGGTTGATGGCTGGGGAATCACTGGCCAGTATTAGAGCCAGATTTACACACACATATACAGGCATTATACAAAGGTGCAGCAGTATAGTTTGCTACCCTATATATTATATCAGTGCCGTAACTAGGTGTGTGCCAGCGGTGCGTTGCACACAGCACATCTGCACTGTGGGCGCACCCACTGGCACAAACATAGGGCCACCCGCACCAGTAGCAGATTTACCGCTAAGCAATTTAAGCAGGTGTTTGTTGCTGCCTGCGGCTAGGTGCCGGCATCCTCTTCCCTGCATATTCCCCTGTATACCCGCCGCACCAGTCTCCCCTCCCCAGCTTCAAGAGTCAGACCCCTGGCCCTACACCTGGAAGCAGCGCGGACTGCTGCTTACCACGCTGTCTGGAGATGCGGGACACACAATCAAGCACCCCGCTGATCATATGCACTAAACCCCCGAACTCGCTGGCAGTGGCGCACGTGCGCGCAGGGGGTGGGGGTTCTGAGTACCCAGAAACCAGGCCGATCCATCACCGCAGTGCATGATTACTTATTTATTTAGTTGTTTTGTTACCCGGGCTGTTAAGTGAGCTGCCGCGCAGCTCCTCATAGCCACGTGTTTGCCGAGGAGTGCAGAAGGGACCAGGCAGCTCCAACGAACCTTTGCGTGGCACTCACACACAGCACACACAGTGCCCTCTTCGGCATGAGTGAGTCCCTCCTTACGCCGGACAGCACAGCGGCCGCTAAATACAAAACTCAGGTCAGGGGCCAGCTTTCTTTCATGCATGGGTGTAGGGCTGGCAGTGTGTGTGTGTTGGGGAAGGGATAAAGCAGCAGCGGTCTGCAGTCAGAGCGAGTGTGTGTGAGCAAACAGTCTGAAGTCCAAAACTGGGAATGCTTGTTAGAATATTATTCTGCAGTCCCAAGTGTGAATAGAAGGGAAGTGGGGAGGGGGACGGTCTAATCAGTGTGAGTGAGTGAGTGAGTGAGTGAGTGAGTGAGTGAGTGTGTGTATGTATATAATCTGCAGTCAGTGTGTGTGTGTGTGTGTGTGTGTGTATAATCTGCAGTCAGTGTGTGTGTGTGTGTGTGTGTGTGTAATCTGCAGTCAGTGTGTGTATGTGTGTGTGTAATCTGCAGTCAGTGTGTGTGTAATCTGCAGTGTGTGTGTGTGTGTGTGTGTGTGTGTGTGTAATCTGCAGTCAGTGTGTGTATGTGCGTGTGTAATCTGCAGTCAGTGTGTGTGTAATCTGCAGTCAGTGTGTGTGTGTGTGTGTGTGTGTGTGTGTGTATAATCTGCAGTCCGAGTGTGTATGGGGAGTGGGGCAGTCTGCAGGCTGAGTGTGTGTGCATTCTGCAGTTAGTGTGCGTGTGGGTGGAGACACCCCACGATCAAGAATGTGTGTATTCTGCAGTCCAAGTGTGTGTGTGTGTGTGTGTGTGTGTGTGTGTGAGATCTATAGTCCGAGTGTGTGTGAGTGTGTGGGGAAAGAGCAGTCTGTAGTCCGAGTGTGTTTCTAATCTTCAAACCGAGGGTGTGTAGGGAGAGGAGGCAGTCTGAGTATGTGTGTGTAATCCATCGTCCGAGTGTGTGATTGTGTGATGGTGGTAAGGGGGCAGTCTGAAATTAATTTTGAGATTATACCTAAACTATGTTAAATTATACACTGTAAAAATATATCTGTGTGTGAGAAGCATGTGGGTGGTAATTTCACATTACACACACGGAACTCCCCCCCCCCCCCCCCCCCCTCACAAATCCTGCATTTGCCCATGGACTGTACTGCAGCTCAGTGCTATCTTACAGCCCGGGCCCTGCTCAGGAGGTCGCCGTCTGCTAGCAGCAGGAGAGGACGGGGGGCTTCTGCAGTGACAGGAACATGCTGGTCGACACTGGCAGGGGATCGCTTAGCTGGGGTGAACGGTGTGATGTGGGAGCTCTCGGCCACAGTATCTACTGCAGCACTGTAGAGTATATGGGGGAGGGAGCGGGGATTGCTAAAACCCCCACAATCAGTCCGCAGTGGCCAGGGATTGGGAGATGGAGTTCCGTAAGTGCTGTGGCCAGCCAGGTCAGTGCTGGGCACATGAAACACCTGACAATGAGCAATACAAGGAAGTGGGAGGAGCTGCATCAAAGAGCACCCAGCCTGGTAAGTATGAGGCTGACATGTCTCTCTCTCTCAACATTTCTCCCCCCTCTCTTTCTCTCTTACAAGCCTCTCTCCCTATGCCTCTTTCCCCCATTCCTCTCCTCTCTTTCTCTCCTCCCATGCCTCTCCCCTCTCTCCCCATACCTCTCTCAACATGCCTCCTGGTAAGTATGAGGCTGCCATGTGTAAGGGGCATCAGGGTGTGAGATGCAATGTCTAACAGGCATTACAGTGTGGTGCACAATGTGTAATGGACATTACAGTATGTGGCATAATGTGTAAAGGGCATTGCGGTGTAAGACATCATTTGTAAGGGGCATTACAGTGTGTGGCGTAATGTGTAAAGGGCATTGCGGTGTGAGACGTAATGTGTAAAGGGCATTACTGTGCGTTTTGAAATGGGCATTACGGAGTGTGGTGTATTGGGTATTACAATGTGTGGCATAATGTGTAAGGCATTATGGTGTGTGTCATAAGGTGTAAGGGGCATTACAATGTGCGGAATAATGTACAATGGGCATAACGGTGTTAGACATAATGTGTAAGGAGCATTACTGTGTGTTGCGTAATGTGTAAGGAGCATTACTGTGTGTTGCGTAATGTGTAAGGAGCATTACTGTGTGTTGCGTAATGTGTAAGGAGCATTACTGTGTGTTGCGTAATGTGTAAGGAGCATTACTGTGTGTTGCGTAATGTGTAAGGAGCATTACTGTGTGTAGCGTAATGTGTAAGGTGCATTACTTTAAGGAGGAAAAATGACAAATATAAGGGCATGAATCAGGAATTAAAATATATTGCTATAGATTGAGGGAGGGGGCCCCAAACTGGTATCTTGCCTAGGGCCCCATGAGGTCTAAATCCGGATCTGTTTATAGCCACTGTACAAACCAGAACTGACAGTGCTGCAGACTGCAGGATAGAGGAATGGAGGGGCCCCTTCTCACCAGTCCATAGTATTGAAAGGTAGGACGTGTGCATATACACCCCCCCCCCCCCCCCCTCCCTCCTGCTTGTTATGGAAGATGCATATGCAGTTAATCCTTAGTCTTTGGACGTGGGCCAGCATTTGCTACTGTATTGAACAATTGTATTTGCACCTTATAGGGACAATACTTGTCTATATGTATTGTTTATGATAATTGGAAGGTTAAAGTCCCTAGGCAGCACTACATTCAACCATATATTTGTACTTCTGGGGTGGGAGTGCACTGCACAATCCAATACTGTAGCTGCTCTTGTACATGGTCCACGGCGCTGCGGCTGGGTGCTGGCATCCTCCCGTACACCTACCACTGCCTCCCTCTCCCCTCCCCCATCTCAGAGTCAGAGTTGCTGCTGCCGAAGCCTGCCGTAATGTGTAAAAGGGAGCTCTGCCTACCGTAATGTGTAAAAGGGAGCTCTGCCTACCGTAATGTGTAAAAAGGGACCCTGCCTGCCGTAATGTGTAAAAGGAGACCCTGCCTTCCCGTAATGTGTAAAAGGAGACCCTGCCTGCCGTAATGTGTAAAAGGGGACTGTGTCTGGCGTAATTTGAATAATGGAGACTACTGTGCAGCATGAATTGGTATTGTTTTATGACCACGCCCCTTCCCATGAAGCCACACCCCTATATTTTTGGCATGCGCATAAGGCGCGCACTGGCCCTATTTTACATATGGGGAGGGGGCGCCGATGCGGTTTCTTGCACACAGCGCTAAAATGTCTAGTTACGGCACTGTATTAGAAGTTTGACTTTAAAAATGATTAGAATAATACAAAGATGTTGATTAGAAGTTATAAATATATCTGTATTATTCTAATCATTTTTATAGATAAAATCTCTGGCGTATACTGGAGTATGACAGGTGAAGCTCTTCCACACCTGCCTACACATTACTGATTGGTTTACAGAGGTAGACATGCACCTGTGGGACCGACATAGTTTGATTCCTGATTATCGAACCATACCTAACAGCCCCAGATTGCAGGTACTTGTCTACTATAGCTTGCTTTGTGGTTATACATGCTCCTAATGTGAGCAGCTAGAGAAGGGAGTAAGTGCTATAAATGTCACAAATTATGGACCCCCAGCTCCTAGGCAGAACAAAAACACTGTAAACTAATACCTACTACAGAAAGGAAGATGACACTATGAACTGGGACAATCTTATAAAGGATATACACTTACTAGCTCGTAATTGACACGTGGGGTGCAGGGAGACGCAATCTGCAAAGAGAGAAAAAAAGGGATTACAAATCTCACACATACACTTCATGTGCACCAGTTAAGTTAACCATTCACATTGGAGATGGCCATACTGAAGGTATGTAATAAATTCTCTATGAGTTTAAAAGCTGAATACGGTTTCATCCCGCTATAGAAATTACAGGTACTTACAGCATAATTAAGACTCATGGTAATTGCAGTTTAGTTTTATCAACAGTCTCATGATATAACACACATCTCATTGCACAAATTTAAACATTTTAGAAGAAAAAAAAATGTCAAGTTAAACTTTCTGTATTGAAGGGAGACTGTACTCCATTCATAACGTGGTTCAAAAGCAAAATAAAATAGCCATAGAGATCTTTCATATATGTAAAATGCAACAGAAATACACTTTTTTGCATTCAAATTTGGCAATTGAGTTGTAAATGGGCGCTCTAAGTAATGGGCGTCTGACAAAGCTATTCAGTTGTTGTCTGTTCTGGGGTAACTGCTGCAGGTATCCATTACTTTGCATTTATTGTGCCCAAAACTATTTCTTCTCGCCACCTCAGGAGGGTGTGAGCAGAAATATGAGCGACCATGAAATTCACACCCATCTGCAACAACAATTGAATTGCTCTGTCGGTCAGCAAAGAAACATTTTCAAAAAAAATATCCCCGATAATGTTATGTATTTACTATTAATCGATCACTAACAGACTTAAATACAAAAAAGCAACCAGTGATTGGAACCAAATAAAATCATTGAAATAATCATGCAACAACGTATACAAGTTAAGTCTTCGCTATTGGATCAGACTTGCTTTGTTTAGCAAAACATACAGTAGCCTAAATCTAATTTTTTACTTTTCAGTATATTGGGGGTCATTCCGAGATGATCGTAGCTGTGCTAAATTTAGCACAGCTACGATCATCACACCGACATGCTGCCTTTGCTGCGGCCTGCCCCCCGTTCAGTTCGGCCACGCCTGCGTTGGCCGGACCGTGCCCACGAAACTGCAGCCAAACGCCGCCGTTCCACCCCCCCCACCCAGCGACCGCCTCTGCCTGTCAATCAGGCAGAGGCAATCGTAGCGGCCCGACGGCCTTCTGACATGCGCAGTTCTGACCTGATCGCACCGCTGCAATAAACTGCAGCGTGCGATTGGGTCAGAATGACCCCCATTGTCCCTTTAAATATATTTATGATAATATACACAATCACATACACCTGTATTTGAAGACACCAGAAACCAGCAGAGGGAAGCACATGGACCAGCTAGTTATTTATTTACCAGAGTCACTAAAATAAATATAACCTTGAACACAAGCAGCGAGGACGCTTGGCATTAAGAACAATCTAGCATTAAAATCAGCTTTGGTTGAAATGAACACAAAAGTGTACCAATGCTACTTAACGGTACTCCTAAGCCATGCAATGTTGGTACTCTGTCAGCTCTATGAACCATTATTTAAAACAAAAACAAAAAAATACTTGGTCTCACCTCCTGAGAGTACTTCACTGGCAACAATTTGGCACTAGTTTTATCAAATTTTTTTCGCACACTATGTGCTTCACCCTCCGCACTCCTTACTGTGAATGGGTTGAACACCAATATATTTAATTTGCACAGAGGCACCAGACAAGGTTGCCCCCTGTCCCCGTTACTTTTTAACCTCACCTTGGACCCCTTCATTAGACATTGCCACCTGTCTGACACTTGGCACGGGATTACAATTGGATCTTACCACCTAAAAGTCTCGGCATATGCCGATGACTTAATGTTATATTTCTCACATCCTTATACAGCTTTCCCGGATCTCCTACGTCTACTGACGATCTTTGAGTCCATCTCAGGGTTTTTAATTAACAAATCTAAAACGGAAGCGTTAGCCCTACACCCAATGGCGTCCCGGGGTTGGAATATCCCGTTTCCCTTTCACTGGGCAGATCAGAGGATTACATACCTGGGACTTCAAATCCCTGCCAACCCCTCTGACCTCTATAGATCCAACTTCCCGCGAATCACTGCCCGCACGTTAGCTGATTTCCAGGCCTGAAAGCATTTACCGCTTTCCTACCTTGGAAGGTGTCACCTGATTAAAAGGATCACGTTCCCAAGATTGTTATATCCCATGCAAATGTTACCCTTATTGTTGTCAGAAGCAGATTTGACTATCTTGAACAAGGCCTTCAGTGGGTTCACCTGGGCGAACAAGAAACCTATGATCTCTTTATTCAAACTGTTTCAATCCCCAAAATTGGGGCGCATAAACCTTCCCTGTCTTAAAAGTTACATGTTGGCCGCAAATTACTGCTATGCTGTAGTTTGGATATATGAGACAGAACGTTTCGCTAGCACCAGCTTGGAACAGGCCTTTTGTCCTGATGTCCACCTTGTTAACTTATTGCACATGCGCCCTTCTACTTTCCCGATCTCCATCAAAGATAATATCTTGATAACCTCCACGTGGGCTGCATGGAGATTAGCACGTTCTATAATGGGCGTCTCCAGTTTTAATACTCTGTTTTTTCCTTTAACTCATTATACAGAATTCAGAAGGACTACTGTCCACTCAACATTGATAGCTTTGTCACAACTCAATGTCAGATTACTATACCACTTACTTAATCAAAGTATACACCAATATTCATTCCAATACTACTTAAAATTCCACTATTCACATACTTCCAAATACGTAGCTACAAACACAGTTTTTTGGCCAATTTGACAGATAAGGACAAAACTAATGACCTGGATAAGTTCCTAAGGTTGAATCCAGGAAGGAGTCCTACAACGTCCTTTTTATACACATTTATCAAGAGAACTATTGATTGGGATACTTCTCTCACGGGGTTGGCTAAATGGTCCATGGACTTTCCATCTATTCCGATCCCGACTATACTTACTGCTTTTAACCGTTTGAATAAATATCTTATATCAGCCTCATATGCTGAAATGAATTATCAAATTCTACACCGCTCGTATATCACTCCGAAACTACGACTTCAAATGGGTTTATCGACAGATTCCAAATGCTATAAATGTGGAATGCTGGATGCAGATATGTATCATTGTCTGTGGAGCTGCCCAGAGGTTATTGAACTCTGGAGTTCTGTTCAGTCCTTCATTACGGAAAAGTTGGGTATACAGTAAATATTGATGTTTCTCCTGAGTGGGCTTTTTGGGACAATTACTGTACTCTCCACGCCCCCAAAATACCACTGGGGCAGAGCACCTTATTAGCTAAAGTGGCTGTTGCTGGGAAGAAATCTATTCTTTCACAATGGATAGCCACAGATACTCTATCTTTGGCCTTATTATTACCCTGCTTATCATATCTTTTTCATATTGAATGGTTAGAGATGGCAGTAAATAAAGAAAAAAGAATAGAGGGATTCTTTGAGATATGGCTTCCGTATGTCAAAACATTACCTGATTCCATAAAACTCTTATAGACGGGCGGTAACTCTCACCTCTTGGTATAATCTTGAGGTGCTCGCCCTAGGTCATCCACCCTTTTAAAAGATTGTTGATTGTGATTTTATTGTTCCACATGTATGACATGCTATGTACGTTCTTCTGACATTGTCTAATTCAATTGTAATGTCTGTAAGTTGAAAGTACTTGCAAATTTGTATTTTGCGGTTGTCCAATCAAGTATTTTGAAAAAAAAAATGTAATCAAACCAAATAGAAATGGGAAGCATTCAATATCCCGGTGCTCAGCATACTGGCACCGGGATCGTGACCGCCGGTATACCGACAACTATTCTCTCTCTTGGGGTGTCCACGACACCCCTGGAGGGAGAGTAAATAGTGCTCCACCGTGCCCGCAGCGTGACGACCCCGGAAGGGCCTCTTTTGCACTCGCCCCACTGACGGCATTCCGGTGGACGGGATCCCAGCGCCGGTATGCTGGGCACCAGAATCACAAAAGCTGGGATATCGTAGTAGACCCAATAGAAAATAAGAATTTACTTACCGATAATTCTATTTCTCGGAGTCCGTAGTGGATGCTGGGGTTCCTGAAAGGACCATGGGGAATAGCGGCTCCGCAGGAGACAGGGCACAAAAAAGTAAAGCTTTACTAGGTCAGGTGGTGTGCACTGGCTCCTCCCCCTATGACCCTCCTCCAGACTCCAGTTAGGTACTGTGCCCGGACGAGCATACACAATAAGGGAGGCATTTTGAATCCCGGGTAAGACTCATACCAGCCACACCAATCACACCGTACAACTTGTGATCTAAACCCAGTTAACAGTATGACAACAGAAAGGGCCTCTTAAAGATGGCTCCTTAACAATAACCCGAATTAGTTAACAATAACTATGTACAAGTATTGCAGATAATCCGCACTTGGGATGGGCGCCCAGCATCCACTACGGACTCCGAGAAATAGAATTATCGGTAAGTAAATTCTTATTTTCTCTATCGTCCTAAGTGGATGCTGGGGTTCCTGAAAGGACCATGGGGATTATACCAAAGCTCCCAAACGGGCGGGAGAGTGCGGATGACTCTGCAGCACCGAATGAGAGAACTCCAGGTCCTCCTTTGCCAGGGTATCAAATTTGTAAAATTTTACAAACGTGTTCTCCCCCGACCACGTAGCTGCTCGGCAGAGTTGTAATGCCGAGACCCCTCGGGCAGCCGCCCAAGATGAGCCCACCTTCCTTGTGGAGTGGGCTTTTACAGTTTTAGGCTGTGGCAGGCCTGCCACAGAATGTGCAAGTTGAATTGTGTTACAAATCCAACGAGCAATCGACTGCTTAGAAGCAGGTGCGCCCAACTTGTTGGGTGCATACAATATAAACAGCGAGTCAGATTTTCTGACTCCAGCCGTCCTTGCAATGTATATTTTTAAGGCTCTGACAACGTCCAACAACTTGGAGTCCTCCAAGTCGCTAGTGGCCGCAGGCACCACAATAGGTTGGTTCAGATGAAATGCTGATACCACTTTAGGGAGAAAATGCGGACGAGTCCGCAGTTCTGCCCTATCCGAATGGAAGATTAGATAAGGACTTTTATAAGATAAAGCCGCCAATTCAGATACTCTCCTGGCAGAGGCCAGGGCTAGTAACATAGTCACTTTCAATGTGAGATATTTCAAATCCACCTTTTTCAATGGTTCAAACCAATGGGATTTGAGGAAATCTAAAACTACATTTAGATCCCACGGTGCCACCGGAGGCACCACAGGAGGCTGTATATGCAGTACTCCCTTGACAAAAGTCTGGACCTCAGGGACAGAGGCCAATTCTTTTTGGAAGAATATTGACAGGGCCGAAATTTGAACCTTAATGGATCCCAATTTGAGACCCATAGATAATCCTGATTGCAGGAAATGTAGGAAACGACCCAGTTGGAATTCCTCCGTCGGAACCCTCCGATCCTCGCACCACGCTACATATTTTCGCCAAATGCGGTGATAATGTTTCACGGTGACTTCCTTCCGTGCCTTAATCAAGGTAGGAATGACTTCTTCTGGAATGCCTTTCCCTTTTAGGATCTGGCGTTCAACCGCCATGCCGTCAAACGCAGCCGCGGTAAGTCTTGAAAAAGACAGGGACCCTGCTGTAGCAGGTCCCTTCTCAGAGGTAGAGGCCACGGTTCGTCCGTGAGCATCTCTTGAAGTTCCGGATACCAAGTCCTTCTCGGCCAATCCGGAACCACTAGTATTGTTCTTACTCTTCTTTGCCGTATGATCTTCAATACCTTTGGTATGAGCGGCAGAGGAGGAAACACATACACTGACTGGTACACCCAAGGAGTTACCAGTGCGTCCACAGCTATTGCCTGTGGATCTCTTGACCTGGCGCAATATTTGTCCAGTTTCTTGTTGAGGCGAGACGCCATCATGTCTACAATTGGTCTTTCCCAACGGTCTATTAACATGTTGAAGACTTCTGGATGTAGACCCCACTCTCCCGGATGAAGATCGTGTCTGCTGAGGAAGTCTGCTTCCCAGTTGTCCACGCCCGGGATGAACACTGCTGACAGTGCTATCACGTGATTCTCCGCCCAGCGAAGAATCTTGGCAGCTTCTGCCATTGCACTCCTGCTTCTTGTGCCGCCCTGCCTGTTTACATGGGCGACCGCCGTGATGTTGTCCGACTGAATCAACACCGGCTTTCCTTGCAGGAGAAGTTCCGCCTGGCTTAGAGCATTGTAGATTGCTCTTAGTTCCAGAATGTTTATGTGAAGAGACTTTTCCAGACTCGTCCATACTCCCTGGAAGTTTCTTCCTTGTGTGACTGCTCCCCAGCCTCTCAGGCTGGCGTCCGTGGTCACCAGGATCCAATCCTGAATGCCGAATCTGCGGCCTTCTAATAGGTGAGCCTTCTGCAACCACCACAGAAGTGACACCCTTGTCTTTGGTGACAGGGTTATTCGCAGGTGCATCTGCAGATGCGACCCTGACCATTTGTCCAACAGATCCCTTTGGAATATTCTTGCATGGAATCTGCCGAATGGAATTGCTTCGTAAGAAGCCACCATTTTTCCCAGGACTCTTGTGCATTGATGTACTGACACTTTTCCTGGTTTTAGGAGGTTCCTGACCAGATCGGATAACTCCTTGGCTTTTTCCTCTGGAAGGAAAACCTTTTTCTGAACCGTGTCCAGAATCATTCCTAGGAACAGCAGACGAGTTGTCGGGATTAAATGGGATTTTGGAATATTCAGAATCCACCCGTGTTGTCTTAGCACCTCTTGAGATAGTGCTAAAGCTGTCTCCAGCTGTTCTCTGGACCTTGCCCTTATTAGGAGATCGTCCAAGTATGGGATAACTAATACGCCTTTTCTTCGAAGAAGAATCATCATCTCGGCCATTACCTTGGTAAAGACCCGAGGCGCCGTGGACAATCCGAACGGCAGCGTCTGAAACTGATAGTGACAGTTTTGAACAATGAACCTGAGGTACCCCTGGTGTGCGGGGTAAATCGGAACGTGTAGATACGCATCCTTGATGTCCAAGGATACCATAAAGTCCCCTTCTTCCAGGTTCGCTATCACTGCTCTGAGTGACTCCATCTTGAACTTGAACTTTTTTATGTAGAGGTTCAAGGACTTCAGATTTAGAATAGGCCTTACCGAGCCATCCGGCTTCGGTACCACAAATAGAGTGGAATAATACCCCTTTCCTTGTTGTAATAGGGGTACTTTGACTATCACCTGCTGAGCGTACAGCTTGTGAATGGCTTCCAACACCCTCTCCCTTTCGGAAGAGACGGTTGGTAAGGCAGACTTCAGGAAACGATGAGGAGGATCCGTCTCTAATTCCAACCTGTACCCCTGAGATATTATCTGCAGGATCCAGGGGTCTACCTGCGAGTGAGCCCACTGCGCGCTGTAATTTTTGAGACGGCCCCCCACTGTCCCCGAGTCCGCTTGAGAGGCCCCAGCGTCATGCTGAGGTTTTTGCAGGAGCCGGGGAGGGCTTCTGTTCCTGGGAAGGAGCTGCCTGTTGGTGTCTCTTCCCTCTTCCTCTGCCTCGTGGCAGGTACGACAAGCCCTTTGCTCTCTTATTTTTGTAGGAGCGAAAAGGCTGCGGTTGAAAGGTCGGTGCCTTTCTCTGTTGGGGAGTGACTTGAGGTAAAAAAGTGGATTTCCCGGCAGTAGCCGTGGCCACCAAGTCTGATAGACCAACTCCAAATAACTCCTCCCCTTTATACGGCAAAACCTCCATGTGACGTTTTGAATCCGCATCGCCTGTCCACTGTCGTGTCCATAAGGCTCTTCTGGCTGAAATGGACATAGCACTCACCCGAGATGCCAGTGTGCAAATATCCCTCTGTGCATCACGCATATAGATAAATGCATCCTTTATTTGTTCTAACGACAGTAAAACATTGTCCCTATCTAGGGTATCAATATTTTCAATCAGGGATTCTGACCAAACTACTCCAGCACTGCACATCCAGGCAGTTGCTATAGCTGGTCGTAGTATAACACCTGCATGTGTGTATATATTCTTTTGAATAACTTCCATCTTTCTATCTGATGGATCCTTAAGTGCGGCCGTCTCAGGAGAGGGTAACGCCACTTGTTTGGATAAGCGTGTGAGCGCCTTGTCCACCTTAGGGGGTGTTTCCCAGCGCGCCCTAACCTCTGGCGGGAAAGGGTATAATGCCAATAACTTTTTTGAAATTATCAACTTTTTATCAGGAGCAACCCACGCTTCATCACACACGTCATTTAATTCTTCTGATTCAGGAAAAACTGTTTGTAGTTTTTTCACACCATACATAATACCCTGTTTTACGGTATCTGTAGTATCAGCTAAATGTAACGTCTCCTTCATTGCCAAAATCATATAACGTGTGGCCCTACTGGAAAATACGTTTGAATTTCTACCGTCGTCACTGGAATCAGTGCCCGTGTCTGGGTCTGTGTCGACCGACTGAGGCAAAGGGCGTTTTACAGCCCCTGACGGTGTTTGAGGCGCCTGGACAGGCATTAATTGATTGTCCGGCCGCCTCATGTCCTCAACTGACTGTTTAAGGGAAGATAAACCATCACGTAATTCCACAAATAAAGGCATCCATTCTGGTGTCGACCCCCTGGGGGGTGACATCTGCATATTTGGCAATTGCTCCGCCTCCACACCAATATCGTCCTCATACATGTCGACACCACGTACCGACACACACCGCAAACTCACAGGGAATGCTCTAATGAAGACAGGACCCACTAGCCCTTTTGGGGAGACAGAGGGAGAGTCTGCCAGCACACACCACAAAGCGCTATATATACAAGGGATATCCTTATATTAAGTGCTCCCTTATAGCTGCTTTAATATATATATATATATAGCCATTAATGTGCCCCCCCTCTCTGTTTTACCCTGTTTCTGTAGTGCAGTGCAGGGGAGAGACCTGGGAGCCGTTCTGACCAGCGGAGCTGTGACAGAAAATGGCGCCGTGTGCTGAGGAGATAGGCCCCGCCCCTTTTTCGGCGGGTTCTTCTCCCGCTATTTTTCCAGTCAGGCAGGGGTTAAATATCTCCATATAGCCCCTATGGGCTATATGTGAGGTATTTTTAGCCTTGTATAAGGTTTATATTTGCCTCTCAGAGCGCCCCCCCCCAGCGCTCTGCACCCTCAGTGACTGCCCAGTGAAGTGTGCTGAGAGGAAAATGGCGCACAGCTGCAGTGCTGTGCGCTACCTTATGAAGACTGAGGAGTCTTCAGCCGCCGGTTTCCGGACCTCTTCACGCTTCAGCATCTGCAAG
Source organism: Pseudophryne corroboree (assembly GCF_028390025.1). Taxonomy (NCBI): domain Eukaryota; kingdom Metazoa; phylum Chordata; class Amphibia; order Anura; family Myobatrachidae; genus Pseudophryne; species Pseudophryne corroboree. Next base: position 199,002,281 of record NC_086450.1, on the reverse strand, counting down.
GGGGTCGGCGGCGCGGCTCCGGGACCGGACTCCACGGCTGGGCCTGTGTTCGATCCCTCTGGAGCTAATGGTGTCCAGTAGCCAAGCAGCAAATCCACTCTGCATGCAGGTGAGTTTACTACTTTCCCCCTAAGTCCCACGTTGCAGTGATCCTGTTGCCAGCAGGACTCACTGTAAAGAAAAAAACCTAAACTAAACTTTCTCTAAGCAGCTCTTTAGGAGAGCCACCTAGATTGCACCCTTCTCGTTCGGGCACAAAATCTAACTGGAGTCTGGAGGAGGGTCATAGGGGGAGGAGCCAGTGCACACCACCTGACCTAGTAAAGCTTTACTTTTTTGTGCCCTGTCTCCTGCGGAGCCGCTATTCCCCATGGTCCTTTCAGGAACCCCAGCATCCACTTAGGACGATAGAGAAATAATAATACATATACATATACACACACACATATATACACACAGGTTGAGTATCCCTTATCCAAAATACCACATTTTTGGGTCCCCTACTGAGATAATGACAAATATATTATATATTATGCGTATATATAGATATATTATATAAATATATAATATATTATATTAGATATATGTATGTGTGTCATTATCTCAGTAAGGGAACCAAAAATGTGTGATTTTTAATGTTGGATAAGGGATACTCAACCTGTATAGTTTTTGGGGTTTTTTTTAAACAAAACAATGTTTATTTTTTTTACTCTCGATAGTTACCTTTAAGCTTAATCCACCCAAAACTACATTTCAGGTATTCTAGAATGCAACATAATACCAGTAAGTCAACCAATGCATTTAACATAATACCAGTAAGTCAACCAATGCATTTAACATAATACCAGTGAGTCAACCAATGTATTCTAGAATGCAACATAATACCAGTGAGTCAACCAATGCATTTACCTATGGAGGGCCTTGCTCAGGTTGTCAAAGCCCCTCTATTTGGCATTCTCTTTTCCCATGGAACAAACAAGGCCTGCGTACAAGATGCTTTCCTGCTCAGACCATTTAATGCATTGTGGCACTGTCAGAATTGCCAGATCCACTTTGTACTTTATTTTTGATCACCTACTTTTTTTGATTAGCCTTTTGGTTTTATGAGGTCTCCCTTAACGTTTGAATCATTCTGAGCTCAATAGAAGCATTCTAGCAAAAGCTTTTCATAATAAATAATATCCGTACTGATGTCCTAAATATGCTGGGATTATTAGAACAATTTAATGCTTTCATATACTTAAGGCTCATCAAGCCGCAGCCAGTTAACTTTGGAATTGAAATAAATGACGAAAAAAGCAAAAAGATGCATCTTTAGGGGCATAAACATGGGAAGTATTTTGCAATCTCGGGGCCCTGACTGTAAATTGATCTGTGTAACTAGATTAAGAATCAGTCTGTTTGTCCTCTCAGCTCCCAGGCAGAGACAGTTCTGATCTCTGGGGCCTAGTAGTGCATCAATGATAATATGGAAACAGTGTAATTTAATTCCGGTCTGGCTCTGCGGTTGGCACAGGGATAGAGAGACTGCACAGGGCTGTCTTTTATCTCTGCAATCTAGCAAAAGACAGTAATGTCACGCAGGGCTGATCTCCCAGTCTCAGCAGAGATCTCCTTTCTCCCATAACTGGTGCACCCCAGACACAAAGCCGTGCCTTCAAATCAGCAATTCATGCGAATATAATAAAAAGCAAATTCATTCACCTATTTTATGCTTCTTCTTATGGATGCTCTTAAAATTATAATAAATGAAACTGAGTATAAAAATATATATACAAATGTTAAATGTTATTATTTTCTTTAGTTATGGGGCGGTCACAAAACAGGGGCCTCACATGCCATAGTGTTAGCCACAGAAGAAATGACTGCAGAGAGGGGTTGCTTTTTGAAAGACAATCTCGTATTAAGAGAATGTTTATACACATCAGGTCCCCATTGTTTGAATGATTACTCCAGTACAACCAAGTCTGTAAGGTGCCACAGTGCTGCTCAATGCAGACAGTGGGAAAAGGAGGTCATACGTGGTATGTCTCTATATCGGACTACATGCTGCCATAATCCACAAGTAACCCAATATCATGATTAGCCCAATTATGATACTTTCAAAAAGAATTGGCGTATTATTGGGCATTTGGTGAATGTGGCCTGATAAAGTCTATTCTTAGCCTCTGTGTGTTGGGGTCTTTTCCAAATGGGTCCGAGTGGTGATGTGCCAAATGGCCATAACTCCTCCTAGATATGTGGTAATACTGGAAACCGGTTGCCCACCATTATTCTGATTTTGAAATCATTGGTGGATATACAGTAAGTAGCGCTAGAAGGCTATAAGAAGGTTTTCTAAAGTGAGTGAGAACTAAGGTGTGTACACACGGAGCGATATGGCTCAGCGATGTTGACTATATAGTACAAATTGCTAAGAAAGTTAGTGCATATCACTCTGTGTGTACACAGCGAGTGATAGCGATGTGCGTCCCCGCCAGGTCACTATCGCTATGAAAAATAGACTGTGCAGGCAAGTAAATTTCGACTATGTCGCTGGAAAAGGGAAAACATCCCCCCTATTTTAATGAGTTAGACAAAATCTCCCATAGCCAAAATCGCTTGCACACTTAGGTAAATCCGCTGGTAAATGTAAGTCAAAATCTCCTACTGCCAGTTCAAGGTAAATCGCTCAGACAAAATCGTTCACTGTCAAAATCGCTCTGTGTGTACGGCCCCTACGAGTAGAAATTCTCAATTTGCAAAGAAACATATCCTGTAATCTTTATACTGAGAAACTTAAAAAATAAGTTGACAAGTCATTATATTGCTTGTAACATTTTATTTGATTTATTTTATATTCATTAATTCACTAAAACAAGATACACAACTCAAGCATGAGGTACTTTGTGCCTAATGCCTCGGTGAAGTTTCATGCATGCCCACATGATACGCGCCCCTGTGTATAACCACGCTGTGAGCATGCCCAGCGTCTTACTGTGTGGCCAGCTGAGTTGCTGGTCATTAGCATGCTATCATGGTGATGGGCTTATTTTTATTTAGAGGCGTGGGGCGCCCATGATAATCTGTCCCTACCTAAATACATTGCTTGATTCAAAAACAAGGCAGAGTTTGTGAAAAGAGACTACTGGTAAAAATAAAAAGCTTGCAATAATGCAAATTGGCCACAAGATGGTGATCTTGTGAAAATATTACACAGGTTCCTTATGCTCCATTCAATATGTGATTAATATAACTCTCACTTTATAGTATGGAAAGAAAGTCACAATTTACTTTAGTTACAAGGCCACATGTTCAGCATCCTAAGAGAGTGTGTTTATTGTAGTCATATAATTCCCATGTCTACTGTGACAGTAACAAGAGTTTCAGCCACATCTTTCTGTAGCAGAGAATGGGAGCAATACATTAGGCAGGAGGAGTCTGCAGGTAACGGACAGGTCTATGCTAAGCAATGTGGGTTTATTTTACATTAATGTTCATGGCTACATTCCCCACTGGGCAACGTCAATAAGGGGTCACACAGGCCACATTTGCAACTCAGAAGTGTAACATACAATACCAAACTAATTTTCAAGTTATTAAACTCTCTTCTTCAAACAGCCTGTGCGACCCACCCCATTTATACCCCTTTTCAACTAGCTACATGTACCCGTGTTTTTGCACGGGGCGCATATCAACACGGGTTTTTACTAGTAAGTGAAAACAGCTCAACACGGTTTGAGTGATGTTGGAATCCTACCCGGGTAGCTACCTAGGTTGAACGCGGTAACACAGTAATGACCCGGGTAACTGTGCAGTGGAAACGGTCATTACCCGTGTTTCAGAACCGAGTAACGAGTGACATCAATAGGCTTTTACAGAGCTTATCCGGGTTAAGTGGAAACAGATCTGACCCGGGAATAACCCATGTCGAAGTGCAGTGGAATCGGCAGGGCCAACACGGGTTGTAGCCAGGTTAAACATCCCGGATCGGACCCGGTTCTCAGGTGAAAAAAGGGTATTAGTGAGCAGCTGGCTTATTCAAAGATGTACTTCAGTCTGGAGCCTTCATCTGTGCCCTCATTATAAAAAGCCCAAGTGATCACTTTGAACTGAGCCCCTTGTATGATGTTGGTTAAATGAGTCTCAAAGGCTTTAAGACCACACCGTCTATATAGCAGCAGAAAAAAAGTGTAAAAAAATGGTGATAATAATTATATTAATGTTTAAAACAAAATATCTGTTTCATTAATTAATTAAAGACAACATCAGTTGAAGTGCATGCCACATCCTGTATATACTGTAGACTTCAAGTTCTGGATGTGAATGGCCTCAGATGTATCACTGACATTCTAACTTGCAAGTGTCATTTACAGCTTGACCTATGACATGTACTGTAAGTTCTACTTAAAATGTCAATAGCCATAGGAAACCCTTGACAATGTGATCCGTAGTGATGTTTTCTGTGTACAAGTGATTTATTGCCAGATATCCATATTATCATTCACTATTCCACAGCTCCACATATTAAGGAGTCTATTCATGAAGCAGTAAAAATTGTGGAGAAGTGAGCCAGTGGAGAAGTTGTCCATGGCAACCAATCAGTTGCTACATATAATTATATAGAATGCATTTTATAAATGTTACCTCAACACAGACTGGTTGCCATGGGCAACTTCTTCACTGGCTCACTTATCCACTCTTTTCACTGCTTCATGAATAGACCCCTTATTCAGGAATGGTCATTTAGCACAATATAAGGCAATGGACACAAACTCAATTGCCAACTGCCCATAATTCACAAGAGGTGTCCCAGATTTGAAAGATTTTCTAATAGTGCATTTCTGCATCTCCTATATAATAGCCCAGATCTGTGACTTTGTGATTCATTTGCTAACGCTGGGCGGAGTCACAACACTGGGCGGAGTTAGTCAAATGAGTCACAGATCTGGCCAAATCTACAGGAGACTAGGAGCAGAAGCAGATAGTATGGGCATGGCACAGGCAGGGGTGCATACCTCCCAGCTTTCTGCAGGAGCTTTCTTCAGGCAGAAGGAGGGACACACACTCAGCGAAAAGGGGGCGTGGCTTCACGGGAGGGCCCCCGTTTTCGTCAATGAGGGGGCATGCCCAGTGCTCTGTGAGCTGCTGGCATGTCCCCAGGGGCTGATTATGAGTCCGGGGGGCCCAGGGCACTTGTGACAGGGGAGCCCTATCTCATTGCTGTGCCTGCTGTGGGTTGGGGGCGTGGCCTAATCGCGGGACGCGAGGCCACGCCCCCTTACACAAATTCAGTTTTTGGGTTTTTTTACATGGAATTTTGGCCCCTCAGCTAGGGGTAAATCCAGAGGGGGTGGTCGCTCCCCTCTACACACCCGCACAGGCAGAAGAAACCAGGGAGACTGCAACACCACAGACCTGCCAATACACAGCAGCGTGTGCTGACAGTAGCACAATGCTGCCGTTGTTGCTGGCAGGACAGGGGGGGGGGGGGAGCTTCTGAGCTGGGACAGAGCTACTCGAGCCGAGGGCCCCCTAAAACTGTGGGGCCAACGGTACGTACCCCCTGCCCCCCCCCTTAATCCGGCTCTGCTGCTGGAACCCCCCCTTAATCCTGATGCCCCCTCTCCCTCTGTCTCCACTATTCACCGCTGCTCTGCTAAGCAGAACAGCGAGTACAGGAGCTTTCCAACTGACCCCCCCGTTACCGCGGGACACTGCGACCCGCGGGTGGGATAGCGGGACAGACCCCAAAAAATGGGACTGTCCCGCGAAAATCGGGACATTTGGGAGGTATGGGGGTGTGTGAGGGGGTATGCCGCACAGACGGGCACCGTCTCACTGTGTGCTTGACCCCCCCCCCCCTCTCTGGCGCGGAGGAGCGTCACTTTCTGGCACACTCCACGCTTCTTAGCTGCAGTTTTGTGGGGCACCTGCCGCTGTGCAGGTTCCGTACTGCCTCTGTTATCTCCAGCCCCGGCAACCCCACCGCTAGCTGCAGCGCTGCCACCCACAGTGAGGTGCGCCCAGCTCCTCCACACACTTTAGCCGGCAGGTAACGCTGCAGAAGTCCGAGCTGCTTGCAGGCTCCGACCCCCTCCTCCCTCCAGCCGCAGCATCTCCTGGGGGCTAACCAGTCACTCCCAGTCTCCCCTTACCACAGTGCCCGGCAGCTGCGCAAGGTCTGCGGTGTGTGACTGAGGAGGGGGGGAGGGATGCGGACGGGCAGAGGAAGCAGGACTCCAGCCTAAGAGAGTCAGCCATGCCAAGTCTCCACCAGCAGCAGATCCCAACAGGTTGGAGTGCAACAGCAGCAGCCAGCAGCAGTGACTCCGGTAAGACACATCTGTCTGTCACCACTGTTTTGTCCCTAATACCAATCTCTCCCGTGCCCTGTGTTCTGTCATGTCCCTGGCCTTGCCCTGCCACCCTTATCCTGGCCCTTTCACCCTTATCCTGGCCCTGTCACCCTTATCCTGGCCCTGTCACCCTTATCCTGGCCCTTTCACCCTTATGCTGGCCCTGTCACCCTTATCCTGGCCCTGTCACCCTTATCCTGGCCCTTTCACCCTTATGCTGGCCCTGTCACCCCTGTCCTGTTCCTGCCACCTCTACCCTGGCCTGTCACCCCTATCCTGTCCCTGTCATTTCTGTCCTGGCCCCGTCGCCCCTGTCCTGGCCCCGTCACCCCTTTTCTGACCCTGTCACCCCTGTCCTGGCCCCGTCAACCCTGTTCTGACCCTGTCACCCCTGTCCTGGCCCTGTTACTGCATACCCTCCAACTACCTTTTTGGCAGGTACAGTACCCGCAGCGCCTCCAGACCTCTCCCCAATGCACCACACCTCCGCACCTTCCCCTCCACCACATGCGGCACTCCACCCCTCCCCCACACGCTGTGCCTCCAGACCCCCTACACCACCCGCGGCTCCCACTCCTCCGCCCCTTCACCACCCACAGCACCTCCAGGCCCCCTCCACCATCCACCCCCTTTATATTATATGTCTCCCCCCACACCTGCCCCCCTCCACCCGCAGCATCTGTAGACACCCTCCTCCATCCGCGGTCCCCCCCTCCCCCACCCCTCCCCACCAATGGCACCACCGCACCTGCCCCTCCACCACCAGCAGCACCTCCGGACCTCCTTCCCTATGCGCCGCACCACCCGTACCTGCCCCTCCCCTACCCATGGCGCCTGCGGACCCCTACCCCACCCCGGCACTCCCGCCCCTTCCCATCCCACAGCACCTCCGGAACCCTTCACCCATCCACAACATCCCCACACCTGCCCCTCTCCCACCCATGGCACCCCTGCCCCTCCCCCACCTGCAGTGCCTCCGGACCCCTCCCCAATCTGCATCCCCCACTCCTCTGCCCCTCCCCCACCCGCAGCACCTCCCGACTCTTCCCCATCCGGGCCCCACCCCCACTTTTGCCCCCCCTCCACCTGCAGCATCTACAGACACCATCCGCAGACCTCCCC